>NC_090930.1:626407458-626712288 GCF_040938575.1 Ambystoma mexicanum
AATCCCCACATTGCATGTAAGACTCAGAATAATGGACACATCCCAGTAGGGAATGAGAACAAGAGATTGGTTGCGAGCGGCAACAAAGTCTTTATGTAAAATTCAGCATCCAGAGAACTCTGCTGCCTTGAGAGCGCTCTGGCAAACAATACAGATACAATACATTATAAAGGGTTACAGCGTCATCAGTGATGTTTTCTATACAGTCTACAAGTTACTTTTGGATTGGTGAGGGAATGGGTCCTAGTATAGTGCCTTGGGGGCCGGCTCCACGAGATTGGCTGGAAGCTTGGCGGGTTGGTGGGCATCACGTGGTTCAGATGGGCTGGTGTGTGCAAATTGAAGGTCGGATTGGGTCAGGGAGTGGCGGCTGGCACTGTCTAATCTACATCCTATCACAAGAAATGCAGTAAATAATAACCAGTAAACTAAACCTTTAGCATTAAAAGAGGCCTATAAATTGTGCATACATATTTACATTATCCCACTTCAGATCATTGGCAAGGTGAAAGGTGTGGGGATTTTGCCCTCCAAGTAACTTGTTTAGGCTTGTTAACAGTTGTGGGGTCTGGCACTTCAGAGCGGGAAGGGATCGATTGACATGTGTACGTTTAAGAGATAATATATAATGGCAGGAGCTTGGTTTTTATGGGAGGAACTCTAGGGAGGTCAGCAAGGAAGGGTCACACTTCTGCTAAATCAAAAGAGGGCTTAGAGGGGCACAGGGTTGAACAGGCTGTCATTTTCCAACCGTGGGGGTGAAAGGTGCAGGAGCGGGTTTGTTGAGATAGATGGGCCACAAGTCATGATTTGGCCCAGTCACACACTGGGCAGTGATCTCAGAGGAAGGATGAACAGATTAAACTGTTTGCTTGCAACAATTTGCGCCAGGGCATCCGTGAAAAATGGACTTGGGTGGCACAGGCACAGGAGGAAAAAGGTGGGACTGTCATTGCTCTCTGTGTGCAGCGCAGCAGAGGGGAGAGAAGACTTCACAAATACCAGAATGCGACCTAGTCCAAAGATGGAGTCTGGGGTACACAAAATGGAGTCCAGATGTATTTTGCAATAGCCCCACCACTATAAGTGCCAGGGACTAGTCCACTAAGGCCACAGAAAGGCAAGGAAGACGTCCCCCCATCATTGCAAGAGCAGGTGGTCCTTTTCGTGTCGAATGTATGGGGGCAAACCGACCCCCTCCTTCCTTTCAATAGTTTCACATATTTCAATAAACAGGGTTTTAAAAGTCTCACTAGACATCCTTTCAATTTACAACTATGTCTACCAGCTGCCTCATTTGCAGAGGTTTTGTGTAAGTGTAGTATTGTGCTACTTAATACAAATGCATGCTTTCAAAGAAAGACTTCTTATTGGATAGTATGTGTTGATGGTAAGAGTTTTCAAGATGTCTTTACCATTGAATTTATCCTCAGCTAGACTTTCAATTTCTTTTAATTATTTTGGTCCTCTTTTCTAAGACGGAGCAGGACCAACGTTTAACCTGAGATTAATTTCAAGTGTTCACTAAAAAGCTATGTCTGTTAAATTGTATATTGCTTTGTATGAACCATATTCTCTATGAGAGTGCAGTTTAATTCTGAACAGTTTTTAAGAAAACTCGTTTTTCAGATGAAATGTCATACCACAGATATGTTAACTCAGTCTTATTGGCTTTGGTGAGGTACTCTGTGGCATATCTTGTGATTGCATGTCAATTGTACACAATATGATATGATATGATATGATATGATATGGCATTTATAACATGCCTATACACAATTGTTTCAAGGCGCGTAATAAATTGAACATCTACATTGGCATCCCACTTAGAAGCAATGATGGGATTGTAATCATTAATGTTATTTTAGGCTTCAACTCTTTTGTTATTATTTATGTTTTAGGAGACTTACCTTTGATGTTGTGTGTGCCTAGCAGAATACAATGACAACAATTTAACTCACCTATAGCGCAGGAAGTTCTTCTGAACCCAAAACATCATTCGGTATAACATATGGCTTTGTTTCTGTGTTGTTATTGGTATTGTGTTTCACACATGTCATGCAAAACTTAAGACTTTGGTTTGTAGGTAATTATGTGTGTCTTCTATTCGTAAGACAAATGTAATGAATATTTATATATATATAAGTAAGACAATCTCATTAAATTTGGGGGCACCATTTTTTCCACAAAAGCAAATAAATATGTGGTCCTCCTCTTAACTGATGTTCTTTTTTCACCAAAATAAATGTTCTATCTCACCCAGTGGAAGGCAATAGTTGATGCAGATGAAATGTCACATGACACTAAAATAGTGCCAAAAGTAACATGGGAAGGTTATTGAATGTAGTGCTGAATGGAGTTCTCCTGTGATTTTTAAATCTATTCCTTCTTTATTTTGATATTAAGTGCGTAGATAACATGTGAATCATTCTATGTGTAGTCTCAACAAATTTGTGTAGCAAACCAAGTGGGAGGAGCATAGAGCAAGCAAAAGCATAAACTGAAACAAGAATTACATTGTGCCATTCATTATTTTGAAGATATTTGCAAAACCTGGCTCATTTCATCTGTCTCTGTTTTCTTCTGGAGTACCACTACTCTTCAGTAATTTACTCTCTGATATGTTATTATGGGTGGTCATTTTAATTAATGTATGCGGACATCATACCATAGCGTTGCCCTTTCATTTTCAAACAAATGATGACAAATAAACTGAATGATTTGATGGAATCTTGGATTTTCAAAATTTCAGAGGAAATTATACTTGTATGCACAGATTAGAAAACGCCTGACATCATGTCTTCCGCCTCTTCCTGTAGGGAAGAGAAGTAGAAAACATACAAAACAAAAGTGGTGATGGATGGAAGGTTATGAAGTAATCTTCACCCCTGGCAACCTCTATGCATCTGTCCAGACCTTTGTTCTTCAGCCTGCCAAGCTGATACAGAAAGGGGAAAGACCATATGCAAATCAGTGTTGGTCCCGTACCAAAAGGGGCAGTCAAGTAAAACCTGCTTATTTACATTCCTTCTGCACAAGACAACAAGCAACCCCAGACATGGTATGAACACATTGGGTAGCATCAACTAGGTGTAGCTTAGGTCTCTAGGCACAGCAGCCTAAGGGCCAACTCTGGGCATATCCGTCCCACTTGAGGTGACTTAGACAAAACAGAAAAGGTTAAGGCTTGAAGGTTTAGAAGTAATCTTAACCATGGGCAATTGTGATTGGCAAACCTTCAGAGCATGTACTTACTGATTCAAGCACACAATTATTTTTATCAAATGCATATTGCTTAAATAAAATGATCTATGGATACCCGTATGTTAGAGTGTCCCTATTATGCCCTTTGAGTTTATGCAAATTAGCTAGGCATTTTTCATGTCTAAAATATATACTGGAATTGATGATTTGAAAGAAACATTGTGAAGCTTTAAAAGTGGCCAGTTTACGTCAGTACAATTAAACAATTTACATTTTTGTGTTGCTTCTTTTGAAGGGAATGCCCACTGTTTTGGTTCATAAGATAACCTCAAATTTAAACAAAATATCTGTTTCTACAGTGAACACCAAGGGTAGGTTTTATTTTGCATGGTCGCTACTGATTGATTGGTAGTACTGCTGGATTTGCACATGTGTTTATTGCATGCACACAGTTTACTAATGAACACAAATAAAAAATATGCTTCTATGGTTTGTAGACTGTAGCCTGATCCTCTGGTCCCTTAAAAGGTATGCCAGAGACTGACACCCCCCCCCCGCTTCGGGGTCCATTCCAAACTTCTGTCGCCTGCCCCCTATAGACAATGGGCCTCATTACGATCCTGGCGGCACAGCTGCCGCCGGTAATGATTTTTTAGCAGAGCCCAGAATTGGGCAATAACCGGGTCATGCCGACCTTGGCGGACCCGGTAATTGCCCTTTTCTGGGCTCTGGTAAAAATTAATCCCCATTCCCATTTGAGCCCATAGGGCTCAAAGGGAATGGGGAGGATGTTAACAACAGGCCCGCTAATGACGTGCCCGTTGCTAGCATCCTGGTCTGTTAGCGGGTCCCACTAAGGACGCCTGGTCTGGCCAGGCATCCTGAAAGGGACCCGCAGCAGACCTCGTAATGAGGAAGCCCAGTATGAACAGTGCCGGTTCCTTTACTAGGACTGGTCATTTTGCGGCCGCCAGGGTCCTAATGAGGCCCAATTTGTCCTCAGTGCAACAGTTACATAGCTGAGGAAACGTACAATGTAATGCATGTCTCCAAATACTAGGCAAGTCACTACCTCAGGGATTGCCTCTATCACTGCTGCTTTCATTCTATTTTTAATCTTAAAAGCACAGCACACTTGCCCTTTCGAGATATTTGTGTTTTTTTCAGGTCGCTCTGCTGTCAGCTTTGATTGTGGAGGCTCTAGCAATCATGAACATGACAACATGACTCTCTCTCATAGAGAGAAAGAGAGAGAGAGAGAACGTGTGAGACAGCAATAGACAGGCAGCACAACAGAGATAAAAAGAGAGCGCAGGCAGAGAGCAAGAGAGAGGTAGAGAGAGAGAGAGGGAGAGAAAGAGAAAGAGAGAGAGAGAGGTAGAAAATGTTATGCTGGATACATTTGTTAATACAAACATTTCTGATAGCCTTTTTCATGCAGTTTTTTCCAAGCAGTGCAACCCATCAAAAAATTGTTTGTGAATGAGGCCCTGAATCTCTTGTCGGTGGCGAGGATACACTGAGTGGGGTAATTAGCATAGAGTTGTGCACTATTCTTCAATGTCCATGCTCCACTACCATTCGAAACACTGCACAGACAATAGCACATAGCTTCACTGAAACAGGACAATTGTTTGCATCTTTAAGCCCCTCTCTATGTATGTTGCATGGTTGGGCTTCTACAATCGGTTTTCAGCTGCAAATGCACAAAATAATGATTGTACTGGATGCCGTTTTACAACCAGTAATCAGAGATGTTTTATGAGAGAACGTTTTTGTTAAAGATCTAAACTGACACCTTCCTCTACAACCAATATATAATTATATACAATATACAATGTGTTAACAGGCTACCTTGAGTCCCGTTGCTTCCATTGCCAAATTAAACAAAAAAAATGTTTGATGCAATTTGTGTTATGTTCATTCCTCTCATTTGTTATCTCCCGTGTTATCTCGTGTATCTTTATTTCGAAGTTTGTTTAGGAGCTAAACGAAGATTGTGTAAGTAAACACATTTAGCAGTGTTCATTATCCAAATTCTTTGCCATTGATTACATCAAACACATCTCAATGGCTGTCACAGCTCTTCCTCAAAACGCTTTTTCATCAAAGAAAATTCTCGTTCTCTGTGATAACATGTCTACCTCAGAAAATGATTTCAAATGTAGTCATACTGCTTTTATCTACAGAACAGGCTATCAGAAAGCAATCAGCCAAGATAACAGTTCATAACCTCTAAGAAAAGATATGTGGTGAGCTTTGCGGGATAAAGGATGTTAGCCGCTATAAATATGTGCGGCAGAAGTTGGGAAATTGCAATTGAATAAAGCTGAGATGTGCCATTAGCTGGAAAGAAAGCTGGGATGCCCGTGTTCTGAAAGCCGAGAGCATGACACTGTAAACGTCTGATTGAGGGGAGAGGAGATGGATCGAATAATGTGGGTCAAAACTTATATGCCTGCGATGGTCTGTGTAAAATTGGTGATGGGAAAATGAAAAATGTCCTGAAAATGAAAGCCAACAAGGCGCACTAAAGTAGAATGAACAAAGACACTTAAAATGCATCTAGCAGCATTACAAAGAACATGGAATGATTCTACTATCAGATCAGATTGTCTAAAGTTTAAAAGAATATTACGGGACAGAAAAGACTTCCAATACTTTGAGTCTGGAGAAACTTTTTACGAAATATCAAATTATCATGGATTTCCGTTTTTGAAAGTAAATGAGGGACCAAGTAATATTCGTATTCTTCAGCAAAGTGGACATCACAAACGCTTAAGCGTCATTTGCAAGACCTTTACAGGTTCGTTAAGGGTCTCTGGTGCATGGTGTGGCATTTCTGTTTGTATGTAATAATGTGCAAGAATTGTGAAATTAAATGGAAAATCTAAAATGTTGATGATTTCCCACAACATGACACAGGGACGCGTTATGTATTATGCGTAACTTTCAACTGATAGGTGAGTGTACTGTAGCAGTGCACATTCGACTCACTGTACACATGAAGAGATCGTTTTCTCTTCAAGATCCATTTCCACTTTTGAAAATTAAAGTATTATTGTCAAAATTCATTTGTACAATCAATCTTTATTAGGATTTGTCTGCATTAACACAATATGAACTAGCAAACAAACATGCAATACAGATATTCACTCTCAGAGGATCGCTTCAAGTGAAATAGAAAACAGTGCTGCAGGTGCATTGCACTGCAAACCATTAGGGTTGTGGGCTGAGACTGACTAAATCTGTGTGAGCTAAAATTGCATATTTTAAGATCAAATTGGCAAATTGCTAAATTGCAAAATGTGTATTTTGAAAACTCTATCGGAACTGTAAACTACTACTAGATTGGAAATCCATCTTTGATAGGTTTGTGAACATTTCTCTGTGTGTTTTGATTCTAGGACCGGTGATTGCTGCACCTAGCAATGTGGTTATAGGTCAAAGTTCCGAATCAAAAGATTGAAATACAATAGGGTCGAATCAAAAGGACCGAAAACAAAAGGGTTGATTTTGGTAAAAATCACTTTCTTTTCCTATACGAAAACCCCCCAAAAAAAGACATTAAAAAAAAAAATCGTCCCTTTTGTTTTAGGTCCTATTGACTCGACCCTATGGCATTCAATCCTTTCGGATTCGAACCTTTGACCGGACACCTACCAGGGATACAAACTTCAAAGCCCAGCTGCCCGTGCGCATCGCCTATTTATACTTTGACCAGGCACAAAAGCACCAGCGCACCTGAGCCAAGCCAGTCTTCTCTGGTATAACAAGGTTGCCTTGCACTGCCAACCATTAGGTTGTGGATTGAGACTGACTAGATCTGTCTTCGCCTGTCCTCACCGTACAAGCTGACACGACACGCTACCTCCAGCTTCAGTGTGGAGTGTTAATTACATATCAGGTAGGCCCTGTAGTTCACATAATTTCCAGCATTCACTTATTGTACGTTGGTAATGGGGCTTTCCCTCTCAATTAATATGCCAGTGCGTACGGGTTAGACTCACCCCTCCTATGCCTGCTTGCTACCGGTATGGCCGACCCGGCGACAACTATCTGCTAAACTCTACCTCTAGCACTGCAATGCGAAAACATCTCTCAAGCTAAACACAAGCCCCTACTCATATTCGATACTCCATTATGGGACTCCATCTGGAACTGTTGCTTGTCACACATAAGCTTAAAAGTGAAGCTATAGTCCAAAGTCTTATCTTGGAGAGTAAGCTTGACATGAAACCCACTATGACTTTAAAGAGCACAAAGGACACCACAGACATTGGGCTTGCTGAAACTAGCCCACCAGCAGTATGATATTCCATAAATATAATAGCATAGGAACCCTACCTAATAACACCAAGAGAAATACTCCAGCCAATAAAAACAATAAAACTCTAGCTGCAGGGCCTCTGAAAAAACAAATTACTGCCCATGGCACAGCTCTTATCAGTGCAGAAATAAACATTAACCCTAGTAGGAATAAGTCGTGGACCACTAGAGCTTTAAGCCCCCTCCCCCACCCCAGGACTCATACGATAAAAATATCCCTGTTAAACACGCGCTCTCTATGTAAAAAGGCCATAGACATACGTGACTATGTATGGTGATAACAACATGGACATCATGTGCATAACAGAGACATGGCTTAAAGACTCATGTGGACCTAAAATAGACTTCATGATACCATCAGGGTATGACTTATTTACTAGGAATCGCGGGCATTCAAATGCACATACTATGCAGGCTGTAAAATAATGCACTTAAAAATCACCCTCAAGGATAACAGCTGCATAAACTTCATCCTGGTATATCTCCCACCTGACGATATGCCTGGCTTCAATGAAGAGTTAATCCATCGTTTTGCTCCTCTTGGAAAATCTGTTCCTGTCGAACTGGGTGACTTTAACCGTTGATTGGGGACACTTCTGACAAAGAAGCCCTTAATCTAGAACAACATAGACATTACATTGCATAACAAAAAACCCATGCATGAAAAAAATTATACCGTAGACACGATTGCATCAAGAAACACCAATTTGATGTCAGTGCACACACAATCTTGTATCTGGTCTGACCACGCTTTTGTTGAATGCATTATTTATTGAATCAGCTTCCGGACAAACCTGCATACAAATGGAACACTCCCCTGAAAATTGGTCAGCAGAAACCTTAATAAGACCAAATCAGAGGATCTAAGTTGCTGTCTCAAATCCATCAGGCACGCTACCACTGACTCAGATTCCCCCAATGTACTGGTGACCACCTACAGCACACACTTGAATACGATGCTGGAAAAAGTTGCTCCCATAAGAACTAAGGTTGTTAGAGAGGGAGTATGCCACCACAAATGGTTCACCACAAATCTAACCAACCTTAAAAAGGAAAAGAGAGAAGCCGAAAGAGCTAGGTTAAAAAACAAATCAACAAAAATACACAACATGAAAATCATTGGGAAAAGTCTACAAATAACGTTTTCAATAATCAAAATGAAAATGCTGACAACAATTCAAAAATATTGTTTGAAATCTACAGAAAACTCGAAAAGCCTTATACCCAACCACAACTTTTCATCCCTTCCAATGAGGATTGCGCAAGGGTGCAGCAGGCTTTCCCAGATAAATTCAATCTAGCATACACCAAAATAGTGAATAATGCTAGTGGAGGGGTACAACCTCGAATACTGGTGGGCGGTAATACCAAAGAACGCAAGATCCATTTTAATCGGCTCATGGGGGCAGAAATGGGAAAAACCTTGAAAGGCATGCAGCCTACTACTTGCCAGTGTGACATCTTTCCATCTAAATTCCTCCTTGGCATTCCCAATACCTTCATACCCTTTTTGGTGTACTTTATCAATGCATCCTTCAGACATAACTTAGTCCCTCATACCATCAAAGAGGTGGTAGTCACCCCACTCGTTAAGAAACCAGGCTTGAACCCCGTAGAGGCAACTAACCTATGGCCTATTACTAAAACTCCCATCCTCCTGAAAATAGTAAACAAGATTGCTACCATCCAGCTACAGCAGCAACTCAAGGGTGCGGCTATCGTACACCCCAGCCAATCAGGTTTTTAGGGCTAACCATGGGACCGAAAGTGTCCTAATGGATCTGCAAGAACACAAGATAAACACCCTGAATCAAAGCAAGTCGGGTTGCTGACATTATGAAGTCTGTCGGCTGAATTCGACTTGCTTGATCACAAATGCCTGCTGGAAATATTAGTAACCACAGGCAATTGTTCAAGAGATGCCACAGACTTGATCTGCTCAATTTTGAGTGACAGGAAGTCTAGGGTATGTTGAGGTAATGCAACTTCAGCTTCAGACCAAATATACTGTGGAGGGCAGCAGGGAGCACGCCTATCACCAACCCTGTTTAAAATATACACCAGGCCACTCTGCGATTTTCTGATAAATATGGAGACCCAATTCATGAACTACGCAGATGATATTCAGCAACCACACCAGTGACTTATATAACCTAACACACATATACAAGTCAGTCCAGTCAGTCCAATAACATAATGTGCCTTAACACTACTAGAATTGAGCTGATGATCTTCATCTCCACGCAGGCCAGGTCAAGAATAAGTTCCAAATATGCAATGTTGAATATTGAGGGCAGCTGTATGCCTGTGTTTGAATAAGTGTAGACTCTTGTTTTCTTCTGATAGGCTTCCCTGGGTGCTGATTGTGGGGTGAATTTACTGGCCTAAACAGACCCAAACATTGACACCAAAAACGGCTCTTCTTTGCTTTCCCTGGCACATGTGTGGCAAGCAATTGAACATTTCACCAGGAACGGCTCTGCGTTTGCTTTTCTGAATAGCAAGAAGTTATGCACTGCATGCAAAACGGCTCTGCGCACACTTTTCTTTCATCTGCATACCAAAAAGTTATGCACTACATCGGAAAACAGCCTTGTCTTACTGATAATTCACATTAGGGGCCAGGATCTCAACATTGCAACCTGACATGGCTTTTGTTTTCCCTTTTATGTGAACAGCAGCACTCTAAAACACTGCTAATGAAGAAACGGCTTGGCCTATACTTGTATTCAGAGTCAAATCAAAGAACACTGTGCAGGCAGCCTACCCCAGTGGGTCAATGGATCAACAGCAAATGCAAACTCACTCAAGAAGGATACATTAAAGAATCTGATGACCTATAGAACAGCATTTCAAACGTTAAATGAAAAACGGCTTGCACATGTGTGAAATCAAGAAAAATACCTTTTTAAAGCCACTGTAAAAGGATAGCTTTGCTCGCACAGAAATGTCAGTGAAATATGTTGTGGGGGGGTGTTGACTAAAGCCATGTACATTATGTTTCCCCCCACACAACTTCAATCACCTTGGAAGAGGCTTGGAATACCAGAAAAAAACTGTTATTGGGCTCAGGCACAAAACTCACTTGAAAGCCGTGCCTCCCACTGGAAGTCACACTTATAAGTGTACTATTCCGCAATGACATGTGATGTGGCTGAGGGCGTTATAATTCCCGGCTCTGCCAGACTGGATGGCAGTACTAGCAAGGAGGACAAAGAAAACAAGTGTGGCTAGAGCTTGACCAAGAAGTGTGAGTTCCTCCTGCACCCATTACCAAGGACAAACTGACAAACTTCAAAGGGTGTAATAAAAATATCTTGTCATTGGTTCAGCCAGGGAAAGACAGTTGGCTGTGGGGGATGACGTGCCACCCTCCTATATCTGACAGATCCTCCAAATTCACATTAAAAATTGATTCATTTTAGGCATTTTTCACTAAATGCATGTTCCTAGGACTTTGTGCACTGAAATGGCCAGTAAAAACTTGTTTCTGGCAGATTTAAAAATGGGACAAAAATGGAAATTGGTGGAAAGATGGAAAATGAGATTATGAACATGTTTAATCATTTGCAAAGTTCTAACTGTTATGCATTTCATGAAAAGGACACAAATGCGCCAAATGACCATGCTACATCATACAGATTTGGCAATCAATTTATCCAATTCCCCATGACCAGCCACAACTATATATCTGATTCACTTGGTCGGAGCGAGTATCAATATAAAGTTATGAGGCATGACTCAGTTTTGTTAACAGGTGGGTGTCAGAACAAAGAACTGTAATAAATATCAAACAAACAGATGATGCTCTGTCCCCTGAACCAATGATGCCTGGGGGCGGAGAGAGGAATGGTAGACTATCCTATCCCAGGGTTGTAGTAATTCTAGAGTACTCCCCCTAGATTGTAAAGTGAATGATGTCATTTGGGCTATATAAGGGGGGACTGTACTAGACAGAGACACACACAGACACACACAAGAATCCAGGAAGACAGTAGAAGGAGGATGGAGAGGAGGCAGCTGAACCATACCAAGGAGAGTGCAGAGACCAGACCCCTTGCCTTGCTGTCCATGTGTGTCCTGAGATCCAGCTGGCTGTCCAGAATCCCATCCAGGCCGAGTTCAGTGACCAGATCCCTTGACTATCAGTCCAGAGTGTCCTGAGATCCAGCTGGCTGTCCAGAATCCCACCCAGGAGAGTGCAGAGACCAGACCCCTTGCCATCACTGTCTAGAGTGTCCTGAGATCCATCCGTCTTTCCAGAATCCCAAAACAAGGCTTACTTTGTAAGTAGCAGATAACCCTATTGAAAATCCAATTGAAAATCCCATTGAAAACCTATTGAAAATCCCATTGAAAGTGCCAAATTGCCAGTATAATTAATTCACCTTTCCATAAAAGAATCTGTATTTGCCTGTGTATGTTAGCATAGTCCTTTGATAAATGTCTCAGCTGTCTGTAGCAGTTCTTAATATAATTTTGAAATACATTAATTAAGTCCCCCTTTGAAATTAATGCTCAAAACTGTTGCCTTTCGAAATCAACAATCTTGGTTGAGTGTTTTTATTAACTATAGTCATAAAAGTATAGTAAATCCTCAACAGAATTAGTCACGGTGTAACTGAAATCGAATTTGCTCGTGTATTATGTGCATTACCCCACAAACTCCTAATTTGCTCCTAATTCGCTCTGTCCTATTGAAAACCCCAAACCATATCCCATTGAGAGCAACCCCTTTTATCTAGAATCCTATCTGTTATGTGCCTTGTCCTTGTCCTTGAAAACTGATTTCCTATTTTGAAAGCTAAGCCCCTTTACTTAGCAACCTGTCATTGTAAATCCTGTGTTAAACGAATTTCCATTTGCCATTTGTATTTTCTTTTGCATTTGCTTTCTCCTCAAAATTGATTTTCCTACCTATGTCCATGTTGTTCTGTGTGCTGATTAGTGGACTCTGAGCTTCCCTATCTCCTCAGGTGTTGCAACACAAACGTTCTGCCCCACCGCCGTTGTGAATAGCCATGTGAGAAATAACCCACATTCGATTCTGCCGTTTTGCTCCAAAAACGGGTTTTCACTTTCTTTTATGGCTTCCCATTTTGGGGTGGTGGGCTTTATTCCAAATCCATTTTTTCTCTCTCTATCCTGACTCCTTGCCACTGCCTTCCATTCAAATGAATTAAGTTAGCTGATGTTTCGGGGTGAGTGTTGCAGGGGGGAGTGCTAAACCTTGGCGCTATCACTTGATTAAAAACTTTTATTTTTCCTGTTTTGCCATTAAAGATCTGTGTAAACTGTGATAGGATTTCTGAACCATTTGGTCTGTAGGAATCATTGCATTTGTGTTGCCACAACATTGGTGGCTGTTGTAAAATTGCTTGATTTTCCATTTTCATTAAACCATAAATTAATAAGTATCTTAAAGATAAAAAGCATTTTTATTGTACGCCATATTTATTGTCGAGGAAGGAGTCCCTGGCTGGAGTGTGCCATGTAATAAAACCATGACAAAGTGGGAGCTAGTGCCGTTATTGAGGCTTGTCAGCTCAACACAGCAGACTAACCCATTGAAGGTAGGGTTATTTTTAGCGGCTAGAAAGCTGTATTACACTGTAAAGGCGACATCCAAAAACTTGTACCCTAGGTATCAGGTCTGTGTCTCAAAATAAAATATTGTAACCATAAACTAGGCAGGGGCAGGGTGGAGATTTTTTCCCCGCATATATAACCCACCAGCAGTAGAACACTCTTCATAATGAGCACTGGGGAAATTAACATGGATAGGCAGCACCTTCTGTCCAAATTATTCATTAGAGAGGAATGGGCAGAACAAAACATGATACCTGGCTATAATATGATGCAACAGGTGACATCTATAAGTATGGATGTGTGGCAGTACAGTGGCCTGTTACATCAAGCCCTGACCGAGTTCTATATGACTCCGAACATCAAATATGAGCAGAATGAGATGGACCTACTCAATACCTACATGTATTTTCACATGATAGTAATGGAAGGAAATACCAAGCAAGTGTAACCTTGGGGCAAGTAAAAGGGGAGTTAAGGCAGGTAGAGAAGAGAATGTGAGAAAGCCAAAACTCTGAATTAGAATTAGGAAACCTCATCAAGTAGCTAAAGGAGAAGTTGGCAGTACAGCAACAAACTAATTCAGAACAGGAGGCCCAATTGTCTGCATTGAAAGAGGAGTGCCAAGAAAGGATTGATTCTCTGAAAGAGAGTCAACTAAAATTGGACCAACAAGTGACATATAATAGAGCATGCTTAGAGGACATGTGTACATATCGAAAGCATATTAAGCATTTGGAGGAGGAGAATAATCAGTGGTTTACAAAGGAAGTCCATTCCCAAGCAGAGTTTGACCAGGAACGCCAGAAGTTGGCCCTATAAAACTACATAGAGATAACCTGACTGATCAGATTGGCACCCTGTATCAAGAAAAAAATGCCCTATGCCAGGAATTGTGTAAATTAAAAAAAGACCTGGAGAGAGGTGAGTCAGGTCTTCAGGAAATGACTCACCTAAAAGGAGAGTATGAAAAATGGATGGGGCACATACGGTAAATAGAACATGATCTAGTGCAGACAAAACAGACAAAAAATGCTCAGAGTGAGGAGATGTATCTGCTGCAACAGAAATGAGTACTCCCAGACAAAACAAGAGGCAGAGAAAGGGAATGCGGCCCTTAGTGATGAGGACAGGGGACTCCAGAGCCAAGTAGTAGCACAAGGGAAGGTCTTAGAAACCAGTCAAGCCCTGATCGCAGAACACAAGGCTCAGGTCTTTGCATACTATCAAGAAATAGGGGCTGGGAAAGAGACATTTTAGAGGTTAGAAAAAGTGTGCTAGATTTAATAACGACTTGAGGAACCCTGAACAGTTAGAGAGTGGGAGGGGCAACCCCTGATAACAGCGTGATGCCCTCTCTACCAAGGGCCTCAAGCCAACTTACCACCCTATATGCTCAAGGAGCTGCTAACTTCTTGTCGGCAGGTTCACAAGAACCGGGAACCATGAGTCAGCCAAACTCATTTAGCCCCAGCCACCCCATCCCACCTGGCTAAGCACTTTAGAGTAAGGTGAGCTGCATTTGAAGCACTATGATGGGCAAGGGAGGAGGGGGACGGTGGTAGGACCCCACCCAATATAATATACCCACATAGCATAGCACAGGGTGTGAGCAAGACTGTTATTTTGCATAGATGTTAGTAACCATAGTTAGGAGACAACGCCTACACAACAAAGGCAGCATTTCATGCACTAGGCCCTAATTGTGAGATGTGAAAAGCCTCCAGCCATGCTTGAGCTCCCATGAGGACAATCCATGCCCCCAACCACCATATAGCTCATTCATTCTTTTAAAAGTGTTGCAAAGATGTTTTCTACCCGAAAGGAATATGCTCTAAAAGGCAGCGATCACAGAACAGAGCCTTTTGTGCATATTATCTCACACTGGCCAAAGCATGACCCAGCCCACCCCCAGGCGATCATGAGTTCTATCCTATCTTTGACCTACAATCATGTGATTTGTATTGCGAGGTGCTGAGAGGCATACATTATAGTTTAAAATGAGGGTGGAGACCTTGGAGCCAGATAGCACAAAGGGGTTTGAGTGAAATGTGTGTGTGTAGGTCAGAGTGCCCCAGAACCTCCTTTGTGCCAGTCTAAAAGCCTGCCAGGTGTACATTATAATGATGAAGTAACATTGTGTTAGGAGTGCATTTAAAGTGTTCTTTGACCTTCGTCAGTGAGAAGAAGATGATCTCCACAGCACCTACTTGATGGAAGACAGATAGACTGGGCTGGAACCAATGACCTGGTCTCTCTTATGGAGCAGGCAGATCTTGTATAGGCGCACACCAACCAGCTGCACATCTTTTTACTGTATGATTTTGCTTCATGATTAAGATGTGTCTCCTCTTAAGCCTCTGCGTGTATTCTTTTTTGAGAGAACGTTCTTGGCAGCAGAGTTCTTTGCTGTTGCTCTCATTTTGTGTGGGATTAAAATTTGTTATCCTTACAAGACCGACTGTTAGGCAGAATCACCTGCAGTACCCTTTGGGAACACTACAGGCAATTAAGACTACAAGTGTAAGCACAATTTCACAAGCCTGTACTACACAGTAAAGTGGTAGTGATGGCTGAAAAGCCAGACATATCTCAAGAGTATAATTAGAACAAGTTACACAAAGGCCCAACTAATACAGTGATTCAAACAAACACTTACTCAAGGTTTCCTGGTAAAAGAATATACATTTATTTACTCAGTCAGTTGGAAAACATTGCACTAGCACAAGCAGCTCAATATCACACACTAATAAACCACAAAAGTACAACCGGTAAGTAAATCAACAAGTTTAGCATCTGTGAAGTTGGAACAAAATGGCACGTTAGATTCTTAATAAAGGGGTAAAAAGACAAGGTTATAACCGGACAGCCAAAACACATTTATAGGCAGGGCAAAGGGTTTCATTTAAATACAACCAGCAGTTCTTCTCATAGGCCTGGGCCAAAGTCAATGGTTCAGAGTCTTTGTATAGGATAGCACAGTTCTGGTACATAACAGTTAAGTCTTTGCCACAGAGTTAAGAAGAATTTGGCTAGGTAAAAAGTTTGATGAATGTTTAGGGAACAACAAGCCTTCAAAGTTGAGGAAAGTTTCACACACTTTCTCGATGGCCGAAAATAGTTCCGAACCGCGTTTGCACAGCACCTTGTCAATGGAGAAAGCTGTAGCTGAGGCAGTTGTTCCTGGCAGTTCGGCAGATCTCGCAGTTCCTGAGCTTCAGTCATGGGGACAAGAAGGAGGACATTGGGAGGTTCCTGCACTGCCCAAGGATGAGGCCAAAAGGTGTAGCAAGACGTTGGTTTAAGGTGTGAGTGCCTTAAAGTCCTAAACTGGTTTCCTTACCTCTGGCTATTCAGTTTTCAACAGCACTCTGATGAAAATTCGACCAGATGGGACGGTGGCCAGGTGGCTTGCGAGTTGGTTGTTGCCACCAAACTCAATGGAAGAAATTAACCTTGAAGGACTTCTCTGTCGATTGGAGTTTCAGGCAATTCGGACGTGCAGCAGGGCTTCACTGGTCATCCAGGAGTAGCAACAGTCCTCTTCCTTCAGTTTGTCTTCGGTTCGTTCGTTGCAGGGGTCGACTCTGCTTTCCAAGTCCCAGAGACCTACTTTTAAACAGTTTTCCCCATTCATTCAAGCCTGGCTGTCACTCACACTCACACAGCAGAGTGGCTATCCTTGCCAGACAGCCAGCCTCCCAATCACACCAGATTGCATTCAGGTATCCTTGGAGTCCAAGCACATGGAGTTTTGGGCACCTCCCTCACATCCTGTCCACCCCAGACACTCAGGCGCCAGAGGAGGGCTTCCACACTGAAGCCCTCCAAAGTCTAATGAACAAAGGGACCAAACCTGGTTTGGCACACAGAGACAAACACAAGAAGGACCTTTCCTAAAAGAAATGGCAACAAAAGATGACCGGAGTCTGTTTTTACAGATAGGTCTTGGGCGCCATATTGAAAACATGGCTGACCCGATTTTTAGCTACCGGTGTTAGCGGTTGGGAAAAATCATGGTAGTTGATCTAAACCACTGCCACCAGCCATTTAAAGTAGGAAAGGGTAATATTTGACTGTTACATGAGTGTTTTGACTCAGGGTAAATTTGGCAATCCCTGTAGCACTCTACAGTAAGATAGGGTGTTCTGGGTCAGTACATTTAAAATGACTAGTAAAGCCAATTTAACTTTACATGCTCTGGGAGATGGTAGTCAGTCCCAGAGAAGGTATTTAAAACTTTGGGAAGTCTGAAAGACATCCCTGTGTCACTGCACTGAAGGTGCTGTGTGACGCACAGAAAAAGATGATACCTATGGAGTTGTTTTAAAACTCCATAACCAAAGAACACAAAAGTAAAACACACACACAATACATGGAAGAGTGGAAAAAAAGGCTCACACTCTTCCGAGGTAAAAAAAATAAATAAAATCCTAGAATTCCAGCAAAGTTGCTGGGGGTCTCAACAGGTAAGGGAAATTAGCACATATTGAGAATTCTCCCTAACACCGACCTGGGCTTTTTGACCCTAGCGGGTCGTATTTGTTCTGGTGTGAGCTTTCAGGGGCATGCCTTCACAATTCTAACCTGTGTAGTAGACAAAACAACATTTTTCTAGTAATTTATAAATAATATTCGGCAACCATATTTTGTAGCTTCATAATTTGCTTGGAAATGGTGTGCTTTGATAGGGCAGGAACCTATTTGGGTGTCATGCTATGTAATTATATATGTTGTTACACAATGTAGAGACATAGGGAGATGTAAAATGAATAGTGGTGCATAGTAATTTGTTTCATTAAACAAGCAGCATACCTCTACCCTTGAAGAATAGTGCAGCTGTGTTGCTGCTTCATAGTTGGATGTCAAGCTCTTCACTATGACCCCAATTTGTGAACGAATTTGAATGTGGCCTTAAATATGACAGGTCTTATGATGAAGTGCAGATTAATGCTAACTTGGTCATGATGTTGTCAAATGTTATTATTCTAATTTCTGATAATTCATTGATTCTGCCATTTTACAGGGAAAGTTATTTTCAATTGGTAAATTTCAGTGTACTTTTCTTCTCTTTAAAAGTGTACTCTGAAGTTTTCGTTACATTTTGCTAGGTGTTGCTGAGAAATGTTCAAGGAAATGGGGTAAGGGCATTATTGATGAGCTTTGCTATCGTAGCTTTCTGGGGCTGCCCAGGGCACTTGGCCATTCATACCCTAGTGAGAGTGTGGATGCACAGTGGAGGGAGGACATACATGATGATATGTATTGTTGAGTAGCAGTAGTCATGATTAATTTGAAGGTAAAATCAGGATAGCAAGTCAGGTCATTGCCTTATGATTCTTCAACAGGTATAAACGGGTGAGGTGATTTTATTTGCACATCCATGAGGATGCCTAAGGAGAACTAATTAAATGGGCGGTGGGAGTATTAAAAGTGTGGCACAGCCCCATCATCTGAACAGCAGTATACTCAATGCTGTGTGCCTGGAGCTGGCCTACAGCTCTTAAATTGAGGCTTGTCAGGCGTAAAACCTGGAGCTCGATGTAGCATTTAAGTGGCAGTGCATTACCTTGCAGCTTTCCTCCCTTATCACCTTCCTCATGAATGGAAGACACACCAGAGATGCATGAATCGTAGTTTGGTACATCAAACCAAAGATGTGTAACAGATTATATTGAAAAAACTTTCTGAATGTGAATTAACAAGTTATGCTAATGTATGCCATGTTTACTGTGCTCAGGGCTAAAATGCCCACTTTGCACCATTAGTTTATAGTGATCAATAAACATAGAGAGAGAAGACCATGTGCCATTCTTTCCAATTTCTGGTGAAGGAATGCCTTTTGTCTAATAGGCTAACATAACTCTTGTAGATTAGCCTCATAAGATTGGAGAAAGTGGGTGAAGGATTGCATGTGGTGTAAATAAGATGAGCAAAGTATAGTTTCAATGAGTAGCAACTGAGTTTCTCAGTTTATGATGCATTTGTGTTTGGCAAGGACATTTTCAAGATGCTAGGCCTGAATGAAAGCTGAGTTAATTGTGTAGCTCATAGTGACCATCTGATTCACAGCTTTAGAATGAACAATAAGGCATGCACATATGAAGTGTACGATATGACCCACTATGGGATTTATGGGATTTGCCAGGTCATACCTATAGAAAAAGAATCAGGAACATTTGATATGGCACACATAACCATAGTATAACATGTACTATTGCTTGAACCCTCTTCAGAAAATATTTAAACAAAATATGAAAAACTCTGTTTTCCACATAATACATATAAACTGTGCAGAATTATAAACCTAAATATACTGAATACATTTAATATAAACAAAAATGTATATTATATATTGAAAATATAAAATAACACAATGATTGACCTTCACCATCCCAAATGTTTTCTTTACAGCTTTATTCTAAAATGCTATCAAGCAAGCAGCAACAGCGTGCCAGAAGGAAGAACCTGTGCCGGGAAGTAATATTTTAAAAAGTGGTGTTCTCAAATCTGTAGTTACAAAAAATGAAGATAATACAACAATACCTGTTATCGATAATACTAAACAACTTAATGGAACCCAGCATGTTTTCAGAGAAAATAATAAAATAAAACATCTATCAAATCTGTTAGTAGCAGCTAGTAAAAAAAAATATATTTTAAGAAAGAAATATAGCAAATGTGCGAGCAATTTGAAATAGAGGAATATATATATATATTTATATATATATATATATATATATATATATATATATATATATATATATATATATATATATTCACTGAAAAAACATTGTTAAAGGGACGTTATGGTTAAGTTGGACTAATAAAAACCTATGAAATTCAAAGAAAAAACTTTGTTAAAGGGACGTTATGGTTCCAAGCAAAACCGAAAAACTTGCCAGTTATAGTAAGCTAAGCAACCATAACTTGCGCCACCACCATGCACTGCTAAGACTGACACCCAGGACATCAAAGATGACATCAAGTTTTTTCATTGACTTTCATAGGTTTTTATTAGTCCAATTTAACGATGACGCCCCTTTAACAACATTTTTTCAGTGAGTATCATGGGTTTTTATCAGTGCATGCTATTTTCCTACTTCTTACTAATATCATACTTACCCAATACAGCAATATTTGTGTCCAGTTTCCTAAGCTTCACCTTAAAACTCTGCCATTTCCCACCATCTGGAATAATTTTTAACACTTCTATACACTTTTTGAAACTATTTCAACTAGTTTTGCATCCGTAGATGTCTGCGAACGTCTAACTTCATAACTTCATACTTTTAGCAAAACTGCATTTATATTAAAATGGCATCAGCTAATGCCATCCCTTCTTCCCACGAGCCACCAAAACTGCTGTAATCAAGGAGCATGAGAAACAGTGCCCCCTAACTTAGAAATAACACATGCGCAACATTTTCCCTTGTCCTCGTACCCCTCCATATTAGTGTTTGGTTCCTCTTCCCTCATTTCCCTCCACACCTTTCGTTCTCAGCTCTCCTGCCAAACAAAAATACATCCAAAAACAACAAAAAGACATATTCCTTTAAAACCCACCTTTCACAGTTAAAAAATAGAACTAAAAAAAATGTATAGACTCCATCTACTTTATATTTCTCAGTAAAGTGCATAGACTAAATAAGATTTTCCAACATTTCCATTTGCTTTTTGTGTTATGCTAATGGGAATGGGAATATTGTGGCGTTCATCCTCCATGGCCAATGTAATCCTCTGTTTTGTCCCTTGTGGTCATGCCCATTAGCCAGATTGTCCGGATCATGACCTTATTCCATGACCCGGACAATCTGGCCACTGCCCATGGCAAAGGCTACCCATCAGTCACTAAAGGTATACCATTCTTTTTTGTAGCTACATTATGACACTTGTCAATTAAGAAAACATTGACACATTTGCAAAACCATGCTTGTTGGTCCTTGCCAATGCTCCTTAGGCAAGTTTTCTGGAAATCCACCCATGTTTTATTTTTTCATAAGTGTCAAATGTATGCACATACAATCGTCATATAAACGAGCCCCCATTTGACAAAACCCATTCAGATTTTACGAAAAAAATCTATGTCTAGATCTATAATCTTTTTGCAAACCTTTGTGTAGATTTGTCAAATGACACCACATGTATAAGCCTTTACAATATTTCAGGACCCCCCCTCTAATTTTGCTCCCTTTTCACAAAATCCCACCAAACTTTGCAAAAACATTCATATCATGTATATCTAGATCTATTATCAGTTTGCCAAATGAAGTGTAGATTCGTCAAATGGCACCTCATTTATAATCCTTTACATTATTTTGGGACACCCTTCCCCCTCTTCACAAAATCCCACCAAACTTTGCAAAACAAAAACATTCATATCTAAATGTATCATCAGTTTCACAAATTAAGTGTACATTATTCAAATGGCACCTCATTTGTAAGCCTTTACATTATTTTGGGACCCCCCTCTAATTTTGCCCCCTCATGACAGAATCCCACCAAACTTTGCATACTCACTCATAATCAGGTCAGAAATGTACATGCAAAATTTGATGCAGTTCAATTAAGTAGCGCTGAAGTTATAAGCCATCCAAGAACTGCATTTCACCAACCGTGTAATTCTAAGGTATTCGTGAACTTCACAGGACTGTTCACTAACATCCGAACTGTTTGCGGACTTTCGCAGCAAAAAACACCCATTTTTTTTGCTTCTTGCAGCCATATCCCAACCCATCCTCATCACCCCTCACCTCCCCAGAGATTATTTGATAAATTTGACAAGTGAAATGTTGTGTTTTTTAATATGTTTTTACCGCGATGTCCGCAGGCATCAGCCACTGTCCGCGAATAAAAGATGGCGGGCATTTCTAAAAATCTGACGCTCTTCACGCTCTTTGCCATCCAATCAGCGAACATGTCACATGTCCGCGGTCCTGATGCAAGCCAATTAGCCGGAGCGGGCATAGACATCACCAATTATTTGTGACCTACTTTTTGGTCATTTAAAAAAAAAGCTACTGGACAGATTTTCACCAAATTTACAAAAGCAAGCTTTCGGGACCAAGCCGCTGCCCCTGCCGCAAATTTGGTGAAAATCCATCCAGCGGTTTGGGCTGTAGGCGTGAGCAAAGTTTTTTCCTGATTCAGTCTCACCAAACTTTGCAGAGTCGGCCATATACTTGTTTGCAAAGTTTTGTGTGGATTCGTCCAGGGGGAGTGAAGTTATAAGCCGCCCAAAAAGTGTTCTTCCTATGGGTTTAGCAACTTAACCAAAACTACAAGACCACTACTGTGGGCCGTGTAATATGTATATATATTCAGTAAAAAAAACTTTGTTAAAGGGACATTATGGTTCCAAGTAAAAGCAAAAAAAAACTGAAATTCAGCTAAGCAACCATAACTCGCACCATCACTGTGCACTGCTAAGACTAACACCCAGGACATCAAAAATGACATCACAAATGTCATTGATGACATCACTGATAACATCACGTATGACTCGCTGTTTTTTACTTTAATGATATATCTTAGACAGTAATAGTTAGGAACAAAAACATCAAAAAGTAGTATATTTATAGACTTTTACTTTAAATATGTTCTTACAATAATTCACTTAGGGTCCACTCACCGCAGCCACTTCATTCCACGCACTCCATGCCAGTGCACTTCCACATGAGGGAATCCAAGACCTGCTGTTACGCTCACCTGGCTCCCACAGAGGCGTCGATCTGGACTGGACTGCTGCGGTCTCCACCAATGTGACGCGTAGGGACAAGATGACGGACTGGACTGGCCCACCTAGCTTTGTTTACTTGGCCCGTAAGAATATTCTTCTGCAAGTGGAGAAATGGAATTAACCACCCATGGAGTTGAGCGTAAATCCCCCCACCCCGTTGTTCTCCCCATTGATCACCTTGGATGTTCCCTCTTATAGTCTCACCTGATGATTTGAAAGATGAGCTCTCCATCCTGCATTGAGAGCAGTTGTGCATAGATAACCAGTTGCTTCACTGGCTTGAAGGAATTGGTGACTTCCAGGACAATATTGACTCCGATATTCTCGGCAAGACGCCATAAGTATGTGGTTCGTAAGAGTTCAAATGCCTGACTTTCACTCTTGTCCGATTCCTTGCAGGTTGCAGCTTGACCCTACTGAAGAGTTCCTCGTGGCAACCGGCAATGTTCTGGTAATGATTTGTATTATCCAACACAGTTCGATAAAATAATGTCCATATGTAACCTGTTGCTTTCTCCCTTATTCAGGCGCTGAGAGAAAGTATGAAGTCTTGGGGAATAATGCCTCGGGCGGTAAAATCAGGTAAGTCTTTTGTGGTGAGGAGGGTTCCCCTTGTTAGTCCCTGGTTTCACCTTGCTGTCCTTTTGTTTCCCCTTAGGGGGCGGGGTTCGGCTAGGATGCAGTGGAAGCTGCGCCGACCCGTGAAGAAGAATAGTACCCCCGGTGGTAAAATCAGGTAAGTCTATGGGGGGTATTCCTCTGTGTATTCCCTTGGCTCACCTTGCTGTTCTTGTCTTCTCCTTAGGTTCCGGAGTGCGGTGGTAACATGACGGAGGATGCAGTGAGATGTGAAGATGCTGCGAAGGCCGGTGAGTTCAGCGCGGCGCTGCAGCAGGCGAGGCGACGCTCATAAAATAACTTCTTTCTTCTAGCACGAAGGCGAGATGGATCGGGAATTCAGGTAAGGATCAAAGGTATTGCTCTTGTTCTAACCTTTTCTCCTTCTTTGTCCCTTTTTCTAGGAGCTCCAAACTCAAGGCGGGCATGGCAGAAGACTGGATGCAGACTTGCAGGCACTGTGAGCGTTACGCTGCTGGATGCAGAATAACGCGAAGCGTGTGCTGCTCTTCGGGCATGGTTTAAATAGCCTCCAAAGTAGTCCCAGGTAAGTATTCCTCCCCAGCCCCACCCGAGTAAAAAAATAGTCTCTAGGTAAAATAGTCCCTTGCAAGCCTCGTTTGGCTTGGAGCTCTTGCAGCATGGTCTGCATCAGGTAAGTTTGCAGTATGGTCTGCATCAGGTAAATTTTAATCTATGAGCCTGGCACCTATGGCGCCAGGACTGACTCTCCATATGAGCCTGGTGCCATAGGCACCAGGACTGCATCCAAATAGCCCCTAGCGGGGGTTGTTGGGCTTGCTTGGGGTAACTTGATGCCTGCTTCCGGGGTAGGCATCATGACACCTGCAGCTATTCCAGAGTTCTGCATGCACCCAATGTATCCATGAGTCTCCCAAAATCCAGATAATCTGTTTTTGGAAACACACTGGCATAGCTATCTGTTCTTCTCTCAGGAAAAAGACTTTCTGACAAACTCTATCCTTACACAACACACCCAGTTAAATGTATTGACCAATCCCTTGCTCTACTCATTCTCATTTGCATGCCTCTCCACCCCAAGATCCCTGTATGTAATACCCAGTGTCTGCGGACTACCGCCATGTCCGTGGACATATTGGAAATTTGAGTGTGGTGAATTTAAATTTAAATAGTGTGCCCCATTTCCCCTTTGAAATTGGCTCTAAAAAGAGCCATTTTTTGTTTTTTTTGCAGATGGTTGACAGACATCTGTTATTTTGTATGTTTTTTCTTTTTTTTCTTACTTTACTCCTAACATCTTCACATAATCTTCTCCAAAGCAACCCTTATATTCCAAAACAGCATTGCATTTCCCAAAAAAGATAAGGAAATGCCATCTTCTTTAAAATAAACAGCATTACTGGAATCAATATTCTCATTATTACAGAAAAACATACCAGCTCTATGCATGAAAGCACACATGCCTCGGTTGATTGCACACCTGCCAATGCTTTGCTGAGGACAAAAAACAGATCTATTGTCCCATATTGCCCCAGGTAGTAATCCAGAAAAATGACTTTGGCATTTGGAAGGATGTTCATTACTGCTTGAACCAAGTGTTCCGAATCTGCCAACGAAGTAGGGGCACTGACCTGCCCCAAATGGAAAGCACCACAGTGCAAAACTACCAGATGGGGACTGTTCATCCTTCCCATGTCTTCACAAACTTGTACAATTCCCTGTACATTGCAATCAGGCACAGTGCTCCACACCACCTCCACTCCTTTAACATCAAAATTGTTTGCCACATGCCTGCATTGAGCATACTGCTGTAAAGCATGCACAAACATATCTCCAAACACCAACACCCTGACTTTCTCCAACTCTGCCATCTTCACTACACACAGTCTCTTTCAACACAAATCCACAACCTCAACATCTGATTGGTTGATCCCTACAGTCCCCTTTCCATGTTGGATTTGCTAGAAAACCCCAGATGTGGCACGCCCTGCCCGCAGACAGCCACGGTGTCCGTCGAGCATGTAACTCTTAGCCAGCCCTTCTACCCTTTCCACATCACTCTTGTTGCCATTCCCTCATTGGATACAGCTAAGCAGTCACGCAACCATCCACCAATCACATCCAAGACCTCTACATCTAACTCCACCATCAGAGTTCCGCACTTCAAATGTACTGTTGATCACTCTGAATACAAGTCTCATATTATTGGAAAGCACCAACTACAAAAACTACTACAAACAAGTCTCCAATATTTCTACTTACAGCTGCATGCATATCCACATGCATGAATACAAACTACATGCATGCACATTTTATTCACAGTTCATGTACAACTCTTATGAATGCATATAAACAGAGTAATGCCATTAAACCTGCATAACCTATAAAATGAACGTATTGCAATTTTTCCCATCTACTATAATCAACTGTCACTTCCAAACCTGTCTGCTACCTAAAACACAGCTTTAAAAAATAAAGTGAATTTCATACACTTAAAATTTGACACATTTGCAAACTATGTTGAACTAACACATTGCAAATAAAATCTAAAGGCTGCACATAGTCAAATGAAATGCATGCATACACTATGTTCAAATATCAACCAAGAATACTACTATAAAAACATAAAAATCAACGTCTAAATTAACATCAGAGCTATAAACACACAAAATTACTAACTTCTTTCTTTTACAATTGCAGTGAAGACCACGCTCCTGAAAATCAGCAGCATATGAGCTACAAACAACATATCCGAAGAAACCTGCTCATTCCAAAAAAAAAAGAATAAGTACAATATAACCTTAATATTCTTAATGTTACTTAAACACACTGTGTTGTTCATTCATGTAATTTACGCAGCAAAAAAACAGAGATTTCTTAACCATTCTGCCCACAAATCCCCATTTATTAAACAGGGATTAGCAGGCAGAATGGTACACAAATCTCCGTTTTTTGGAACAATAAATAACAACATAACTCAACTCCTAGAATGTTAGTATTAGAAAACAAAGAACTGTTTTAATTTCATACCACTAGATTTACTATCAGTGCTTCTCCTCACCACTAGCTCAGTTTCTACTGTCATCTGAACCGCAGTATAGTAACACACGAATAGCCTTCCCAACTACTTGTAGCTGCCCAATGCACAATCACACACCACCACATACATCTTTACCATCATACTCAAACATTCATCCATACAGCACACATACATTGCAAAACGGCCCAACCCATACATTCTTTTTTTTTCAACAGACCCCAAAGTATGCCTATCAAAAAGCAAGTCCATAGAAAGCCACGCACAAATAGGGCAAATGAAAATAAAAGTGTACAAAATAAGCATCCATCTCTAGCAGAGTTTGTACAAAAAGTTCAAACAAAATAGCTAATACAGTTATTTAGCGAAACAAAACAAGCTTCCAGTACAGCAACTTTGCCTCCTCTATCAAAATGTAAAACGAAACAGAAAATGATTAACAAGAATTCAGCTACCACTACTGCTAAAACCCCTCCTATAAATCTTGATATACTAGCAAGTAACCATACCAAAAAAAGTATTTTAGCAAAAATGTTCCGCCACAGAGTCCTTCAGAATCTTATAAAAACAGGAGACAAATCATGCACAACCCTTAAAACCTACCGTAGAAAATTAATCGCAGAAGCTTTGATAGACAGTGCAATCCTTCTCAAAAGAAAGTTATTTATTTTAGTGTTAAACAAAATGAAACCACTAACAAAACTAACTACTAAATTACAAAAAAAGACTTCTCAATAAACGGAATGTCAACAAAAATAACTTCTTAAACATCTGTGGAGGTGAATGGAGTCACACCACGAGCACAGAACCATATTTTAATGAAGAAGCATACAAACAAAACCAAACAAACACAATTGCCATACATAGCAGTGGACGAGGTTATGAAAAACTTAATAATACCATAATGCAACAAGAAGTAATGCTTACAAAAATATCCCCAGAAACCTCAGATTAACTATCCATTCGACTGAACCAGAACGTCCAGTATATAAATGGCCATGCATGTCAATGTGTAACATTCCCAAAAAATCTTTCAAATATTTACGCCAGTTCCTCAATCAGTATGTGAAAGGCAAAGACGAAATCAAAATGAAACTGCTGCAAAATATGGATACCTGTCCAGTGTGCAAATACACAGGACTACAAGGACATTCATTAGCCTGCATTTCAGGACCTATTTGCAAAAGCACCTTCCATCATATCAAAATGATATCAACACATCATTCAACTATAAGACATCTAGTCTATAAACTTTACTATGCTAAAAGTCCTGCTTTAGCACTAGCCAATTTAAATAACAATCTTCTACATGGTACAGCCAAAGACCTACTTGAAGAATCGACCATATCCAGAAAAAATATTTTTTGAAGGGAAAGCCACTTACAAAATGCAATAGCTTTACAATAGAATAGCAACAATTCTACACATGGCAACCTTCTACTACACACATACAAAAAAGAAATACTAAAATTTAAAAGTACATCTGCTAAAGTACCAAACCATGTGTGTGTGTATTGCCGCAGAACTTTTTATAAAGGTAACACAAAAACTATAGACGTAACATACAAAATAGAAGACAATGAAGATTCCAAATGGTTTAAATTAGCTTTCTACCTTATAAGAGAAAACAAATGCGAAAAAACAGACCCATTAATAATTTGCAGTTACTGCACTACAAAACTTGACAACAACCAAAGTCCTTCATATGCTATCACAAATAACTTGGAATTATTCCCACTACCAAAACCCCTCCAACAACTCAATTTATATGAGAGCATCATAATTCAAACAGCGCACCCATTTCAAGCAATAATACGCCTTCAACCAAAAACAGCAAAATTACCTCCCTCTGAATTTGTGAATGGCATTTGTGGCAAAGTAGCTTATTTACCATTAGATCTAAAAGAAAATGTGTACACTCTGGAAGTACAACGTCCAATAGAGCAATCTTTAATTGTCTTAGTAAATGGTGTACCTACAAAAGACAAAATAAATTGGCAACAACTCGTAGACTTACATAAAGTTAGACAAAGCCTTGCAATATCTAAAAGACAATAATGAACACTACAAAGAAATAAATATTGAAGAAAACTTAAGGGGAAAAAATGAAATAATTCAAGAGTCACCAGAAACTTGTCAATTTGAACTTCTCGATCCTGCTACAGTATCCAATATTTTAGAATATTATACAATTCATCCATTACACTCTAATGACACCATAAATGATGCACTAGAAACATACCAAATGTGACAAACCAAAGGATCACCAATCAGCATATGGGAAAAAATTATAGAAGCACATGCTTTTCCTCTACTCTTTCCTATTAGCAAAGGAGGAAGGTACGATGATAGACCTATTCAGATAACAGCTTCAGAATACCACTTGTTACGAATGTATTCTGAAGATCCCAGATTTAGATAAAATGTGGAATACATATTCCACCTACTCTTTGAAATTGAACTAGCAACTCTATGTTACGGAGTTGCACACACATTGAAATCAGGAACCCACTTTCAAAATATGTCAGCTATGCAATTAATACAAAAAGTGCAAGAAAAAGATGAGGATTTAAAATCAAGCATTACAAATCTGTTAGCAAACATGTGTGGTATGAAAGAGTACTGGTTCTGATGTAACGGAGATGTACTTTGTATGATAAGAAACCTTGGCCCACCCACTTGGTTTGTTACATTAAGTTGCGTAGAATATGCATGGGAAGATTTGCATGATTTCCTACGCATATCAAACAAAAACAAAACAAACATAGATATACTAACACCTGGAGAACTTTGCTCTCTAGATCCTGTATATGTTTCAAGATATTTCCATCATTTTTTCATTGCTATGCTACACTTTATTTGTAATAAAACTGTTCCTCCCTCGGAGAAGTGCAACACTTCTTTTGGAGAAAAGAATACCAAGGCAGAGGAGCACCACATATCCACATGCTTTTATGGATTAAAGATGCTCCTAAATTTGGTCAAGACAGTGATGCCACTGTTTTACAGTTTATCGAAAAATGTGTCACTTGTGAAATTCCATCGGAAGCAACAAATAGTGATCTTCATGCACAAATTGTACAATTTCAAAGACACAAATGTGGCAAATATTTTCATCGCAAATACAAAAACAAAGGGAAATACTACACCAAATGCGGCTTTGGTTTCCCTAGACCAGTTACAGAAACAGGTGAAGTGAACAACTTAATGTCTTCAGTTAGACATAGGGCCTCA
This sequence comes from Ambystoma mexicanum, assembly GCF_040938575.1. NCBI lineage: Eukaryota > Metazoa > Chordata > Amphibia > Caudata > Ambystomatidae > Ambystoma > Ambystoma mexicanum. The sequence continues at coordinate 626,437,188 of NC_090930.1, forward strand.
TTACACGGTAGGCGGTGGACCAAGGTGCCATTAGCACCTTGGTCCATACCAGTAAAATACTGGCACCGCCTTGGAGGAAAGGGGAATTACCGCCCTATTCAAAGGTTGGTGGGGCGGTAATTACCCCTTCCCCGTTGCCCCCATGGTACCGTAATTAGCACCCTGGTCCCTTTGCGGGTTGGTTTTTAATGCCTGCTAAAAAGCAGGCGTTAAAGTACCAACCCGCAAGAGGGACCTCGTAGTAAGGCAGTAAGGGTTAACAGTCACCGGTACCATTACCGCTGACCGTTAACCCTTACCGCCTTCCGTGTAATGAGGCACATAGTGTTAAAGATAAATCACCTAAGAACACATATTACATAAAATGAACAGAAGAAGCAAAAAAAGGTAATGACCTATCATCGGACAAAACAATATCTCAGAAATTGTACAGCTTAGGCATAAAAATGCTCTCTCATAGAGAATGTGGCTCCTATGAAGCTGCCGATCATTTAACCGGTACTTCTTTGTATGGAAAATCTGAAAATATAGTATTGCTAAGTCTTGGTCATCCTAAATCTAGAAAAAGAGTTCTCAAACTATACAACGGCATAGAAATAATAGCCAAAAATGATCCCAACAGCCAAGATATTTTGAAAAATAATTTACTAGACACATACTACCCAAACAGGAGTACCACTTTGGAAACCATGTGTCTATACCACATAGCCCAAAACTTCACATACAAAAATAATATAAAACCTGATGAAAAAAAGATAGATATAGAGTGACAAATTGTGAAGGCAACTTAGTGAAACTTACTAAACAAAGCTTCATTTATCATATCAAATTGTCATTAAAAACTCCTCAACATAAAGAACTATATTACATGTCCCTACTACAACTTTTTAAACCATGGAGAAAAGAAGAAGAGATACTAGAAAACTATGACTCCTATGAAGACACTTTCAAAGCAAATGAAAGCACTTTCACTGATGAAAACTTTACACAGTACAAAACAATGTTGCACATGAACAGCAACGCGAAGAAGAACTCCAGCCCCAACAAGATGAGGACACTCCAGACAGTAGTCAACCTTCTGTAACAGGAAGCCAAGAACCACTGGGAGAGCCACTAATAGCAAATGAGTCAGAATTAGCTATGACAGAGACACCATGGGCCTCATTACAACCCATGCGTTAAGGGTTTAACGGCGCCATCGGTGCCGTTAACCCTTAACGCCTGATTACCATTTTAACGCCTGCTTTTAGCAGGCGTTAAAATGCAAGGCGCTAACCCGCCTTGGTGCTAATTACGGCACCGTAATTTACGGTGCCGTAATTAGAGCCTTCCCCACTCCCATTATGCCCTATGGGGCAAAAATGGGAATGGGGAAGGGTAAATGGGGAATGGGGATTTACCGCCCCACTCACCTTGGAATGGGGCGGTAAATCCGCCATCCACCATGGTGTAAACGGAGTTTACACCATGGTGGTAAAGTAGGGAACTTACCGCCTGGGTTGTAATGAGGCCAAATGTGTCACTATGCAGAAGATACAGAAGACTTAACTGTACTACAATCAAAATTGAACAAAGAGCAGAGTACCATTTTTCAAGAAGTAACAAAACAAATTGCACATGGTGTACAACATGAAAATAAAGAATGTACCTGCCAAAATGACAAACCTATACTACTATACGTCAGTGGTGAAGCTAGTTCAGGCAAAACATTCTTAATCAAAATTATCAGCAAGTTCCTTCAACAATTGACAAACAACAAACTATCAGCTGTTGTAACTGCCCCACAGGTTTAGTTGCCTACAGCATAGGTGGTGTCACTTTACACTGATTGCTACTTCTTCCAGTAGAACACCAAAACAAATTAGAATATTACAAACTTTCTACAGAAGCTGCAATGGAACTACTCAGAGTGTTAAAACAAATGAAAATGCTACTAATAGAATAAGTGCGCATGGTCTCCAACCTAATGTTGGTTTTAATTCACCTCAGATTGCAAGAAGTACTTAAAACAAACTACGAAGAGCTCTTTGGAGGAAAACACATTATTGTTTTCGGAGATCTTCTTCAATTGACACCAGTGAAAGGTGACCCTTTTTTTAAAACCTTAGGACACAAACTCTGCCCTAAAACTGTTGGCAGTATACGAAATGCCAACTTTTGGCAACATTTCCAACACAAAAAATTAACAGAAAACCTGCACCAATCTGCAGACCTCACTTACGCCAACATTTTAAAAAGTATTAGAGTTGGTGCACTATCTCAAGAAGCACAAGCAATATTAAAAGCCCGGCACATCCATGCACTTTATGGTCATAACTCATGTGCTACTGATGTCATGGAACAACAATGTTGAAAAAAGAAATGCAACCAATAATTGAAATTTGCTCCACAGACAAACTGGACGTACATGGTATGACAATACCCATGTGTCAACAAGCCACAACAAGACAAAATACCTCAGAAAACTGTATCTCCAACACAGCTGGTTTGGATAAAATATTAAAATAATCTTTAAACTGTAGAGTAATGCTTAAACGTAACCTTGACATGGAGCAAGGACTAGTTAATGGAGCACTTGGTACAGTTGTTGGCTTTCAAACATACCCTCATGACAACAACATTTAGTGTGTCAATATTCTCTTTGACAAATTATCAGAAGTAAAAAGGATAGGATGCTCAACAGCTCGATTCCTTCTGTTCAAAGACATGTATGTATGAGAGCAATTTTCTCTAACTCTAGCATACGCAGTCACCATTCACAAATCACAAGGTCTTACCATACGTCCACTTGACAGTCTATTTCTAATCAACTTTGATGCAAGTAAAATAAACGCTGATATTCCTTGCATTTTAGAATACAATAGACTACGTTCACTGCACACGCCCCATCTAAAAATATATCCTGTTCCACAGAAAGGAAAACGTTGTAAAAGAAAACTACTTCACACAGAAATGCAACAGGATCTCACTGCAAATCCTCCAAAGAGAGTAAAAGAAGTTAATGCTTCATCAATTACCACAACCAAAGAAGAATCTACTACTCAAAGTAACTCAGGTACTTCTTCAAAGAAGCAATTCACACTCCGAAAAAATGACTTGGACAGAGAACTATCTGGTCCATTAACATTTTCAAATATAACTGGTGTAAGTTGCTACGCAAATGTAGCGATAAATATTCTATTCCAATTGCCATTAATTGTTGACAACATTTACGTACACAATACAGACCAATTGTGTTTGCAAATGTTAGACCTTCATAGAAACGCAAGCAACAATCCTGACAACACATACAGTGTTCATGGAATAAGACAAGAATTAGACTACTGTGTTGGAATAGTGAAATTCACTATAAACTCACACTAAAGATCCACAAGAATATCTAATGTACTTACTACAAGTACTTGAAAACAAAAACATACCTATACAATCTTCCAGATTTCATACATGTGGAAACATACATGCACTCTTTGCAACAATTTGGCACAGGAACATATCCCTAATGAAGGCTTCATGTATGTATCCATACCTAACTGTGAATCCGTTCCATTTCAGCAACTTGTACAAAATCAAACCATGACAGATTATGTACTACCTGCAATTCAGATACTCGCTCCACCTTACAAATACAAACACATAGTAAATACATAATACTAATGCTTTTACGTTACAATGCAGATGGTACCAAAAACAACTGCAAGCTGAATGGATTCACACATGGTCAAATATCACTTGGTAAGAAAACCTTCACGCACTGATTGACTATCCTATTCTTTATTTTACTACCATACCTTACTATCCTTACAGGACTTTAATATGTCCTTTTCTAGAATTGATCAGACCACAGACAACAGAGCTGAAACTCTTGCCTTTAGTGAAGAGGAAGCCCTCAAGATATTAGGTCTGATTAAATCCGCAGGAGCAGAGATCAAAACAACTGATAAACCAGAAGCTTTGATACGACAATTGGAATGGAAAATATAAAGAGAGATCAACCTTAAACTCGATGCATCCACCTTGGCTCAGTATTATACTGCCAAGAAAATACCTAGGGGCTTACGTTTCAGTTTAGAGCCAACACTCTGCAAGGAGAATCCAGCATTCGTCAAACGTTGGCACCAAATTCTAAACAAGTGTTCACTTGTTCTTATACTTTTGACAATTGACGAACTACCGCATTCCCTAACAAACCTCAATGAAGATATAGAAGGTCTGAAAACCTCTCTGAGCAAGGGATACACGGCGGACCAACTCAAACAAATTCTGGAAGAAACAAATCAAAAATTGGCTAATTTCAAACAAGAACTTGAAATTAAGAAAATTAGGAAATGTAGACGTGACACTCAGGATTATAAGCTTGATATTGTGTATAGTTGGCAGGCATACTACGGACACTTCTTCAATAAACCCAACTTCAACAACCCACGGAAACCAGGCCAACAATTGGCAGAAAACACCTCATCCGACGTCTCAAGCGCTGAGCTTGAAGTTCTCCCAGGGCAGAGCAGTGAGACCTTCCCTGGTCCCACTACAGAAGAACCAGCAGCTAACACTACGCCATTTTTAGAAAAAGGCCAATCAGAAGAGGACAGAAGAAAAAACCCACAACGGAAAAAAACGACGAAGAAACATTGATCGTCAATATTTCAGCATACCAGTTATCGAAAATGGAATTACAAGTCCTAAAGAAAGGGTTATCGTTTGTTCCCAACAACAATAGCACTCTGCTCCGCGAAAAAATAGACTTTTTCAAACTAATGAGAAAGCTAAGACTTAAAGTCTTCTTTGACTCACAAGATGAGGATGTAATCACTACAGAACCACACAAATTTCTTGAATTGAAACCTAAGAGTCACTTCAACCCTCCGGTTCAGAATCATATCGTTTCTACCTTTGAGAAAACTGTATTACAGGATTTGAAGAAAATTCAATTAAAAAATAACACACAAGGCAACTTTACTGTGAGAGAACGTCAGACACTTAAAAATCTCCTTGATAATCAAACCATCATTTTTAAACCAGCGGATAAGAGAGGTGTGTTAATTCTTATGAATAAACAGGACTACATCAATGAAATTGAACGCCAACTGGATGACCAAGACACATATATGGAAGTACCCCTCAATCCTACTGAAGCAGTAAGATCCCGTATCAAGGGGATACTGGATGAGGCGGAAGCCAATGATGTCATCTCAAAAAAGACATGTCTGTTTCTTGAAAACAAACATCCCATCATGCCAGTTATTTATATACTTCCTAAAATACACAAGAGACTGGCAAATCCACCTGGACGTCCCATTATAGCTGCCACTGCAAGTCTCCTTGAACCATTGGCCCAATACTTGGACAAAATTCTGCAACTTCTCATACAGGAATCTAAGACTTACGTAAAGGACACTATGCACTTTTTACACAAACTAAAAAATGTGCAATTCGTCAAAGGAAGAGATGTGATGTTCACCATGGACGTGACATCTCTCTATACTAATATCACACAAGAAGCAGGTCTTGAAGCAACTGAATGGCTCCTACTTCAATCAGAGCAATGTCAAGAAGACAGACTGTTTGTACTAACTTTATTAAAATTAGTGCTTACGAACAATTTCTTTAAAATCCAAGTCAGATATCCGGTACTAGCATGGGGCAGCAATGGCACCATGCTATGCCAACACCTACATGTACTACCTTGAACATGAAAATATTCTCAGTTCACCAAGATGGATGAGGCATCTGCCACTGTATTTGAGATACATTGATGATATTTTTGGAATCTGGTCCGGCCCGGAAGAAGAATTGCAAAACTTTTACGAAATGATGAACTCGATTCATCCTCTTATTAAATTCACCACAGAGACAAGTGATACTGCCATCCACTTTCTGGATGTGGCGATATATGCCAGTAACAACACTCTTGAGACAAGAATCTACACCAAGAAGGCAGATAGAAATAGCCTGTTGCTTGCCACAAGCTTTCATCCTAAGAGAACTGTTGATAGCGTCCCGATTAGCCAATTTCTGCATTAGAGAAGGATTATCTCGGAGACTGCCGAGTATGAACGCCAAACACGGCTATTGGAAACTAAATTTTCATCGAGGGGGTATGACCAGCTGAAGATCACTGAAGTCGCAAACAAAGTCAGAAGCACTGGGAGAGAGACATTACTGACTCCAAAAACCACCCAAGTCGGGCGAAGCACTGGTTTACATGACTACCTATTCCATGCAGAGCATGAAGATTAAGAGGGTCATCAAAAAGAAGTCGAGCTTGTTTAGAATGGATCCACAATTACAGCAACTGTTTCATGAACCTCCAACTTTTGCCTACAGGAATAGTAGGTCATTACGCAAGAGCCTTGTCAAAGCTGAAATTCCATCTTCTAGTACACAGAAAGTGTTTAAGGGTACCATTCCATGTTACAATTGCCAACATTGCAGTAAAATCATTAAAGGCAACAGCATATCACACCCCCACTCTGGTAAACCCATTTTTCTCAAACACTCGTGCACATGTGATGCTCAAAATGTTATTTATGCATTAAAATGTCCATGTGGGTTATACTACGTAGGCATGACCACCAGAAAAGTTAAAGTTAGATGGTCTGAACACAAATCGAATATTCGTACTAAGAGTCTCAAGTCACCAGTAGAACTACACTTTACTGAAGCACGGCACACCATTGTACAATTGAAATGTGTTATCTTGGAGCAAATTACAGCAGAAAGCAGGGGAGGTGATGTGCAGCGTAAACTGTTGCAACGGGAGATTTTGAGGATTGAACTGTTGGACTCGTTGAGCCCACGTGGCATGAATACCGAATTCGACCTTATGTGTTTTGTGTAAATTTATGTGTTTGGAAAACTGTTTATTGGTATGCTTTGCTTGTAATAACATGTCAATAACATGTCATCTTAATAGCATCGCCTACCCTTTCTGTTCATGACTATTGTTATGTCTCAAATCTGACAACATGCACCATCTGAACATGGACTTTTCACATGGCGGACTGTTGTACTTATTCCATCGCTTCAAGGTGACTCTCTTTGCCCCTTCTTGTGGTTGATTTTATCTTTTTACTCGCCCGATGACCATGGTTCCTCCCGACTGATGTTACCTGTCTAGTCATCTTTTTAGCCTTTGCTTTAGTTGTCTTGTTAGCCCAGTCCCTTCTCAGAATCCTCTTTATTAATTTTTTTTCCCGGGTCAGGATGCTTTACCTTTGCCCGCGCCCATCCTTTCTAAGGATCCCTTCACGCTTTTTATACATTGTGTGATTACTTGGCTCCACTTGATTTGTTTATTGGGTTTAGACCCCACTAGTTGTATCTCCTGCTGTTTCCGTTCCTAGTTGGACCTTAGACCTATGTGTTGCCTTTTACACTTGCTGGTTGACGGCTGCTGATAGATCTTTGAACTGTGTTTACCTCCGCGCCGTGGGGGCACCCCGTAGTTCCTCTGAGCTACGGTTGCTGCCCCCACGCGCGTGTTCCCTTTACACTCTTTCCATACCTTCCTGATGACTTATTTTGCGTCCCTTTGTTTTCCTCCAATGCGATACTGCCCGACCCACTGACCACTTTGTCTCGGTGACATTGTCACTGTAGTTTGTTTCATTATCTCCATGGTTACGCCACACTCGTTTTTTCCCATACCAAGATGGACGTCGCCTTGGTGCACTCACGCGCATGCGCGAGGTTACCAAGGCAACGCTTTTGTTTGGATTGTGTGAACAAAGTCACTTCGCGCACATGGCTGCGGCGAGATGATCTGTTTTCTCACGCATCCGAAGGTAAGCTATCTGTTTCCCTCTGTTACTTGTCACACTCGGAATATCCCGGTTCACGTTACTCGTTCTGAAGAGAGTTGCTGACTGTGTTAGTGTGCTCGTTTCTGATGTACACTTTTCGAGTTGGTGTGCAGCTACCCCTAAACTTCACGCATTTCTCCACATGTGTGGCTTACTTGATGTCTCTACCTCCGTTACTCGTTACGGTTTGCATGTATGGGCCTTCATTTGTTACTGCACTTATATCACCCCTAATTTGGTACTTTTGCCGCCCGTTTACTTTTCTACTTGATTGTTCTACTATGGACAGTTAGCCATCTGGCTTTTCTAAATGGATGGTCTTTTGATCTTACCCCTACAGATATCCCAGCAATCTGTGGCATTCGGCTACCCATTGCTTTTTGACTGGATCTCTTTTCTGTGTCTCTGCTCTTGTATCAGCAAAGTTACTGACTTTGACTCTTTTCACTTTGATAATGGATTTCTTACAAACTGAAGAGTTCTACTGAAAAATCTTTTTTCTTTTACTACTCCACAGAGACTGTGCTATGACTTAATGGTTATGAATATGAAAAATGAAGTCTATCCCCTGAAGATGGTTCTTTGAACCGAAACGCGTCAGCCTCATTGTTATATCTAAATATGAGACTTCATTTGTAAATTGTTGCATGGTTGAACCTATGCATTTAGAGCTTTGTAAACTGTAAACTGCTATACAGATTTGCAATTGTGCTGCTCTATACAAGCTGTTTTCTATCTACGCCGTTTGTTCCTACTTGTGTTATATGGAACACCCACAAGTGCTCTTTCCATATGTAAATAGAGTACACTGATCGTACTACTTTTTGTTTATTCATGTACGATTTATTGGATTAAGAGGATTAAAATCCAAAAGTTAACTCTAATGTCTTGGTTCTGATTGTTCCATTCATTTTACACCTGTGTTTACAATTTATCCTTATTAACACCGTTAAATTGTGTAATGACATTTTGTTTTGGAAACTAGAGAAACTTAGGCGGTGTTTGTACACCGTAGAATTTACGCCCTGTTGGTGCCAAATGTTTAAATGAATTTTGATTTAAAATAGAGGGTACTTGTTGTCCCTGTTGAGTGCATCTGGGCTTGCTGGGTAGCAATACACAGCTTTGGATTTGTTTAAGAAAACCTTCACAACAATAGGTATAATCTACCACGCAGGAGCCACAACCAATGCAGGTCACTGCACGGCATATATAAAAAAGAAATGTGGATGGTTTGAATGTAATGATAGTACCATTACTCTAAAGCAGAGATTACCAGCGAATCTTATAAACGCTTATTTAATCTTCTTAAAACCAAAAATTAATAAGTAATCTGTGCATAAACATTAACAAAATTTCAATTAGAAAACTATAAACAGTTAGAATACGCCAACAGGTATCTAACTGCCCCAATATTTTTCAACAACCAAACTAATAAATCAATACCACTCACAACTAATCTGTGCATAAACATTAATAAAACGTCAATTAAAAAACTATAAACAGTTAGAATACGCCAACAGGTATCTAACTGGCACATGATTCTGCAACAACCAAACAGATAAATCAATGCCACTAAATTATAAAAAGAATGAAACAGTCAGAATACACCAACAGGTATCTAACTGCCCCAAGATTCTGCAACAACCAAACAGATAGATCAGCAACTTGAGAATATAAATAAAAAACAATAACCAGTTACAATTCGACAAAAGGTATCTAACAATCTGCAACAAGCCAACAGATAGAACATTAGCCAGAAACAACAAGTAAACACTGAAAACAAACAAATGTACTGTATATAACAAAACAAGGTTTTTTTTTAATCCAACATGGATTTTTTCCCACAGACCCAATGATTTAAGAAACAACCACAGAAACTGAGCAAATTGCACAGTACACTGGTTTGTAAACTACTAAATATGAAGGTAAAAAAAAAGCTGACATGTCTATTATGCAATGTACAATGGGGTCGATTCATGGAGCAAACGTGCGCCGAAAATCCCAGCGCAAGCAGGCGCAAGGTAGCGCAAGCGCGAGAAACGCAGTGCACGCGCATGTGTGCGATTCAAGGAAGACGCTGTGCGTGTTTCCCGCTGTCCGTGAGCCCAATCCAGCCATGGCGCATGCAGGCATACACGGCGTGCGCTACGCACACAGCAAAAGCGCACATAGCGCGGCGCACACAACCAAAGTGGGCGGAACAGTGGGCGTAACACGCGGAATGGGGAATAACGCAAGAAAAAGAAGGCGTAACTGGGGAAGTACTGCAGGGAACTACATGGAACGCCCAAACGCACGCGAACAACCCGTATTCATGTATTCGAATACGGGAAAGCCGCGCACGGCAAAAGACGCACACAGGCGTCAACGCGTCCGCCACACGAAGGCAGGCTGAAGCGTCCCCGCGCACAGTATAAAAGTGTGCGCAAACAACAAACACATATATACAGCTACGATGAATGCCCCATTTGTCACAGCACTGATCGTGGGACACCGCAGGAGGAGGAGAATAGCCAGGGCACGGATTTTCGCACCATGGACAAGCCTTTTTGGGATGCCTGACGACCAGGTCTATGGCAGGTATAGGTTTCCACCCCACATCATCCTAGACCTGGTCAGGGAGTGGGAAGATGACCTTACATCCCCCACCCTTTGCTCCCAAGTATTGAGACCCTTGGAGAAGCTGCTCAATGTCCTGCATTTTTTGGCCACTGGGTCATTTCAGCGGACTACTGCCATAGTGGGGGGGTCTCACAGTCCACGCAGTCACGCTGCCTACACCAGGTACTGGCAATCATGACAGCGCTCCCCTCAGTCCGCAGGCACATATACATGCCCAGAACACCTGCAGAAAGGCAGGCCGTTGTCCTGGATTTTTTCAGGGTGGCACACTTCCCCAAAGTGCTCGGTGCCATAGATTGCACCCATGTGGCCCTACGTCCACCTAGGGCCACTGAGCACATCTACTGAAACCGCAAGCACTGGCATTCCATCAATGCACAGGTAGTATGCGATGCAAAGGGAATCATCACCTCTGTCTATGCAAACTACCCTGGCTCCACCCATGAAGTTTAATATACAGAATGTCCGCCCTGAGCCGGGCCTTGGAAGCTGGGCAGCATGGCGACACATGGCTCCTAGGTGAGTACAAATGCCCTTGCACATGCATGCATGTCACACACAAACACACACACAAATAAACAAACCCCAATAATCACAACCATTTACACCTCCCCAGGGGATAGTGCCTACCCTCTGAGCAACCACATGATGACGCCAATCCGGAACCCCACCACACCACCCCAGGTAAGATACAACGCCGCCCATATTGCAACCAGGGCCATAGTGGAGCGCACATTCGGAGTGCTCAAGTCACGTTTCCGCTCCCTTGACCGCTCTGGCGGGCAGCTACTCTATGCACCACCAGTAGTGTGCAGGATCATTGTGGCAGCATGTGTCCTGCACAATGTTGCAACACGGCAGGGCGTCCTGGTGGACATGGTGGTGCCCCCACATCCCCAACCACAGGCACAGGCACTGCCCATGGGAGGGGACAGGGCACGTGGCGAGGAAGCCCGGACCCAGCTTGTGGCCACATTTTTCACCTAAACTCCCACCCCTGCGGAGTGCACACAGGCCTGGCACATACCAGGTGACAATTGATGATGACAAAGAGACAGTCAACTGTCACAACCCTACCACCCTGAGATAGTCACCATGGAAGTGCCACATTGTCTGCATCCCTAGCTACTTAAACACAAGCTATCCTGTGTGACCAAAAGGCACACATATGACATGACATGGTATGGCCTACACACAAGTATTTCATGGTGCGATGAGGCAGGGAGGGGGGGACAAGGGAAGACAGACAACGGTACTACTAGGCCAGGTGTCATTTAGATTGTGCAAGTGCAGGGGAGGGGGAAGGGAAAAGTGCAAGGGGAAGGGGAGGGGGGAGTGCAGTACAGGGTAAGTGGACCAAAAAACAAATACATAGGCCAGCTGGTGGCAACTGCAAAGGTAAGTGCAGACAAGTGCTGGGAAGGGGGGGCTGTCGGGATAGAGAGACAGTACCGCAGTGCAGGGGTTGGCAGGGAGGCAGTGCAAGTGGAGAGTGGCTGAGCCAGGGACCGAGGTCGGTGAGAGTGGCCCAGTTGCAGATCCAGTGCAGTTCCAGTGAAGGATTTTGCAAGGGAGAGGCAGGGAGAAAGCAGAAGCAAAGAGGAAGGTCTTGAGGTGCTTTCCGAACCGGAGATGGTTCTCCTCAAGTTCCAGTGAGGCAGGAAGGCTGTTCCAGAGGGAGGGCCCTGCCGCGGAGAGAGATCTACCCCCAGCTAGTTGCTTTGAGAAGCGGATGACCCTGACATGCAAGGTGTGAATCACACACACCTACAAAACAGGCCATGGCCATCACTGTTATGTCACTCAAACCCTCCCAAACCACAACATGACATGGCAAGCAATACCCATACACCGACACAGTAACAATAAGGTTACAAAACAAACTTGGACATCATTGTCATGGCCTTCTGTAGTCCAGGCTTAGGAGTGGCACGAACCAACCACCCCCTCTAGGGTTTTGGCGCCTGCAAGTTTGGGGCTTACACAGGCATCTGCAACCCCAGCGGGGAAAGAGGGCTAGGGAACGTTGCTTGGATAGGTACGGGAAGCAGGAACACCGGGTAGAGGGTACAGGGTTCAAAATTGCATAGGATTCCGGGTGATTAGGGGGAAAAAAACATACCAAATTGAATTACACATTCATCCATGCATTAGTGCACCTCCCAGCAAGCCTATGCAGAGCAGTTTGAAAGAAAAACAACAAGACACTTAGCTCTGGTTTTGAGTGCTGGCCTCCTGCCTGCACACTCTCAGGTCCGGTTACAGGAGCACTGCAATGCTGTAAAGAGAGCCACAGTCAACAACCTGTACGTGCCAATTACACAAAAACACACCACCAAACATGCCCCATAGCAACAAACTACTCTACAAACAGACAATCTGGTGTAGATGCTTCGTACCCATATATAACATTACCCCTGTGATGGGTCATACACAGTCAATGCAGTAAGTCAGCCGCCGGTGGGTGCGTGGCAAACGGAACACCAATGTGTCACAATTCACACAACATGCAATGTTCCCTGGGTAAGCAGACATACCCATATAGCAAGCCATGACTTCAGAGCAAGTTGTGTACCACCATGACCCAAACAAAGTTGGCAGTGCATTTATCATAATGTACATGGAAATGAAATGCACTGCACCCGAGTATGTCCCTTGCTGTATGTCCCTTTGAGCTGCCCCTTTCCATGTCTCGGAAGGCTACATGGTTGATACAAGTGCCTCGATGGACCTTGGTGTACCGGAGGGTATGTGCCACTGCCCCTGCAGGTGTCCCAGACAACCTTACAATCAACAGCCATCAGTCCACCAACACATCTGAGCTGCATTGTGTGCTTCAACACCAATATTCGTCCAAGCTCACCCTCAGTGCTGTGACTAAGCCTGCATGTGCAACTCGCCTGGTGCAAGCTTTGCTGTGTTGTGGCCCCCCTGTGCTGCTCACCTTCCCTGGAGTTCCTTGGAACACATCAGCAGTTCTAGGATGTAGGTCTGCAATCCCAGTACCTCTGCTTGTGCACACATGTGCATGTGGGCACCAACAAACATGTCCAGAATTCCGTCATCCAATGGGCCATGTCTGCTGGCAAAGGTGCTCTGGAGGCTCATCCCCCTGCAGAAAGGGCATGAAACACATGATTAATGCTTCAAAGTCATCTGTGTGTGTCTCTTCAGGCATCTCATTACTTGACCATGTCAGAGAGTCACATCATAAATCACACCATCAGTCCGTCTTTCACATCCAAAGTGTGGAACACTATCTACAGCATGAACTGCAACAAGCACGTGTACAGTAAAGATAAGAAACATACTACACAATGCATAGCAATGAATGTACACATTAATCATGAAACACCCCATCTAGCAAAAGTTGAGCAGTGGACAATAACACCAAAATCATCCCCACTAGGGGTGTAAACACAAGTCACACAGCACCAGACATGCCACAGATATGACAGTCCAAAGCCCTTGTGTAAAAGGTTGTGACACCGAACCATCCTTGCGAGCCCATGGATAAGGGAGGCAGGAGTGGCATATGTGAGTCAAGGACCCCAAGCAGCAAACACATACACAAGACAAGCCTGAAGGGCCCAGCTGGAACAGACAGTGGATGCCTTCAAAAGCCACAAAGCACCGCACCGTCACATGAAAGCACAATAGACAAGCAATTTTAAACTATATTAACTAATTACACTAACTATGGAAAACCTACATTACATAATTAAATTAACTATCAAACAGAAACCAAAGTAACTAAACTAAAAGAAAAATCAAAAATGGCCACATATGACCCGGGGGGAAGGGGAGGCACCCAGGAGGGGGGAGGTACAGGGTGCTGCTCAACATCCACATGCGATGATGCTGAGCCAAAAAAAAAAAAACTCCATGGGCTCAACGCCTGCACAGCCCGACTTATGTGGGAGATAGATGGTCGTCCGAGTCTGGCTCATCCTGGAAAGGAGGACGTGGAACAGTAGCCTGGCCACGCCTAGCCGCAGCGTGCCCCTCGTCGGCAGCAAGTCTGCAGGACGGGTGAGCCTGGTGTGGCGATGTGACGTAGGTCTGCATGCAGTACCTCACGTGATACACATGCTTCCTCTTGCAAGGTAGCACGTGTAACACAGAGTTCCTCTTGCAAGGTCTGGCTGGACAACTGCTGCATCTCCCGGCAAGCCTGTAGCTCAGCCGAGATGGTACGCTCAAGCTGTGCAAACCTCTGGGACATCATAAGGACACCCAGAGTGGATCTGAGGGAAGCATACTCCTCCCTCAGGGCATCCATGTGCGCCTCTGCGTGAGCAGCAATTGCTTGACGCAGAGACAACATTTCAGCCTGGCGTGCCCTGTCTGAGGCCGCCATGGCCAGCCTGAGCGAGCGGGCTGTGGACCGTGCTGCCTGCTGCTGGAGAAGCACCTGCCTAGCTGGGGGGAGCACAGATTGGGCCACACGCTCCATGCTCTCAGCGATGTTCTCCATTGCTGCCCCCTGCTGTTCTGAATTGGCAGTCATGTCTTGCTCCCACTCAGTATACTGTGGTTGCGCGCGGCGACCTCGTTGCCGGGCTTGACCCCTGCGGGACCGAAGGACCGGGGGTCCTCGCTGTGTTGGCACCGCCCGCGGCTGCACGACTACATGCCCCCGTCGACGTGATGCCCCAGGCATACCAGTGACTGGTGTGGAGGGTGACCCTGCGTCCCGATCCACCACGGGCGGAGGAACCAAGACTGTCTGATCCCTCAGTGCAGGTGTCGCAGACAGAGGAGTGTCCACATCAGAATCACTCACCCCTGACACATGGACTTGATGCTCATCCAACTCAACATGGACGTCAGAGTCGTCATCAAGGCTGGACTCATAGGCAGCCAGAGACAAGATGGACTGTAGCACTTGCGGGTTTTCGTGGCCTACCACCCCACGACCCCCACTAGTGCCGAGTTGATGTAGTGGTAACAACCCTGTGTCTGGCATGACAACACCATCCTCCGCCTCCATTGCGTCATAACCTGAAAAATAGAGAGAAAAAAGGTCACTACACATGTCAGAAGCACACAACACACACACACCGACAGCAAATGCATCAGGCAGACATGTGACACACAACATATAACCTGGCATGCATGCTGGGTCAACTTTGAATTGCTTCTGTGATCAGACCTGTTGAAAGGTGGCAGTTTCCATGGAAGTGGGTCTATGCAGTGCAGAAAATGTGTACGCCACTCACTACCTACATGTACAAGGACTCCATGGTGTGTGCCAGGAAATGTGAAGGCAGTGCAATGTCAAATTCAGACATCACGTGCATTGTGCATTCAATGTGTACCATATCTAGAAGCCAAGCACCCCTCCACCCCAGTACCAAAGCAGGGATACCTAGCATGGTATCAAAAGGCTGACCATAAACCTGTGTATTGACAGGCAGTGTTGACTGGCATCAACAAATTAATGTGATTCAAGTGACAACACTGCAAATGATGCTGGGACAGTAAGCAGGACACATGATGAAAACTCTGGATTCCGCCCATGTGTAAAGAAGACACAACAACAGTTGGACAGAGTCATTGGCATTGAACAGGCTGAGGCCTGTTAGCCACACAGATTGTCAGACCCTAAACATGTGTGCAACGCAGAACTGAGCCACAGTTGACATGGGAAGGCTGATTAGATGGCAGGCAATGTATGTAACCAAGGACTTGTATTACAGTGATCATCCAGTCAAGGACACATAGGGGCATGCGTGCAATGCACATGGAGCATGAATGGGCACTCATGTCCCTGCGGGACATCTGACCTATGCACAGTACAAGTGAGATACCCTGCATCAAGTACTATGGCTGTACCACACGGCATATGTCTGGCAGATTCTACGCTGGAAGTTAGCATCTACACAGGACGCATGAACAAGAAAGTACACATTGGCAAGATTGAAGAACACCAGTGCAAATGTGGAACTGGGCTGCAGAGTGGCAGAGGAGGGGCAAGGGAGCATGGCTACATGGAGTCCCAGCATGCAGGCAGAGGAGACATGCATGACGGAAGCATTGCATTACTTACACATCAGAACCATGTACACATCACATGTAGTGGCAATCATGCACAACACATCCCACAAGTGAAACACACACGTCCTCAACAAACACGCATCAACACTCACTGGAGTGGGCATCAAAGTCCAGCATCTCTCCCACTCCTTCGACCAATTCAGGTGGTATGAACTCTGCAACGAGTGCCTCATGCGGAGTAAGCTCTTCCTCCTCTGGTGCAGGCCCACCGCCAGTCACCAGAGTCAAGTTGTAATTAGAGGCATGCTTAGCCTTAGTGCTGATTTGATGTCATTCCAATGCTTTTTGCACTCCTGCGCCATGCGCACCTCATGGCCGAATGAACTGGCATGTTCCGCACCATGCTTCCAGTGGGTGTCACGTTGGGCATCCGTAGTCTGACTATTGGCACCCACTAGCATGTCACGGCTGTGGCCCTGCACGTAGTCCACGAGGAAGTCCAGTTCCTGCTTGCAGAAAGGCTTCTTCCTCGACGTGCAGGAGGTTGTGGCTGTGTGTGGGGTCCCAGCCTGTGCTGCAGGTGCAACCTTCCTCCTCTTGGACTGTGGCGCAGACCCTGGCTGGCTAATGCCGCCCTGACCAGTATGGCCAGTGGGTTCGGTGGATTGAGCCAAGGGAGTGGCAGGTGGGTGCCCACTAATGGACCCTGCACAGCAACATCAGCTGTGGCAGGGTCATTGACCGCAACGGTCCTGGTTGGCAGACTCACAACCGGGATGTTGTTGGGTGCATCTGCCCCTGCACTTGCCAACACCCGGCTGTTCGGGGCAGCAGATGACATGACTGCCCCAGGGACACGTGTCTTGGTCTGAGCAGCCCGGCCTGCCCCAATGGTTTCCCTCCTGGCCTGTTGGAGATCTACCAAGGGCTCCTCAAGTGCCAACGCAGCCTGCGCTGGCAGACCCTGAGCCTGGGTGGCGGTGGCCACAGCTGCACCTGCAGCTACCACTACCTTTGGGCCCGTGGCAGTCGATGGAACGGACTGCCGGGTCACACGGGCGCCAGTGCCAGATGCAGAAGCTGCATCCCCCGGAACCACAGGGGGTGGTGGCATGACTGCACCGACACATGGCACAACATTGTGCTCAAGTGGCGCACCCCTGCCTCTTCCCCCTCTGTGGCCGCCCTGGACCCCCTGGAGTCCCCCTACTCCCTGGTCACCACGGCCACGTCCCCGACCACGCCCGCCACGAGGAGGACGCCCAGCTGAGGCGCCCCTCACCTTTGGTGGCCTCCCAACCATGGCACAGATGTAGTAGTGCCGGCACAGATGGAGTGGTGCCAATGGGAGGTGTACACCACAATTGACCTGGGCAATTGGGGTGAAGGGGGTGGGAAGCAAGATGTTAACAGCCCCCCTGCACCTGCAAGGCTGCATGTGACCCCGGTGATGTAGTGACGGGTCACGCAACGCTCAGGCACCCCAAAACTGCAGAAAAACCGTGCACGCAACCCTGCAGCCTACGTGCGTGGATTCAACCTCCCGCAGTACGCGGTGGCACCCAGTAACACGAATAACGCGTACCTGTGGGACACGCAGGCTACTATGACATCGAAAATGGGTGCAATACACAGGGGCACCCGCAGTGAGAAAAAGAGCGTGTGCGACTCACCGTCTGACTAGCGCGATGCAGAAAACACACGTAGCCAATACCCCCGCCAAAAGAAGAGATACGTCCTTGATAGCTGCGAAGTTGTGATGGTGCGTGAAACAACCGGAAGCAGCAACACACGTCGGTCTCCATGAAAGCCACGTACAGCGAACTGCTGGGCCCGCTCACCTTTATCCTGTGCTGAGGGAAACGCTGGCGCGCGTCACGTCACTTACGCGCATGGGCCCTTTCCTCGGATTACACGCGGACGTGCAGTTTTTCACGCGCGCTGAAATGCCCATGCACGCCTGTGAGCGTCACGTCACAGGGACGCTTGCGCTTGAGTGGCCTTCTGTCCAATGAAATTGCGTATGCGTGCAGACGCGCTTACGCGCTTAGGGCCTTTCCTTTGACGTGCATAATTTTCACGTGCCAAATCACTCCGTATCAAGCTGGCCACGCGTAAGCACACGGAAGACCACGCTCCTGCCCAGAAGGCCGAATTACTGCCCCCCAGAGCCCCGAGCACGCTCCCACCTGCCATCTGCTGCTGCCTGACTGCCTGCTGCCCACATGCCCTGCCATTTGCTGCCTGCACATCAGACAGGGGTGCTGTTGGTGTGACCACCCCTGCTGGAACCGAAGACTCCCGACTGGGATTCCATTGCTCCACAGCCCAGCCCCAGGACCCAGTTGCCCACCCACTCCTGCCTCTGGGGTTGTCATGTCGGGCACTGCAACATCTGGCACCACTGACAACCCCCGGCCAGAGAGGCAGAGGGGCACCAGCTTCAGTGCCAGGGAAGTTGGTGTCCTGGTGGAGCAAGTCCTGGGGCAGTATGATGCCCTCTTCGGAAGTTCCCGCGCCGACAAGGAAGGACGGACTCGGATCTGGACTGACATCGTGACTGCCATCAACGCGGAGGAGGTGGCAGTCCGCGACTTACAACATGTCAAGAAGTGCTGGGAGGACTTCAGGTCCAGGACCCTGAACAAGGCCCGGCGCCTCTTGAAGGCAGCGGATGCTATGGGGCGCGGGGGCCACTTGTCAGAAGATCAGATGAGGGTCCTGGAATGCATATCCCCAGCACTCCACGTCCAGGTCCTTGAGAGGCAGACCCGTCTGGAGTCGAGCGGTAAGTGTACATGCATCCTGATTGTGAGCTGTGCGTGTGGTGATGTTTCAGTAGTGTGCAGGTTGCACATCTGTTTGTATGGGGTCGAGTATGGGTGGGGGTGTACAGGGCCGTGAGGCTAACACATGCGAGGGCTGTAATGTGTGAGACATGGATGGTGCTTGTGTGTGTAGGCTTGCATGCCAAATGCAGTTGTGTGGGCACACATGTTTGGATGAATGTGTATGTAAGTAGACATGTTCGTGATGTCACGCATGTATGTTGTTTTCAGCTGCATGTATCAGCACTGTGTACATATGCATTTGTGTGTATTTGACAAGGGTGCAACAGTGATGCAACATGGATGCATGTGACAGCGGGATGTGGAAGCCTGATTGGCAGATGTGACATGGATGCCCATCTGAACACTGCGACACTTGGCAGAGGTGTACACATGCATGCACGTGTGGTGGTGTGTGTACATGTGTAGTGCACTTCCTGTGTTGCATGTGATGTCTGGCTCAGCTTTGCCTGCTCATGCTGTTGTATGTGTATGGATGGTGCTGGCAGTTGCGATATGGCTGTGGTATGGCTCATGTGTGCGAGTTGAAATGACATGTGTGTTGGGGATGGTGATGGCATGTCTGAGGTTTGCCAATGCCACTCCTGTACAACTGTCATGTGTGTATGTGTCCATTGAACAGTGCCCTGATGCCTGTGTTTTATTTCTCCCTGTCTGCAGCGTCAACTGATAAAGAGGGTGGAGAAGGTGCTGTGGAGCACAGCGGCGGGGATCCCACCGCCAGCCGGAGACGCAAGGCCCGGCTCCCCTCCCATGTTGTGATCTCGTCGGGGAGTGAGGAGTCCGGTGCCACGTCCCAGGCCGCAGCTGCCGGGGGGAGGTCCAAGAGGCGGAGGTTGGAGTTGGACTCCTCGGCAGCAGAAGGGGCAGCTGGGACCCCACAGGGCCCAACGGGGGAAGATGGCACAGAGTCATCCAGGTTGGTGGGGTGTTTGGTGGAGGAGGAGGCCGTGAAAGCAACAGAGACGGGGTCTGGAGGTGGGGATTCCACTGGTGCTAGTGGTGCAGTGCAGGATTAGGGACAAGAGGCAACACAGGCCTCCGCGGAGGTGTCTGTGTGCAATCCTGTCCCTGATCCTGTCCCTGCATCATCTTGCACCAGCAGGGATGCCTACGTCCAGACCCGTTTTCAGGCAGGGGATGAGCTCACGACAACTGGCCTTCCTGCGGACGTGGCTATCCGGGTCCGGGTTGAGCCTGTCCTGACTGGTGTGGCGTTGCGTCAACGGGCCATGCGAGGTGACCTGCAGTATTTTCATGAGGAGACTGCACGTCAACTCGAATGGCTCGTTGACCGCGTCGGCCTACTGGGACAGGTCACCCAGGCCGGATTCCTCCGTTTGATGGGGCTTGCTGAGACCCGCTCCTCAACTGAACCCCTATGCACCAGTCGTCCTCCGTGCCATCTTCCCACCCATCAGTTACCTGGGTGCCCTGTGGAGCTGCCTCTGACGGTGCGGCCAGGCTGGTGGAGGAGGCATCCCTGCCACAGTCGGGAGTCGGACGTCCAGCAGGGGTGGCCACATCAAGGACTGCACCCCATCCAGCGGAGGATGTGCAGGCAGCAGGAGGCAGTGCACGGGCAGAGGCACAGCAGCAGCAGCAACGTGGTGGGAGCCATGAAGGCTCGGGGCCTTTGACATCGGAGGGGCAGGCATCGGCCGGAGGGCAGGAGGACCCAGGACAGAAATTGTTTTCCGTGGTGCAGCGGTTGGGCCACGCCATAAATGCGGAGCGGCAGCGGGCGGAAGAGGCACGGCTCACGATGGTCAGGGCGGAGAACTCCATGCGGAGGGCCCTGAGGCAGGCCGAGTGCCTCGAGGCAATCTGCAGGGGGTTGGAGGTGGACACGTCGACGGCCCTGCGGACCCTCGGGGCCATGGAGGAGGACCTCCTCCGGGACATTGAGCAGGAGTTCGATGATGCCCTGGCCCGGGACATTCAAAAGTGAGCCGTCGGACTAGCCCGCTGCCCTTGTACATAGTTCTGTAGTTAGTGTTAGGTTTCCTTTGTTTTTGCATTTTTTTTGGACCTTTTGGACAATGGGCCACATTTTTTTATATAGTTTTTTTGATTAGTTAGTGTTGTGAGATAGGTTTCATTTCTTTTGTTGGGATAATGGACCCTGGCTTGTTCATCTGTACATAGTTCACTGTTGGATTTTCTTTTTATTTTACAATTTACCCATGGAGCAATGGCTTTCAATTATAATTTTCCATTTGATTTTCTTTTGTGGACTGTGACTTTGGACACCATTCCTTTGGATTATGATTTTTGGTTTTGCATTTTTTCGCGGACATGCTTCTTTTCATTTTTTTACATTCCCATTTCTGTTTGTTTATTTTTGATTCAATTTATGTTTCCTTTAATACATATTTTTTTATCAAACTTCAATGTGTAGTATCATCTCATTGGTATCATGCATATCATGATATGGGTTTTGAGATTCACTGACACCCATTGGGTGTATGTAAGGGACATGTGGGGGTGATGGGAGACACGAGAGGGGGCCTGGTGGAGGCTGCCCCTGCACTGCTGGGGGGTGGGGGTGGTGGTAGACATGGGTAGGGGCCTGGTGGAGGCTGCCACTGCCCTGCCGGGGGGTGGGGGTGATAGGGGACATGAGTGGGGGCCTGGCGGAGGCTGCCCTGGTGGCTGGGGGGTGGGGGTGATGGGAGACATGGGTGGGGGCCTGGTGGAGGGTGCACCACAGTGCTGGGGGGTGGGGGTGCAGGGGAACATGAGTTGGACATGAGTGGGGGCCTGCTGGCAGGTGCCCCACAGTGCTGGGGGGTGGGGGTGGTGGTAGACATGGGTGGGGCCTGGTGGAGGCTGCCCCTGCACTGCTGGGGGATGGGGGTGATAGGGGACAAGAGTGGGGGCCTGGTGGAGGCTGCCCCTGGTGGCTGGGGGGTGGGGGTGATGGGAGACATGAGTGGGGGCCTGGTGGAGGCTGCACCTGCATTGCTGGGGGCTGGAGGTGGTGGTAGATATGGGTGGGGGCCTGGTGGAGGCTGCCCCTTGTGGCTGGGGGGTGGGGGTGATGGGAGACATGGGTGGGGGCCTGGTGGAGGCTGCCCCTGGTGGCTGGGGGTGCAGGGGGACATGCGTTGGTGGGCAGTAGTGCAAGGTGACATGTGCGTTGGCTGGGGGGCATGGCCATGGTGGATGGGGTGCCTGCAGGACATGTGCAGGGTAGGCCCCTATGGTGTGGGCCACCTGCAGGGGCCGTGGAGGGTGTAGAGGGAACACCTGGGAGGACCCACACGTGCAATTCACGTGTGGCGCTCCCCGCGCACCCCTGTAATACACGTACCCTGATGGAATTGCGTGTGATACTTCCTGCGCACCCCTGAAATACACGTACTCTGCTGATTTTGCCTGTGATACTTCCCGTGCACCTCTGGAATACACGTACCCTGCTGTTTTTGCGTGATACTTCCCGCGCACCCCTGGAATACACATACCCTGATGGAATCGCGTGTGATACTTCCCGCGTACCCCTGGAATACACGTACCCTGCTGATGTTGCGTGTGAAACTTCCCACGCACCCCGAAATACACGCAGCCAGGACATTCATGTGTGGAACTGCCCGCGCACCCCTGATATACACGTACCCTGCTGATATCGCGTGTGAAACTTCCCGCGCACCCCAAGATACACGTAGCCAGGACATTCGTGGTTGGAACTTCCACCGACCCCTGGAATACACGTACCCTGCTGATATCGCGTGTGAAACTTCCCGCGCACCCCGAAATACACGTAGCCAGGACATTCGCGTGTGGAACTTCCCGCGCACCCCTGATATACAGGTACCCTGCTTGTATCACGTGTGAAACTTCCCACGCACCCCAAGATACACGTAGCCAGGACATTCGCGTGTGGAACTTCCAGCGCACCCCTGGAATACACGTACCCTGCTGATATCGCATGTGAAACTTCCCGCGCACCCCAAAATACACGTAGCCAGGACATATGCGTGTGGAATTTCCCGCGCACCCCTGATATACACGTACCCTGCTGATATCGCATGTGAAACTTCACGTGTACCCCAAGATACACATAGCCAGGACATTCGCGTGTGGAACTTCCAGCGCACCCCTGGAATGCACGTACCCTGCTGATATCGTGTGTGAAACTTCCCGCGCACCCCGAAATACACGTAGCCAGGACATTCACGTGTGGAACTTCCCGCACACCCCTGAAATACACGTACCCTGCTGATATCGCGTGTGAAACTTCCCGCGCACCCCAAGATACACGTAGCCAGGACATTCGCGTATGGAACTTCCAGCGCACCCCTGGAATATACGTACCCTGAGGATATCGCATGTGAAACTTCCCGCGCACCCCGAAATACACGTAGCCAGGACATTCGCGTGTGGAACTTCCCGCGCACCCCTGATATACACGTACCCTGCTGAATTCACGTGTGAAACTTCCCGCGCACCCCTGATGTACACGTACCCTGATGGAATCGCGTGTGGAACTTTCAGCGTACCCCTGAAATACACGTACCCAGCTGAAATGACGTGAGGTACTTCCCGCGCACCCCAGCGATACACGTAGCCCACTTGCCGTGCTGGTACAGGGTTAGCGCAGCCCTTTGCGCTGGATTGGGGATTTTGATGGCTTTTCCCTGCGCGAGAGGCGTTCTTGGGGGCGTAACTGGCGCTGCTGCAGGGTCGCTGCGCCACTGTGCGCCACGGCTGGTTTTGGTAGCTGGAATCCATGAATACGCTGTGCGCAGAAATGGATTTTAGCGCACGCGGCTGGCACAGGGATTCGCACGCGCACACTGTGCGCCAGCTGTGTGCGCCACTTGTGCGCTAAATTCTATGAATTACCCCCTAAGTCTTTATAAACTACCTACACTAACCTGATCTTTTCTTTTATCACATAAATTGAAAAAGAATATCTGCTCCAGTTACCCAAGTCATGAAAAAATATATATAGAACTCATGAATACTGCTCTATAACACAACCATTGAAGCAAACATCTAACCATACACCATAATACAAAATGTTTACTTCCATGGATATGTTATACAGCAGTGCTTCTTACCAAACTCTACAATCTTAATGACATGACATAAGCA
Source organism: Ambystoma mexicanum (assembly GCF_040938575.1). Classification (NCBI taxonomy): domain Eukaryota; kingdom Metazoa; phylum Chordata; class Amphibia; order Caudata; family Ambystomatidae; genus Ambystoma; species Ambystoma mexicanum. The sequence continues at coordinate 626,461,564 of NC_090930.1, forward strand.
AAGCTTCACATACAAACTATACAAATCAAACAATACACAAACTGTAGATTTGAAAATATTTGATAGATATTCGATTCTATTGGTGTGATGTATGGGTGTGATATGCTGCAGTGGTTGTGGCCAGGGTCTAGAGTCTTGGGTGCATGGCCTACGGCCTTTGGCCATGCACCCAAGACTCTAGGCCCTGGCCACAACCACCGCAGCATATCACACGCATAGATCACACCCATAGAATCAAACATTTTAACTTGCTATATGGGGGAGGACAAACTCTCCAACCCATATAGAATGCAAGGAATGATGCTAGTCCTAAGGGATAGGTCAGAGCATTTCAAGCTGCATTGCTGAAACATTTTCATATATCTGCAATGTTCAATATGTTGCAAGTATCCACAAATAAAGATAGAGTGGATGCATAACCCATAAATTCTGTAGAAGACCCAGTGTACAAATTGATGTTAAGACCTAAAGCTGCCTGTCCATGGTTAAGAAATTGCCCATCAAATATGTATTATTGAGATTAATGACCAGAGAATTAACAGTGGAATTCCCTAAACAGCCATATTTGGAGAATACAAGGAAGGAGAGAATCCTAAAAAGGACAAGCCATGTGACATTTCTTGAAAGTGACTAGATGGGATGAGCAAGCTATAGAAGTGTTGGAGGCAAGATATTACATGCTATGACTTCACAGTGACTAGTATAGAGGAGCAAGCTACAGAATTGGTTTTGGGCAGGAGATCATATTGGGTGGCTATAACTGAATGTAAAAAGCATGTGCCATCTTCTTTTTGCTAGTATTCCCCAGGAGGGAGCAACGAACCCCAGTGACCATGTTGCATTGCATACACTCATGTGGCCTTTCTTTTCACTGAGTAGCATGGAAGAGAAAATCTCAGTACAATGGAACATTCAAGACACTCCTGCAGTAGAAGGTTGGGCCTGTAGCTCCACCCCCCCATGACCGTGACCATGTCCAGAATTGAACAATTAACAGCGAGTTTCATTAAACAGCCTGAACAGACTTCTATGGAAAATGCTGAAGGTGAATGGCCACCACAAGACATTGCATTTCACTGGGAAGCACTGCACTGCAGTGTGAAAGAGTTGCCCGATGTGGTCGGTGAGCGGAAAACATAAAGAACTAAGTTGCAGCATGTGGGTACAGGTTGCTGCTTCCATGCCTTGTTCTCCACAGACATTTCTGCAGCTCCTACCTGCAATGATGAATCCCCACAGATGCCCTGTAGAACTGAAACTAGATCTATAGGGAATCGATGTGAGCAACTCAGCAGAGCTCAATGGAGCTAGCACAGCTGCTGGACAACTGTCTATTTCCAAGCAGGGTTTTAAGAGCTCTGGAAGATGCAGACATACAATGAGAGGACAAACAACACAATTACATGAATCAGCCAGTGTGAAGGCACTACACAACATAAGCAAGAGCAATCGGAGGAGAGAACCAAAGGCGTACTAAGGGGAAAGACGTATATGACAAACATTTCAACTGGCTATAAGGGCTACTGCATTGCATTTTTTATGTCCGCGGACAGCTGTGGTGACCGCGGACATGATGAACACACCAGGGGTGCCTGCCACCTAAACAAATACAGCATTTGACCCTTCTCTTACTCCCCACCCTCCCCAAGCACTCTTACACAACAACACACTTGCCAAAGTGTATTTCTCCCCCATTCATTGCCGCGCTGTCCGTGGTTGTCTGCGGATCCAAGATGGCAGGCATTTCAAAACAATACGACGCACCTCACGCTTCAGACCAGCCAATCAGCGGACATGTTGCATGTCCGCGGACAAGATACAAGCCAATTAGCCAATCGGTGTCCTGTCCGCAGAGAGAAAAGGGAAGTGTGTCCGCGGAGCGGACGTAGATATCACACATTTTTTTCTGACCTTCTTTTTGGTGATTTTTAAAAACCTATTGGATGGATTTTCACCAAATTTGCAAAAGCACGCCTCCAGGACCAAGCTGCTGCTCCTGCTGCAAATCCGTCTAGCGTTTTTGCCTGTGGGCGTGCGCAAAGTTTTTCCCCCATTCAGTCTATGGGAAAAAAATAAGTTTTGGGACCCCTCCTATAACTTTGCCCCCTCGGACCGAACCTCATCAAAGTTTGCAAAAACATTCAGAGTGGGCCATATACTTCTTTTGCAAAGTTTGGTGAGGATTCATACAGGGGGAGTGGAGTTATAAGCCACCCAAAAGGTGCTCTTCCTATGGAAACAGCAACTTAACCATAACTACACGGCCACTACTGTGGCCGTGTAATAGGAAAATGTACCACTCTCAAGTTTTTACACATTTTTGGAGAAGTGTGAAACCAAAATTTAGATATGTTGTAAAATGTTTTTTGCAAATGAAAAAAGTAGAAGTTTTAATTAAAAAAGATGTTCATATGAAAAGAAAATTGTTCATTTTCGTATTGAATAAATTTAAGAAATACATTAAGGTGACTGGAAACACACTTCTAATGCAGAAAGATTTTATAATAAAGAGAGTTATATGCAAGGAAATTATGCACCCTTTGTTATTAATGAGAGTGGACATAGCTATTAAGTCCAACATGGTGTGATGTCTCAACAAGAAGAAATCCTAAGGTCTGATAATACAAAAATGCTAAGTTTACATCAGTCTGGAATACATCCTAAAAAGCAACGTGAGATATGGACATGCACTATTGTGTGCAATAATGATAAGTTTTATTGTAAAGTCTTAAAGAGATTTTTGCAAGTTTTGCACAAAAATAATAATGTTCTAAGACAGATCAATATGCTACAAAGAATAGATGGCGGTGAAGTTTGTGAAAAAACAAGACTTCTGGGTCACTCTCGAGCTTGTCATGATAAACGTAGATGTAATAGTCAGTTCATCATATGCAGATGCTGGCTGCACATCATACTATAATTAGATACTACTAGTTGACCCGTATGTTTGCAAAACACCATGTATGTCTCTTGCACTTTTAAATCAAAACCTTTTGAATGGAACAGTAGAAAGTTTAGTTTCTACAGTGGAAATGATAAATATCATGCATTTAAAAGAGTATGTGTACATAGATGAAACACTTAAAGGAAGTGGAAAAGATTATCCTATGCTTTCAAAGGATCTGATTTTTCAACAGTATAAAAAAGTATTGCAATGTTTGAGTTGTCTTGTACTGACAGACCTGACATTGTTCGCATAGCTTTTCAACACACTTTTTATAAGTCTCAAGTGCAATTCGTATGCATTGCGGAGTAAATATAACACAGTCTAGAAGATGTTTGGAAAAACCTTTATCTGTATTTGTTTGTAGAAGAACAATTTGATACAAGTGAGACACTTTATGTTTGTAGACACTGTGTAGGGTTTTCTAAGCAAACACGTATTCCTCCAAGAAGTGTCTTTAATGGCATGGTGGTGCCTGTTATCCCTGTTGTGCTTAAACAATTGAACATGTGTGAAGTGATTGCATTGCAAACTGTTCATCCTTCCCAAGTTATTTTTAGATTTCAAACAAATATGTCAAACCTGCTTAAAATCATGAGTGCAAGGTGTGAGATGCAAAGGTGTGTATTTACCTCTCAATTTGGAAAAAAATGTCAACACTCTGTGAGTGAAGCGTGACATTGCAGATTCTTTGTTTGTATTAGTAAATGGTGTTGCAACCAAAGATACAAATATTTGGCAACAGCTAATCATTATTGGAAAGGTGCCAAATGCACCTTTGCAATAATGATTAGCTGTTGTCAAATTTCTATTGGAGCACAATGACTCATACAAAGGCAGTCTGACTGTACCAGACTTGTCTATGCTTGATGTTGAGTCAACAAACAAAACCAGTGAAGGTCACTTCCAATGTCTATCTGGTGCAGATGGGAATAGTTTGTATGAAGATTACACTGTTCATCTTTTACACTCACGTAAAGTCATGGGTGACAGTTTAGATTTGTATCAAATGTAAACAGTGAAAGGTGCACCAATCAGTGTCTGGGAAAAAATGTTAGAAGCTTGTGGTTTCCCTATGCTTTTTCTTACTGGTACAGGCAGCAAATTGGATGATCGGAAGGGTCCCATCTCTTCTTCAGAATGGCATTGTACAAGAATGTATTCTGAAGATTCTTGATTCTGCACCAATGATGAACATATCATTCACTTATTGTATGAAAGTGAATTTACAACATTATGTTATGCTGTTGCTCATACACTTCATACCAGAACTAGATTTCAATGTTTTTCTGCATGTGAGATGCTGCAAGCGCTGAAAGAAATAAATTAATTTTTAGAGGGTAAACTTGCCAATATTCTTGCTGCAATGTGAGAAACTAAGGGATATTGGTAAAGGAGACACTCTGAGGTTAGATGCATGATCGGAAACATGGACCCTCCAAATTGGTTTATGACTTTAAGTTGTGCTGAGTATGGTTGGGATGATCATGAGGAGTGAATTTGTGAAATAAATCCACAGAAAGAAGACATAGAACACATGACACCAGGAGAATTGTGTTCCATGGACCCTGTAAGTGTATTGTAGTTCTTTCATCAAATATTTTTAGTCATGTTACACTTTATATGTAATAAAGAAAATTGTCCACTAGGCACTGTGGAACATTTCATTTGGTGGAAAGAATACCAGACAAGTGCGGCTCTACATATACATATGCTGTTGTGTATTAAAGATGCTCCTCAGTTTGCGAAAGAAGAGGCTATCTGACGGAGTTCTTAGAAACATATGTTACTTGTTCCATTCCTGCTCAGCATGTGAATGCTGATGTACGGAACAAGGTGGAAAGATTTCAAAGGCACCCATTTGGGAAGTACTGTCAGAGAAATACAAAAGTAAAGACACGTACTACACTCAGTGCATACTTGCCTTTCCAAGGCTTGTGACACCAGTTGGTTGAATGAATAGTTTGATGTCATCTTTTCAGCACCATGTTATTTGTAAGTCACCAAGAAAAACCTATCATTTCAAAAGAGATAAGTAATGCCAATCCATTAATGATTACACTCCTGTCATTGCTCAGCTTTGGAATGCAAACACTGATATACAGTATATTGCTGATGATACAACTGTTGCTCGTTATGTTACAGCATACAGGACAAAAGCGGAAATGAGCAATGCATCTAAGGTATGGGCAGATGTGTAAGCAGACAACAGGCTTAGTCAGAAACTTGTAAGCTTTGGTGTGAAGATGCTCTCACATGGGGAGTGTGGTAGCTAAGAAGCTGCAGATTGGCTAACTAGTTTGCCTCTGTATGGACATAACATTAATGTACTTTGGATATATCTTGGCCCAGCTAGCACAAGAAATCGGGTACTGAATCCTTTTAGTGAAATTCAGCAGTTGGCTAAAACAGTACCTGATAGTATAGAGATTTTGTAAACTAACTTGATAGATACTTATTATCCAAATTAATCTGTAGCGTTGCAGGATGTTTGTTCATATGAAGTAGCAGAATGCTAGTCATTTAAAAATATTGAAGCAAACAATGACAGAGGACAGTTTAAAGTACATGGTAGTACTAGTTGTCTAGTGAGACAGGAGAAGGCAAGTCTCATTAACCACATGAAACTATCTTGCCAAACTGCAGATAAAAATTAAATATTTCATTTATGTCTTTTGGAGTTATTATTCCCATGGCATGCAGAGAGTGATTTGCTTGGAAGTTTTTAAACTTTTGAAGAAACATTTTCTTCTAAAAAAAAAGCTCCATTACATATCCCAAATTTGAGGCTACTTGGAGTTATTGGAAAAAGAACTACATCAAGAAGAACTTTTGGCAGCTGAATTGGCAAAAGAGACTCCTAAGGGAAGTCAAGATTATGCAGCATAAAGTCAAAATGAACTTGCTGAGCCAATTATTCAAACTGATGTTGAGCTTGCCATGGAAGAAGTAGGAAGTGCAATGCAACAAACTAAAGTTTCAGATGCAAATTAGGAAATTGTTAGTAAACTTAATATGAAGCAAAAAGAAGTTTATCATAAAACCAACAATAAGTTCTTACATGGTTTACAGAATTACTAGCATGAATGTTCTTGTGCCCAATACAAACCTGTATTGTTGTATGTTAGTGGACAAGCAGGAACAGGTACATCTTTTTTAATTCATGCAATAAGAGTTATGATCCAAATTGTAATTGATTGTTCTTTGTCATGTATTGTAACTGCTCCAACAGGTCTAGCAGCATTCAATGTAGGAGGTGCTACTGTACATCAACTGTTGATTCTACCAGTGGAGCATGACAACAAACTGAAGTAGTGAAAGCTTTTATCAAGTGCAGCACAAGAAGTAGGAAAAGTTCTTAGAAAACCAAATACCTTTATCGTAGATGAAGTGAGCATGGTGTCCAACTTGATTCTAGCTTTCAGTCATTTACATATAAAAGAGGTTTTGAAGACTAACTACAGTGTTTTGTTTGGAGGTAAACATGTACTTCTTTTTGGAGACTTGTTACAATTATCTCTTGTTAAAGGTCAACTTGTTTTCAAATAGCTGCAATCTAAGGATATTAAAAAAAAACTATAGGAAGTATTAGTAATTTTTTAACCTTTGTAATTATTTTGATTTCCAGGAACTTACCATTAATATGAGGCAATATGCAGACTTAGATAATGCAGAGATACTTAATAAGATTCATATAGGTGTCCTAGAGGACAATGGGAAAGCAGTTTTAAAGGGAAGACAATGTCTGACATGTTTCATAAAGATTGCAGTCCGTCTGATATCATGTTGACTCTTCATGAAAGAAAGCTTTCTTGTGTTGCTTTTATGTGCATACTTGTAGTGTGTAACATGTTTAACTCTACAATGCTACTTTTAGAGAAGCAAAATATTGTGGATAAGTGTTAAATTTTAGATGGTCATGTTATGCCATTAGAGTTGGATAAGAGAGCAAAAGCTTGATTAGTTGAACTATAGAATTCAATTTCTAAAACAGCAGGTCTAAAAGCAGTTTTGAATCTCTACATCAGTGCACGAGTTATGGTAAAGAAGAACTTGATTATAGGAAGTGGTCTTGTCAATGGAGCAAGGGGAAGAGTGATTGCTTTTCACACTTTTTCTTGCAGTACAAATATTGAACAGGTTGAAGTAAAGTTTGATCATGCCAATCCTAACATCCTTATCTCTAAATCCAAACAGCATGGGGAATAATGGTACAAAAAAGAAAGACGTGTTTGAAATGATATGTCAGGATGTTCAGGCCATTGGCCTCCCTTTCCAACTTTCTAGCACTGGACAAGGCTGTTCACTTGAGCGTAGCACAGTCTCTGGCTTCTTTAGAACAGGGATACAGTTCAATCATAACATCAGGACCTTCTGTATGCAAGTCTCTTTACTCCTAAAGTCTCTTCATTCAGATGGCCTGATGCAACCAAGCAAAAATGATATGTTCTTTCACTTTAGGTTATTCACTATTCACCAGGATTCCCATTGGGCTCAGATCGCTTTAGTACAATGTTCATTCCCTTTTCAACCGACTCAGTCGGGCAATGTTCACAGGATATTCTTACGGGTGACTCACGGTTCACCCCGGATCCACCTCAGCCGGGCTCAGATACCCTTTTAAACACAATTAGTCTCCCTCAGCTGGGATCTGACCAATTTCAATCAAGTATCGAACACTTTTGAAAATGCACAGGGTTTAGCTTGACGCATTGCAGGACCACTTTCATTTTACAATTCCTTCTCTTTACATTTGTCCCCGTTGGGTTTAGATACCAAACAGAAACTTTCAACTGAGGATGCATTTGATGACAGACCACTCTGTTTACGGTATATATCATTGCTTCAAAGTTCGGTCATTCTTTTAGTGCACTAATTATGTTTTGATCACTTGCCACATACGCTTCATGCACTGTCCTCTTCAAATTCCTTCATACAAAGTTTCTGCCTGCAACCTTGGGTTCCAGACAACCCAGGTTTCGTATCAGTCTCCCCAACTCACTGGCTGTGCTGGCCTCACTGGCTTTTCTTTGTTGTAGGAGACAAGGACAGTACCACGACAGCAACCGCTTCTCCCCACCTTGACTATCAATGTAGGAGAGCCCCAGGTACCACCAACACACAATGCAGGAGTGCTCAGCTTGAATTCCAGGTCTTAAGTTTTCTATTCTCAAAGGCTCATAAAGGTCATGGGGCCTCATTACAACTCAGGCGTTAAGGGTTAACGCCACCGTTAACCCTTAACGCCTGATTCTGATTTTAACGCCTGCTTTTAGCAGGCGTTAAAATCCATGGCGCTAACCTGCCATGGTGCTAATTACGCCGCCGTAATTTACGGCGGCGTAATTAGCGCCTTCCCCACTCCCATTATGCCCTATGGGGCAAAAATGGGAATGGGGAAGGGAAAATGGGAAATGGGGATTTACCGCCCCACTCACCTTGGAATGGGGCGGTAAATCCGCCATCCACCATGGTGTAAACGGAGTTTACACCATGGTGGTAAAGTTGGTGCACTTAGCACCAAGGTTGTAATGAGGCCCACAGTCTTTTAGTGAAAAGATCAATGCCCTTTCTTTTTACTCCTTTTCCGTCTCGCCGTCTTTCACCGTATTAAACTACCATCTTGGAACTGCTGCTTCGCCATGTGCTCTGCCTCGCTCAGAGTGTGCTCTAGTGCTTTTATCCGTGTGGTTAAGTGTGATGGAGGTCAGGTGTGTGTAATGATCACTAATTGCATGACCCCGCTGACCATCAGGTTGGGACATGTCAGGTATTCGGCTTGGGTATTAGTTTGTTTTATCCCACAGTCTGTGAGAAAGTGCTCATGTCAGAAAAGGGGGCGTACAATCCCTAGGATGGGGTAAAGGTGTTATAGGGAAGGGGATACTTCCACTCCTGCAAGACCCTCATCTAGGTGATTCTCCCGCACTGGTCCACCCCCAAGAACTGGATCCAAAAGCAATGGCCGTGTCCTGGCCACCTGGATGAGAGATCCCCAGGGACTAGCGTGTGAGACACCTTCAGGTTTCTCACATTCCCTTCCGATATGTGATGTGGAGATGACTGTTCTTTGTCCAGGTTCTTCACTTTGAATACTTGGGAAAGAACAGGGATGAGCTGCATCCAGGGACACTTGCATATTCACAAGTTTCTTCTCAACTGTGCAGGCAGAGGCAAGGGGGTTTTATTGGTCTCTTGAAAATAACCAACATACTGGTTTTTAGGGATTGACTCTCGTTTTATGGGAGGTTCATGGGGTTCTGTCTTGTCCCAGTCCCATATTGGAGAGTTTTGGGAATAGTAATTAGAGCACCAGCAGTCCTGGGGTGAAAACTCTCTGAAGGTGGGGTTCCTGCCAAAGAGTGGAAATTGTAGGAAAGTCCTGTCCCACAATACACTCTTCGGGGAGCCAGGAATGATGGCTGAAGGTATCAAACATGACTTGCCCCTGATGTTAATATACATAGGTATACTCAAGTATATTTTGTTATCCGTGTACACAGATAACCCTAACTACGGTAGCTTTCTCAAGGTCTGTTGTTGTGATCAAGTCAGCTCTTATGGTGGTTTGCTTAATAACTTAGTCAATTAACGCTTTCACTTGTCTCCCATTTAACCAGGCCTTTTCATATGTGAAGTCAGCAGAAGACTAATATAACAGATGCTCAAGGTTTCCAGATCTTCTTTGGGTTCTACCCACTCTTCTCCTATTAAACAGCCTATTTCCAAAGGCTCTTCTTTTAAATATTTCAGACAGTGTCTGGCAAGATGACCAGTTTCTCTACATTAGAATCAGATAGGCGGACGGTGGTCTGGTTCCTTTAGTTTCCTCCCTTTTGCTTTCTTCTCGACTTGTAGAGTCAGGTCTATTGGCTTCCATTTTTTACTTCGGTATCCATTCTTTGATTTTATATGACCCTACTTGTTTGTCTACTACCTGGGGTTGGGGTCGGCGGATGGATTTGTAATCTTTCCGTTCCTCACCTCCATGCATTGAGTGGAAGTGTTTGGCTGCATCTGAGCGGTTTTGGGCATGGCTAGGGTAGGTTGATTTAATTTTAATACTGCCTTTTGCAGAAAAGTGGATACATAATTGGTGAATTGATCTAAAGTAATTTTTTTACCAATTCTTCCATGGTTTTGGTATTAATCAACAGAGCTATGATATTTCTGTTCCACCCAATTTAAGGGGGGTTTCTTCAGGATTTAAACTAATGGCCCTCAATTTTTGCTGATAGAAGTTACACGGTTAGCCCACTATTTTCAACAGCTCTTCTTTTATGGATATAAAGGTGGCTCCTTGGGCAAAGTTAAGCAGTTGGTAGGCAGTCTGTAGTTCACCTTTCAACACCCTAAGTAATATCTTTTCAGATTTTCTTCCAATCCTAACTGCTCAGTTAATCGTTTGAAATTCAGAAATATGTTCCCTAGATCTTTGCCTTCTAAGTATGGTTGAACTATCCCCTGGGATAATAGGGGTCTAGCATGCAACTCGACTAATTTCGACAAGTTTTCCTGAAGCCTAAATTTGGCCTGAATTTGATGGGTAGCCAACTGGGCCATGACTGCTGGTAGGTTTGCCATTAATTCCAGTTGAGTAAGGGGTCCTTCAGTGTTTTTTATGAATCAGAAAATAAATAGGGATTGACTCCTTTGGATAGGGTTTTGAAGTCATCTGACCAGTCTGAGTCTGATCCCGCCCAAGGGACTGATTTCAATGGGTTGATCTCTAACCCTGATGGACCTGGGACTGATGGTAACTTGGTACTGAAAAAAAAGACTTGGGACACAGAGGATTTAGGGCACTAGATCTAATGAAGGTATATGCTGGGTGTGTTTTTGATATTATTCGATCCCAATGTTGGATATTATAATGAGAGAGTCGGAGGGTTTCTAACAACACTTGAGTTTTAAAGAACAAGTCTTGTTGACCAGCTTTGTTGTGCAGCTGAGGGATCAAAACCTCTTTGAGAGTGGATACATGATCAGAGTTGAGGAGTTCAACTATTCTATTTTCCCCTTCTGGTGGTACAACAATTGTCAGTATGGATCCTCAATTGTTATCAATTGAATCACTTCCCACTCCTAACACCACATGCAAAAAAAGCATGGTATCAGCAGTAAGACAGACACAAATTACTACAGTTCAACGGTTTTTATTTAACTTCAACAATGGTATGATAAACACATATCTAAACCTAAATCTACAGATGGGAGCAAGCTACGACAATCAAATAATAATAACAAAGTCCTAGTGGTGTCTTGTCAAAACAAAAGGGCCAATACTAAAAGTAAATTGGCAGTCTTTACCTCTAAATCCAAACAGTGTGGGGACTAATGCTACAAAAAAGAAAGAATTGTTTAAAATTATATGTCAGAATGTTCAGGCCGTTGGCCTCCTTTCTGCATGTTTTTAGCACTGCACAAAGCAGTTCACTGGATTCCCCTCAGTCGGGCTCAGATCTCTTTAGTACAATGTTTGCAGGATATTCTTCCAAGTGACTCACTTTTCACACAGGTTCACTTTTCTGCAAAAGGCAGTATTCAAATTAAATCAACCTACCCTAGCCATGCCCAAAACCGCTCAGATGCAGCGAAACACTTCCACTCAATGCATGGAGGTGAGGAACGGAAAGATTACAAATCCACCCGCCGACCCCAACCCCAGGTAGTAGACAAACAAGTAGGGTCATATGAAATCAAAGAATGGATACCGAAGTAAAAAATGGAAGCCAATAGACCTGACTCTACAAGTCGAGAAGAAAGCCCTTTTAAACACAATTACTCTCCCTCTGCCGTGCACGGACCAATTTCAATCAAGTATAGAAGACTTTCAAATATCCTTGGGTCTTTGCTTAATGGTTGCAGGACCACTTAGATTTTACAAGTCCTTCTCTTTACATTTGTCCCCTTCAGGTTTGGATACCTAACAGAGACTTTTGAATGATCAAGCATCTGGTGCCTGACCATTCTGTTTATGGTATCTACCTTTGCTTCAAAGTTCAGTAATTCCTTTAGTGCATTAATTATGTTAGCATCACTTGTCACATTAGCTTCATGAACTGTCCACTTCAAATTACTTCATACAATGTTGCCTCTTGCAACCTTGGTTTCCAGACAGCCTGGGTTTGTATCAGTCTCCCCAACTCACCGGCTGTGCTGCCACCACTGGCTTTTCTTTGTTGTAGGAGCATAGGACAGTACCACAGCGGCAACCACTTCTCCCTGCCTTGACTATCAATGCAGGAGTCTTCAGCTTTGATTCCAGGTCTTATGTTTTCAATTCTCAAAGGCTCATCAAAGTCATCGTCTTCGGTGAAAAGGTCAAGAGCCCTACCTTTATATTCCTTTTCAGTCTTGCCGTCTTTCGCCTTGTATTAAACTGTCATCTTGAAACTGCTGCTTCCTAGTGTGTTTGCCTCGCTCAGAGTGTGCTCTTGTGTGGGGAAGTTTGATGGAGGTCAGGTGTGTGTAATGATCAGTAATTGCCTGACCCTGCCTGACCATCTGTTAAGGTGTGTGTCCCGGGATCGGGCAGCACCTGTGGAGGAAGGGTTCCTGGAACGCGTCCGAACTGGGGAGGCCAGGCTGGTGGAAGTGTCACTGGCTGAAGGTATACAAAGTAGCAACTCCAATCCTTCTCGGTAGGACAAAGGGATTGGATATACCTCCAGAGGTACAAATACTTTCCCTGTGGATCAGAAGTAGTTACTGCGCCGTGGTAGATGGTGATGCTACTGACAAGGAGTGAGGAATGCACAGGAGGTACTTGCAGAGTCTGGACACCACAGCGAGATGGGCGAAGGGAGAACCAGAAGCGTGGTGATCAGGATTGTGGAGATAGGGAGGAGCAGGCAACTTGAGAAACCAAGGGGAAACAGGAGAGGGAAGCCAAAAGGCGAGGCAAAAGGTCTGAAACCAACCAAGGTGGCTAAGACTGGCAGATTCCAGGTCAGACAGCACAGGATGGACCCAACAAGAGATCCAAGGGAGACTAGGGCCAGAGAACCGGCTGGGGAAGACTGGAACCAGGCAAGGCAAGCAGGGTTGGAAACCAGAGAACCAGGGAATCCGGCAGGAAGGACAGAAGCAGGAGTGGAAGGCAAAACTGGAAGCTAGCGCTGCTACGGCTGGTCAGGAATGAACCGCATTAAGACGCGATTCGTTCTCTGACTCAGCCGCTATTTACGGCCCTCACATGAAGCCGAGGCCTGGAGCGCAGGCTGGACCGTGCATGCACAGCCACCCAGGCCAGGAGCGACAACAAGGCTTGAAACGCAAGCCGCCGGCCTATGCGTATTGCGGCGCATGCGCGCGCCGAAAACAATCTGAGGTTTTGGACGTCGGAAGGCTCCTCTCCCTACTAGCCGAAACCTCAGATAGACCCGCCAATACCGGCAGCGTCTCGCCCCCCCCAGGTAAGTGGCCTAACACCATGACCCCCCACAGAAAGACCAGGAGCACCAGGCTTCCAGGGATGAGCGAGATAGAACTCCCGAACCAGACGAGGTGCATGAACATTGACAACCGGTTCCCAGGTGCAATCACAGGGGGGGTAGCCCTTCCAGTCCACTAAATATTGTAATTTTCCCCTATAAAAACGGGAATCACAAATCTCCTGGACCTCAAATTCTGGCGTACCCTGAACATCAATGGCTGCAGGTCGAGGATGGGAACGACCATAGTAGTCGGGACGACAGGGTTTCAGCAGGGAAATATGAAAGACTGGGTGAACACACCATGAGGTAGGTAAAGCCAGTCTAAAGGCTACCGGAGACACCTGCTTAATTATACGGAAAGGACCAAGGAATCTAGGGGCCAATTTCAGTGGAAGATTTCGGACAGGAAGATTTCTGGAAGATAACCACACCAGGTCTCCTACTTGAAAAACCGGCCCAAGACTCCGATGCTTGTCAGCAGCCTTTCTCATACTAGCCTGTGCCATAGTCAAGGAACCTGTCGCCTGGCGATGTCAACCTTGTACATTGGCTATCAACCGATCAGCCGAAGGAACCGAACTGGGTTGTATGGGAGGGAGAGGTAGTAACTTGGGGTGTAGGCCAGAGGAACAGTAGAAGGGACTAAACCCAGTAGCCGAGTGCACCGAGTTGTTGTAAGCTACTTCTGCCAGGGCTAGATGAGACATCCAATTGGACTTGGAAGCATTAGTGAAACAGCGTAAATACTGTTCCAAAGTCTGATTGGTCCTCTCCGTCTGCCCGTTAGTCTGTGGGTGATGATCAGAGCTAAGGGCTCTATGTATACTCAAATGTTGGCAGAGTTGACCCCAAAAGGCAGAAATGAATTGAGAGCCCCTATCTGATATAATCTTCTCTGGCAAGCCATGTAGACGGTAAATGTTCTGTAAAAAGGACTGGGCCATCTGAGCAGCTGTGGGTATCTTCGGGAAAGGAATGAAGTGGGCCATCTTAGTAAAGCAGTCTACTACTACCATGATGCAGGTCTGGCCCTCGGAACATGGAAGATCCACAATAAAGTCAGTGGCTAGTGTGTGCCAAGGGTAAGGTGGGATTTCAATAGGATGCAATAGGCCTACAGGTCTCTGTCTCGGAGTCTTAGCCTGGGCACAAATCAGACAAGATTCCACATATTGCTTGACTTGGGTAGCCCAGCCAGGCCGCCAAAATTGACGGGCAATCACCTCCTTTGTAGCTCGAATCCCACGATGTCCTCCTATTTTGGAATCATGTAGTCCCTGCAATACGGCTCTACGGAGATCTTCAGTTGGTAAGTACAATCTTTTCCGAAAGAGCAGAAGGCCATCTCTTTCGCTCATTTGTGGAATCTTCAATAAGGTGGTACGTTTTGGGTCCACTGCCGTCTCCTGGGCTACTCTCTGTAAGTAGGGTACTAGAGCTAGGAGAAAATGTTTCGGGGCTAGCACTGGTTCTCCCTTGTTTTCCTGCACTATATCGTCTTCCAGAGAGCGAGATAAAGCATCGGCTTTGACATTCTTATTGTTGGATATGTAAGTGATATGGAAATCGAAATGTGAAAAGAAGAAGGCCCACCGAGCCTGGCATGATGTTCTACATTGTAAGGAACGTGGAAACTGTAAGTTTCGGTGGTCCGTGCGCACTTCCACTGGGAAACGCCCACCTAATATGGTGGCGCAATTCTTTGAAAGCAGTCTTAATGGCTAGGATCTCCTTCTCGATGATAGGATAGTTCTGTTCACTGGCGGTGAGTTTACGGGAATAGTATGCTAGGGGAAATTCAGTCTCCAAATCTCTATCAAGTTGTAACAATACAGCCCCCACAGCATAGTCCGACGCATCCGCTTCCACAATAAAGGGTCTGTCCTCCCATGGGTGTTGAAGAATGGGAGAGGTGCTGAAGGCTTCTTTTAACCGCAGAAAGGAAGCAGCGGGCTCCGGTCCCCACACAAAGGCCCTCCTAACACTGGTCAGGTTGGAAAGAGGAGCTGCCCATATGGAAAACGATGGTATGAATCGACGATAAAAATTTACGAATCCAAGGAAGCGCTGTAGGGATCACTGATCTCTCGGAGGCTTCCACTCCAGAATAGCACGGACTTTAGCAGGATCCATATGTATACCTGTAGCACTGATGACATATCCCAGGAACTCCACTTGATCTTGATGGAAACGGCACTTTTCTGGCTTGACTTATAAGTGATTCTGCTGTAACCTCTTTATAACCTCTTTAACTTGAACTATGTGTTCCTTGCGGGCCTTGGAATACACAAGGATATCATCCAAGTAAACCCAAACTGATACTCCGATTAAATCAGCAAATATGTGATCCAAAAGACGTTGAAAAACTGAGGGAGCGTTGCACAAGTCAAAGGGCATCACGCGGTACTCGTAATGCCCCATTGGAGTCTTAAATGCGGTCTTCCACTCATCACCAGATCTTATGCGCACTAGGTGATAAACTCCTCGGAGGTCTAGCTTGGTGAACACCCGGGCTTCATGCAGTGACTCCATAATGGTTTGTATCAAGGGGAGTGGATACCGCTCTTTCTTAGTGATATCATTTAATTGACGATAATTGATGCATGGCCGAAGGGTGCCCTACTTCTTCTTAACAAAGAATAAAGGAAATCCCGCAGGAGAGGGGGAGGGTATGATGTATCCCTTTTGTAGGCAATCCCATAGATATTCCTGTAGTACTTCCTTTTCTTGTGCTGTTAGGGAGTAGACCTTGCCATGTGGTATAGTAGTGTCTGGAAGAAGATCTATAGAACAATCAAAGCTTCTGTGCGGAGACAACGGGATATCCTTTGGATCAGAAAAAACCTCCTGGAATTCTATGTATTCTGACGGTATTGTAGAGACCGAGTAAAGGCTTGTTCTACTACATACATCGGTCTGGGTTGAGGTCCTGGTCTTCATTGCCGGATGGTAGGTGCATAAGCATTCTTGCTTGCAACGGGCTGAACAAAACTCTAGAGTTCTGGTCTCCCAGTTGATGTTAGGATTGTGATGCAACAACCAAGGTAAGCCCAGGATAATTGGGTACAAAGGTGTCTTGATGACATCAAAAGAGATCAGTTCCTGATGCTCCTCTATTTGAAGTTGTAATGTTCCTGTATGCTGATGAACCGGTCTAGAAGACAGAGGAGTACCATCAATAACTTCTACCACAAAAGCACATCTCTTCTGCAGCAAAGCGATCCCGTTCTTGGCTACAAAGTCAGCATCAATATAGTTACCGGAAGCTCCACAATCCAACAGACCAAGGACCTCTACAGGTTCGTTTCTTGCCCACGTAACCTTGATTCTCAAGGCCACGAGTACCACTTGCTGCATTGGCTGTTTTTCCAGGTGATCATCTGGAAGGACTGAAAATAAGGAAGAGGGGCCTGTCATTGCCTTCCCTACATACGACAGGCCGTTTAGTTTTCCGACTTACGGGGAGGGCTTTGAGGGCACGTAGAGAGGTAATGCCCGGAGGCCCCACAGTACAGGCACAACCTGAGATCTCTCCTTCTTTTCCTTTCGGCGTCTGACAGGGGACCTCTTAGGGCTCCCAATTGCATGGGTTCAGATGCTGATTCTTGTGAGCTTGAGACTTTAGGAATTTCTGGCAGGACTCTCGAAAGCGTCTTTTCAGATCTACGCCTCTCGTTCCGTCTCTCAGTCAATCTATGGTCGATACGTAGGACTTGTTCTTGAAGTGCTTGCAAGGTCTCTGGTTCTGGTATATGTAACAACTTGTCCTTGTATTCCTCCCTTAGTCCCCTACGAAAGAGCGTCTTCTGGGTAACTTCCGGCCATTGGGAATCCTTGGCCAACTGGCAGAAACGACTGACATAAGCAATAATGTCACTGGAGCCTTGTTTTAAGTCCATTAGTTGGTTCTGAGCTGTAGCTGCTAAGTTTGGTGACTGGAAAACTTCCAAAAAGGCCTTTTCAAAGGCTACAAAATCCTCCAATATTGGGCTCTTGGCTACCAGAAGGGGCGTAGCCCAGGCCAACGCATTGCCAACCATATATCCAATCTTGGCCTTATCCTGATTGAAATGGGTTGGACGACACAAGAAATGGATTCGGCAATGATTGCAAAATTCAGCCGCTCGTCTGGGATCTCCGTCGAATTTCACTGGGCTGGTCTGTGCCATCACTGTCTCAGGCGAAATATTAGCACTGGTTCCTTGAGCCACCATCTGTCTTAATGCCAAATTCTCCTGATTAAGTGCCGACATCTCGGCACGTAAAGCTCTGATCTCACTCCTTAAATCCTCCATGTCATCCATCCCTGGATCAGTACAGATAGGTAGGCGTCTTAATCTGTTAAGGTGTGTGTCCCGGGATCGGGCAGCACCTGTGGAGGCAGGGTTCCTGGAAGGCGTCCGAACTGGGGATGCCAGGCTGGTGGAAGTGTCACTGGCTGAAGGTATACAAAGTAGCAACTCCAATCCTTCTCGGTAGGACAAAGGGATTGGATATACCTCCAGAGGTACAAATACTTCCCCTGCAGATCAGAAGTAGTTACTGCGCCATGGTAGATGGTGATGCTACTGACAAGGAGTGAGGAATGCACAGGAGGTACTTGCAGAGTCTGGACACCACAGCGAGATGGGCGAAGGGAGAACCAGAAGCGTGGTGATCAGGATTCTGGAGATAGGGAGGAGCAGGCAACTTGAGAAACCAAGGGGAAACAGGAGAGGGAAGCCAAAAGGCGAGGCAAAAGGTCTGAGACCAACCAAGGTGGCTAAAGCTGGCAGATTCCAGGTCAGACAGCACAGGAGGGACCCCACAAGAGATCCAAGGGAGACTAGGGCCAGAGAACCGGCTGGGGAAGACTGGAACCAGGCAAGGCAAGCAGGGTTGGAAACCAGAGAACCAGGGAATCCGGCAGGAAGGGCAGAAGCAGGAGTGGAAGGCAAAACTGGAAGCTAGCGCTGCTACGGCTGGTCAGGAACGAACCGCGTTAAGACGCGATTCGTTCTCTGACTCAGCCGCTATTTACGGCCCTCGGCATGAAGCCGATGCCTGGAGCCCAGGCTGGACTGCGCATGCGCAGCCGCCCAGGCCAGGAGCGACAACGAGGCTTGAAACGCAAGCCGCCGGCCTCCGCGTATTGCGGCACATGCGCGTGCCGAAAACAATCCGAGGTTTCAGACGTCGGGAGGCTCCTCTCCCTACTAGCGGAAACCTCGGATAGACCCGCCAAGACTGGCAGCGTCTCGCCCCCCCAGGTAAGTGGCCTAACACCATTGTGTTGGGAAATCTCAGGTATATTGCTTGGGTGTTAGTCTATTTTCCCTCACACTGAGCTGTCCGTGAGAAAGTGTCTGTGGCGTTAACGGGGGGGGGTAATCCCTAGGTATTCTACCTGGAAAGATGGGATAAAGGTGTCATAGTGAAGGGGATACCAAATCTCAACATCCGTGGTCCCACTTCCACTCCATGAAGTTCCCCATCGAGGTGATCCTCCTGCACTGGTTCACCAACAGGAACTGGATGCAAAAGTGATGGCCATTTCCTGGCCACCTGGATGACAGATCCCTAGGGTCTATCGGGTGAGACACCTTCAGGTTTCTCACAGTACCCACTGAGGTATCTGCTGAACCATTTCTTTCCAAATAGTATGTGTTGTTTGTTTGTGGTCATCTAAACATATTGAATTTCTAAAAAACCCTGGGGGTATGTGCTATTGGCATGGCCTGCATCACTCTTTACAATCCTTGAGTTTTGCAAGTACAATATTGTGATCAGACAGGGTCATTGGCTCAACATCTGACATGATCACCTGATGCATAAACCCTGACAGAGCAAAGACATAGGGCCTCATTACGACCCTTGCGGAAATGGAAAAATGATGGCGGAAATGCAATACCGCCATCGAACACCGCTCGTTGCGATCATGACCCGTCACCGTAAAGTACGATGCCATTAGCGACACCGCAGTGAACGGCAACGCTAACTGCACCAAGTACGCGCACGCGCGCCTTGCAAAACCGGAATCACCGCCATGGCGCAACGGTACGCGAATTCTGACCCTAGCGGACATGTACTGAACGCCATCAAGCACGTCGTAAAGTACCATTCCGCCATGGCGAGAAATACGGCAACGCGAACCAACCGTAAATGGCCCACTGAGTGCCTGTACTCCACTCCCTGGCCTCATTGCACAACTCCTGGCAGGCGCAATGTACTCACACTATGCAACCAGTGAAATCCACAATTCACCCATGCATGCCAACGTAGAAAAGCATGCAGGGGCCAAAGCGCCCCGTGAGTGGGCATCCATGTACGGCATGTCACCATAGCCGTACTGACGCAGCACAGGCATGTGAAGGTACAATACATCAAAATGAAAATCAAGAACACATGACACAAAACAACAGTAGTCCCCCATCGCTTGCCACCAGCGCAAGGCAACATCCAAAACAGCATCCTGAGGGGGATTGCACCAGCCCTGTACTCATGCCAGTAAACAAACCAACCATCAGCAGAAGCATGTACCACACAAGTCGGCAGAGTGACTGAGCAGCCAGGCTCATCCCAAGAGGGGCCGATGGGAGCTGCAGGGCACAGATGGCATCAATACAGAAGCTATTCCAATGGACATGACCCCAGTCCCCCTCCAACAAACGCACGCAAACACAGTCACCTGTGACCAGCCACATTCTGAACAACCCATCATTCCACCAATCGACCTGGCTGACAGGCACCAGTCGGCCAAAAGCCAATCCCCCGCCCCTGAACAGCACATCATGTAAACAGTCACAATGGCAGCCCCTATCCGTGACCATACTGTGCTACGTAGGCAAACGCGGCCAGTACTGTACCACACAACTCAACTCAGAAGGCGGAACACAATGCAGATCATCACGCAATACATACCGCCACAAAGCGAAAATCGCCACATCACCTGCAAAGAACAACGCAACACGACAAATATCGGAATACAATTTAAATGCACATCCAAATGACAAAGGCCCCACAGCAATTTGCAAAATACCACCAAAACAACCATCATCACCGAGGGCTGCATCTGCAATAATTGACCGGCTTCCACTTGTGTGACGCCCTGTACCATCATGGCACACAGGGCCTACATCAACGTTCCAAAAGGCAACATGGAAGCGGCAAGAACCGCAGGTCCGTCCCATGAGGCAGGCACTAGTCGAGCTGAAAGGCCGAAATGTTGCACCTAGCCACCAGTACAGCGTAAGGGCATGTGGCCCATTGGCGATCGTCCCATATGATCGAAATGGTGCTCCACTGATTCACCCGAAGCTGCAGGAGTCGAGAGTAAAAACCATCTGGAGGAGTGGCGTAGAGATGGCATCTGCAATAGGGCAGGAGATACCTGTCACCCAAAAGAAACACAAATCAACCGATTGCATTACGGGACTCATGATGCATTACAATCTTCATTCAACACACCAAATCCACACCCATATGCATGCTAGCCCACTCCAAAGGAATATACACACCCCTAAATCAGTATCGAATCATAACGAAACCAATCGAGCTAAATACACCATTGTCAACGTCGGTTACTGTGCATGCGTCCGTCAAGATAGAACCCATGACATGGGATTAGTAACGTGCCTAGACACAAGTGTATGAAGGCGCGTCGAGACAGGGAGGATCCGACAAGGGCAGATAGACGTATGTCCCACTATGGCAGCCTTGCATCACATAACGCAGGGGAAGGGGAGTGAATCAAAAAACCCATGTACATGGCAGACCCTAAACGGAATCATCAGTCCATGCATTCCCTCATCCCGCAATGAAAACGCATGAATATTCACTCACATAATATGTGAAACTTCCATCGCGTCTGTGCGTAATGCAGTCCGCAAAAACCACTGTGCCCCTGGCCGGATCTGTAGTGTTGTGAAGCAAGATGGATTTGGGAACGTCCTGCCTTATCGTCCACTACGCTGTTGCGCATCCCATTCAATTCATATCATTCATTGCCTGCTCGTTATGGGCCATGTCCCAAGGACATTCTACAATAGAACGTTACATTTCCAGCCAGACCTGTGGGCGTATCCTCGCCGCTACTTCAAAACCCAAAATGCTGGCCTTCGAATTCCTCACTTGCAACATTACGTCGAAAAGGCTTCTGTGAACGCTTGCATTCACAATTACATCAATGTAGTGCGGCTGTGTGTCATGATGCTAACTGGCTGCAATCACAAATGGCACGCCACGCCCGTCGGTGAAGTACGTTACTGTGCTGCATGAGGGTCGGCCATCGATCGAGCCCTACATACCACTGACTCTTCACAGGTATGTAAGCGGCTGCAATCATAGCATGTGTAACAATGGGAGCATAGCATGAAGATCAGTCAAAGTACATCACACTGCCATCGGGATTTGATACATGATTCAAATCCCAAGATGCCATGCGGCCAAATGCAGCCTTACGTGCGGGACGTGCTCGGCCAGAAGGGATTGCATCTGCCACAGATTCATTCAATCAGCACAGGTGGAGGCCATACAGGCCGACAGCACATATATTGCAGACCCAAACCCCTCCCACAACCACTCCCACTCCAAAATGCTACCGGCAGGACTAGCGATGTTGGGCCTGGGGTACCAGATAGCACTGCAAGTGCTACAACTACAAGAAGACGACGAACAACAACAGGTACAACAACCGGGCGCACAGGGGAGACGGAGGAGAAGGAGGAGGAGGAGGGCAAGGCAGGGTCAGCAAGGCCCACAAGCACTGCCACTACCACCACGCAGGCGGCCCGCAATCCCACGCCTCCGAGCCGATCCGTTCAACCTCACTGCTGAGCAGATCCACACCCTCTACCGTTTGGACCGGGACACCATAATCGCCATTGTGGACATGACACATGCTGACCTCGTGAGCATGATAGATAGCCCAACCGCCATCCCACCCCTACTGAAGGTGGTGTCTGCACTCCACTTCCTGGCCACAGGCACCTACCAGCACACAGTGGGACAGTTGCATGGCATTTCACAGCCACTGTTCTCACGGACACTCTTCCAAGTGCACGATGCCCTCCTGAAGCACGCCGACGACCACATCACACTACCACGCACGTACCAGGAGATTACCAACGCTAAAGTGGGATTCCATGCACTTGGCGGCATCCCGGGTTGCATTGGTGCCATCGACTGCACCCATGTTGAATTGGTTGTCCCACATGCCATGGAGGTCCAGTACCGCAACCGGAAACAATTTCATTCAATCAATGTGCAAATGGTGTGTGACTCCAACAAGATATTTACGCATTGTTGTGCCAGATTTCCAGGATCTACCCATGATTCTATGGTCCTGAGGAACACAAGAATACCACGCTACATGGAGCGACACGCAGGGCACAGATCCTGGCTACTCGGTGAGTCTCATTCCATGCATGACATCGTGGCCCATTTGATGCGTCAATGACCTTGCAGGGGGGGGGGGGGCTACTTAGCACTATCATTCCACTGACACCCTTTATTCGTCTCATACAGGTGATGCCGGGTATCCACTGAAGAGATGGCTCCTTACACCAATCCGGAACCCACAGAACGAGCATGAGGAGGACTACAACCATGCCCACTCACGTACCCGTGTGGTCATTGAACAGGCATTCGGCCTACTGAAGGCTCGTTTCCGCAGCCTCAGCAGGTCTGGCGGGGCACTCATGTACAGCCATGAGAAGGTTTCTAAGATGGTCATGGCATGTGTCATGCTGCACAACATGTGCATACGTAGGAATGTGCCCATGCCCCCTGACGCTGTACTGCATGCACCTGAGGATGATGATGATGATGAGGGTGGGGATGTGGAGGCACCTCAAGGAGTCCATGAGGCACAGGATGTACGTGCAATCCGACAGAGCATCATAGATGCATGCTTCTAGCAACCACGCATGGTGCCTATTACACGGAAAGGGGACCTGTGCACTGTGTGTGTGTAGTACAGGCACATTGTGGACTGTACGCCTATGAAGGCCTCGTACGCAAATATCAATGTCCACACATGTCATTGGATGATAATGAGGTGCTGTATTGTTAATGTGATTTGATTTATACACCCTATGGACCCGCCACCCAGTGAAGCCCAACACACCCCCTCCACCCTACTACCTCCCCCCCCAACACCAGTGTCCAAATATGCATGCTGTCCGTGGGTAGACGCTATTGCAAGCCCCCTCTACGGGTATCAGGGGCACCCCTGCCCGTGGAGCGCAGGTTCCTGCCAGATCTGCGTTGGGGGCTGCCCTGGACGGAACTTGCCACGGATGATGTCTCTGCCTGCTCGCGTCCATGCATGTCTCTGAGGGTTTGTGAGAGCTCCGAGAGCACACGGCGCACAGCAGCAAGTTCAGCACAAACGTCTTTGGACGTCGCATGCAGTTCCCCCCTCAGGCTCTCGGTGCTTTTCTCCATTTGTGCTCTCAGGCTCTCGGTGCTTCTCTCCATTTCTCCCCTGAGGCTCTCACTACTTTTCTCTATTTGTGCCCTGAGTGTCTCGGTGGATGTTTCCATGGCTGCCCTGGAACCCCCGCATTCATTTGCATGGTCCTTGAGTAGCGTGGACGCTTCCTGCTGTTGCTCGATCAGCAGGTCGAGGGACTGTTGCCTCTGCTGGGCCATGGACATTTGCGGTGGTGTGACAGGGGGGCTGCTCAACACATGTTGCCTTGGCACAGGACTTGTGGGGGTTGGCCAGTCGTCGTCTTCAGGGTGCCCCTGCGTGGTTTCGTCATGGTGTAGGGGATGGAACATGCAGGGGGATTGGGAAAGGTCATGGATGGTACCTACGTCGCCAGCACTGTTTTCCGTGTCGGAGCATGCTGGCATGACAGCTGTGTCACCTATGGTGCTGCTACCACCAGAGGCAGTGCCATCAGATACGTTCTTTGGGGGGACCTGTGGTGCTGGGGTTGTGGACTTGCTGGCTGCTGGGGTGCCTGTTGCAGTCCCCTCCAGTGTGCTGCCACTTGATTCCTGCTGCTGCCGTGTCTTGATCCTTGCACCTGAGGTGGAGGCTCTTGGGACGTTGGTCCTGGCCCTCTTTGCAGGCGTGCTGGTAGGGGTGTCCTGCAGCTCGTCGTTGGTATCGGACCCTGTGGTGGAGTAAAGAGGGGCGAGCGTTAGTTATGGGTCTGTCGGATTTGGAATGGCAACGTATCAAATGCATTGGGGTGGTACATGAGGCTGATTTGGGACTGGGCCTTGGAGGTGGTCTCATTTTCGTGTGGATTGAGGATGCATTCATTTGGCTGCCTGCAGTTAGGGGGTGCATGCTGCACATGTAGGGGTTGTTTATGGCTTCTTGATTGATTTGTTTGTTCATTCTGACTTTTAGAGGGCGCTGTCAGGGCAAAGTATGTATTGCACTATGGGGTCACATGGTACTGCACATGTTCGTGGTTTGTGGATTTCGCATTGTTTCTCTTGGCCAACCTACCTGATTCTCCGGATGTCGGCACTCCTTTCTCCATCCCTCCGACTCCCTCTATGCTCTCCATTCCTATGGTGGAGGCGCAGATTTCCTCCCAGGGGGTCTACTTGATGGGCGACTCTGAACCCCCCCCGGTAGCTGTGGCGATGTTCCTGTTCGCAGAAAGTATGCTGCGTACGCGGATCCGCAGGTCGTCCCACCGCTTGCGACATTGCTGTGGCGTGCGGGGTGTTGTCCCCACCGCACTTACGCGCTGTGCCACCAGGGCCCATATGGCCTTCTTGTTGGCAAGGGCCGTCCTGGTCATTTGACTGGAGAAGACGACGCCGGAATTTTCCTGGAGGGTCTCGGTGAGCACGGTCAGTTCCTCTCGGGAGAAGTGTACCTGCCGCTTGCGGTCACACGCTTTCTTGGCTACCTTTCCCATATTTATTTTTTTAACTGGGGTTGCTAACGGGTTGGGATGTGTGTCAGGGTCGGATTTTTTATGGTTGTGTTGGGATTCGGATTTTATAGTTGTGCGGCGTGCTGTTTCCCGTTCCGGCCACATGCTTTTACTTCCGTTTCCGTATATTTACGGTGGCCGTAATTTGCGGTGCACGCTCGTTACGGTGACCGCTCATTACGGTGACCGCTAAGATGGGTGGCGGTATTGCACCTGGTGCAGCGTACGGCGGCGGTAAGGGCCGTTTTGGGGTCATTTCCGCCATCGCAGCCTTTCGGATTCCGCCATGGCGTAATGCTCGTGCCCGATGGGTCGTGATTGGCCGCACTTTGCTCCTTCGTGCAATGGCGGAAACGCTATTTACGCTGTTGCGGTCCGGTCAGTCACTTTCCGCCAGGGTCGTAATGAGGCCCATAGTCTATCCGAAAACGAGATCTGTGAACTTGCGAGGTGTCGGTGTAAACCTTGCCTGTCAGATGTTTTGTGTGCCAAACGTCAACCAAATTAAGATCTATGAATAAAGACTTCACTTACGTAAGGCTGAACCTATAGCTAATTATGTGTTATTCAATGATCTATCCTTTTACCCATCCATCACTATATTCATGTCTACTAACATGAAGAAATCCCCCCTACCGGCGAGCTCAGGATACCTAGCATGTGAAGCATAAATGCTTCCTTAGCAGTATCGGGTGCATAGAACGAGAACAACGTGAGTCTCCTGCCCTGGCGATCCCTGGTGACCATAATTTAACTCTCTTCAGCATATTTTCTTGACGCAACATCTGTAAATGCCAGGTCTGTGTGAAGTAGGACTGCTACCCCTGCCCACTTAATAGTTGCAGAGGAAAGGTACTGGCCAGGATAAATCCTGTTATGTATTCGCTGTTGGTCTTTACCCCAAAAATATGACTCTTGTAGTGCAAGAAAAAATGTTTTATGTGTAGTCACTTGATCTCTCTAAATAACTGGACCTGCTTGTTTGGGGTATTTAAACCTCTGACATTCAAGGTCACTAGTATGATGGCCATAATATTACATGTCCCGTAAATTCACAGGACTTTTCTCCTAGAGGCTCCTGCCTACCAACACTCCCTGTTCCTTTAATCAAATGTAAAAGGATGCACTCTATTTCTTTTCCACCAATGTGTCGCTCCTCCACCGCTTGCCCACATGTCTGGTGTTTACTCTCTATGTGAATCTGTGTTGCCCCAGTAGTGTCTTCGACCTGGCCAAATAGCTGTTTCTGGGAGAAATTCCCTGCTCTTCCTATCCACACTAACATGTATTTAAAGCACTCGGAAATGATAGGAGCGTAGCCCCTGAACATCAACAACAACAGCCCTTTCCATTAAACACATTCAAACCAATAGCCTGCATCAATAACAAGGTACACCCGACTCTGTATCTCATTACTGGCTCCCAGAATTCCTGACTCTAGGATTCATTGATCTTTGGTCTTCCTCTTTAGCTGTCTTTCCCATTCAGCGGTTGATCTTTTTTTCCCAAGTTGACTGTGTGCCCCATTTCTCCATTTGGACCGCCACACTGACCACCACATCATTTCAGGGGGACCCAATATTTTGGCTCCTGCTTCAGGCATGAAGAGTGTGTGCAGTTTGCCCTCAAATCGAAACTGTAGTCCATAACTGTATGTCCACTAGTATTTGACATCCCTCTTCCTTAGTTCTTCCGTTATCGGTCTCATCATACGTGGTTTCATTAGTGTAGGCTGGGAGGTGGCCTATGAAGTTGTAGAAGTTTATGTGGCCACCTTTCATTGCATTGCTTCCCCCATAATGAGCTCTTTGGTTTAATAGTCGTGAAATTTCACCACTGTGTCTCTGCGGGGATGTCCTTGTAGCTATTCTTGGGGCCAACTCTATCACACTTTATTGCAGTTAGGGGGTATTTGACTAGCAGGGGCGCGTTGAGTTGCTGGATACAGCCTTCGATGTTGTCCTCTTTAGCCTCCTCCTTAAGGAACGGCAGATTATCACTTCTGGCCCTGTTTTCCAAGTCATCACATTTGGACCTTAGGTATTCATTTGATCCCTTTTACTCTGCCATGGAATTATCCACTGTCTCCACCTGTGATTCCAGATTTGCCAGAGCCCTTTTGTTGTGGTCCACCTGGTCGCCTAAGCAAGCTATATCCTTCTTATTTTCTCTGATTGATGCTAACATTTCTTTCCTCCGCACTGCCAATTCTCTGTGCAGTGAATTATTTATATCCTGTTTAAGTGACTCACGTGAACGCACCAGAACATCTGTAGTAAGTGGGACTGCCGATACAAGGCCTGCATCTCTACGGCATACCCCCCACCCAATTTGCCTTGCATCGCTGTATGCTTTGCTGAAGGTGTCAGGTACAAGTGAATGCCTGTTTCCCTTGATTTCCGGACAGGTTTGGGCATGGTGCTTGCCCTCCAGATTCCAACTAAGGGGGCCCCTAGGGTGCAAAACCCCCCAGTAGGCCCAGCTACTACCTCCCCCTTTTGCAGTGACCAGTATCAACCGTTTGCACTCCACCACTCCTGCATCATCCAGAGGATGTGTTGGCCTTTTATGAGATGTAAGGCACTGTTCAAGGGGTGACCAATTCCATCATTTCAGGGCTCACCCTGACAGTGTCCTGTTCACCTGCCTCTCAATTGGATTTTTGCTGCGATTGTGCCACCTCATCTAATCCAGTCACTCTCCAAGTGCGCTTACTGAGCTCCCGCCATGATCTACCATGCTGGATCATATCTCACATACTGAGTGGCGTTAC
Organism: Ambystoma mexicanum; assembly: GCF_040938575.1. NCBI lineage: Eukaryota > Metazoa > Chordata > Amphibia > Caudata > Ambystomatidae > Ambystoma > Ambystoma mexicanum. Next base: position 626,489,608 of record NC_090930.1, read on the forward strand.
ATTCCTGCCTCTCCCTGCTCCTTGTCCAGCATGGCGGGGTATGTGCCAGCGTGATCAGCCACCCCCGTTCTTGGTGAGGGGAGATTCTCCTATGGTAGTTTTACCTCCGCCGCCTTGCAGGGGTGGCGGTCTGCAAGCTCTCCTAATGGGACCACTCTCATGGTGAGCTCCTGCGTGCAGGTAGGAAGGGCACGCCAGGGGGAGCAACCAAACAATCCCAGCCACCTCCATCTGAGCCACAATTGAGCAGCGCTCTCCTGCCTCCAGGTCCCTCTAGTGATCTTTTCAGACATGCCATTGTGCTCCAGTGGGTCCTTGGTGCCACTCACAGTTTGCCATGGGTCTCCCTCGTTATCCATTGGCTTATCTTCTCCAGTCCCCTGGCGCTTATTGTGGTGGTACCTTTTTGGCTGGCTAGCCACCGATTCGGATCTAAGACACAGCACCACTTGATGGCTCTAAAGGGGCACCAACGAGCTACTGGTACTTCACACACTGGTCTAGAGACTAAAGTAAGGCTATTTAATGAATCGGGCCACGCATATGTTGTCTCTATGCATCTAGGCCGTTGGTCGGAGCGTGTCTGCAAAAGTATATTCGAATAGTCCACCATCTTGGCCATGAAACTGATACCAACTATTTTACCTGGACATGGGAAAACCTAGGGCACAGCAACATCAAAACGCAGAGTATTTTGGCACATAAGTTTGACCCCTGACAACCCCCAAATAACATCCATGCTTGCTACTATATCTTGCTAGCACAAACCCTATTATGTCTCATTACATTACTTTACGTTTGCTTACATATACTTCTAGATCAACCCCCACCCCACTCATCCAATCAAATACCAAACATGTTCAAAACAGGAAATATAAAATATTTGTATGGGTTGCAATGTTAACCAATACGATATCAAAATTTCACTAACTGTACAGACCCTTCTACTGTATCTTGTATAAACCACATGTATGCAGAGGAATTGTAAAATAATCTACACACACCAGCAAAATGCAATTATTATGCACCTAATGAAAGCACTGGGATCCCAAATGAATCTGTCAAACAATGTCCCCTACAGTGTATATAACATTGCCTTAATAAATTAGGAAACCAGTGGGGATTTATTTTCCAAGTGACGTGTACCACATAATATTTAACTGTTCATTAAACACCCAACATAAAATATACTCAACCTTTTTGCAATCTTACCTTAACCTCAAAAATAAAAGTGCAAAAATAAAAGAAACACATTTCTACCTCTACTGCATGAAACACAACATTCATACTAAACAGAGAAATCATTCGAAAACACAAAGCGCTACTGAGTACGAATTCATAATAGATAGATGGAATTCAACAATAAATTACTACATACACATATCACTATACATACTCACATTGTCTAAAATGACAAAAGGTTCGATCAATACAACACATATATAACCATATTCATACTACATTTCACTCTAAATAACAACTAAAAGTTGCATGCTAAAAGCAAACAAGTACACATAGAACACCAACATGTAACAAAAACACAAATGGTGGTAACAAATTAGCACATAAACATATTAACAGCAATCTAAAACAAAAGGATGAATTAAGGTTTCCACAAAGTTGGGTTAACGTATGGTAGGTGTTATGCTTAAGAAGGGTATGCCCAGAAATGGACCCCTTGCTCATTGCATCATAGGGAACCAAGCTGCACTTCACGTATTAGTCCCAGAAATGCTGAAACGCCTGGGGTTGCATGTAATTCTGTGCAAAGGGGCCATGACCTAGAAGGTTGGTGGCAGTGCCAGATTGATTTGCATATGGCTGATTGCCTTTTGAAATGTTTGTTTGTTTGTCTGTTTATTTATTTAGTAATGTGCACCAAACCCGTAGGTAGCTGGGCACAGCCAGAATGAATACTTTAAGCTTAGTTACAACAAGGTATAGGTACAATACAAGACATAATAATTGCAATAATAGTTACAGGTAAGAGAATGGTGAAGGTATAAGTATAGGTAATGAGATAAAAATAACAGTTGACTAACAAGGAGTTTTTTAATAGTATAGGAGTTAAGTAGACATTATGGGGGCGGTAAGGAGACCGGTGCCAGTAAACCCTTACCGGCCAATTCTGAGGTCCCTTAACGGGAGCCGCAAAGAACGTGTGGTCTGACAACACATCCTTTACGGGTTCCTCTAAGGGACCAGGGCACTAATAACGGGCCTGCTATTCACGGGCCCGTTATTAGCACTTTCCCCATTCCCATTGAGCTCTATGGGGGCTCAAATGGGAATGGGGAATGGTTGGTTGAATGGAGATTTACTGGGTCCTCCAGGGTCGGAATGACCCGGTAAGTCCCCATTCAACCAACCCGGACCCGGTATTGGAGGCAGCCATGGTGCTAATAGCACCATGGCTTATAGCACCATGGCTACCTCCAATCTCGGAAATAAGCCCTATGTGTCAACAGGCTGGAGCCAGTTTAGTGCCTTACTTCTGAAGCTAGTGTAGGATTGGTTTATTCTAAGGTTTAGTGGAAGGGCATTCCAATATTGTGCAGCTTTAGCTGGGAAACTTCTCCCTCCAGCTTTGGTGAGCTTAAACCTAGGTATCTCTAGACAGTGGGAATTCGTAACTGTAGTCGGTCATGAGGACATTTTTCTATTTAATCTGTTCACTAGGTATGGCGGGGCAGCATCGTTAAGGCATTTGTGGGTAAGTGAGGTGGTTTTTAGTAGTATTCTGTCACTCATTTCTAGCCAGTGATGGTCTCTTCTAGAGTTGACAGGGTAACAGTGGTGTGAAAAGTTGTCCAGAGCACTTCCAGCGGTTGAGATTATTTTAAAATGCCCACCCACCAGTTTTGGTTTTTGCAATAAGTAGTAACCTTAATGTTTCAAGCAATAGTATCCCAGTAGATATGGCTAAGTTGTACTATGAATAGGAAGAGAACATTGTGGGAGGGTCATACATTTTAATTTGCCGAATCTGCTCAAAATTTTCAAAAAATATAGAGATCAGATTTTGGATTTTTGGAAAGTTGAATTTTGCAGTTTCGTGAAAGTAGGGAGTTGTAAGGGGATCCTCAAATTAATGTTTTTCAATAATTCACAATATACACAACATTTCTGCCATACCTGCACCTTAAACCGCTGGACGGATTAGCATCAAGCCCTTAAGAGGAGCAGCCGCCTTGTCTCGAAAGCAAGCTTTTGTAAATTTGAATTTGTGATATCTGTGTTCGGTACAGACTTACTTCTCAGTGTCCGCATTCCATGGTATTTTAAGACTAGTGTATTTGCAGCTATAAATCATTTAATACGAGTTTTTTAATAGTATAGGAGTTAAGTAGACATTTTGGGGGCATTCTGAGTTGGCCGGTAAGGGCTACCGGGCACCGGTATGGAGACCGGTGCCGGTAAACCCTTAGCTGCCAATTCTGAGGTCCCTTAACGGGAGCCGCAACGAACGTGTGGTATGACAACACATCCTTTACGGGTTCCTCTAAGGGACCAGGGCACTAATAACGGGCCTGCTATTCACAGGCCCGTTATTAGCACTTTCCCCATTCCCATTGAGCTCTATGGGGGCTCAAATGGGAATGGGGAATGGTTGGTTGAATGGAGATTTACTGGGTCTGCCAGGGTCGGAATGACCGGGTAAGTCCCCATTCAACCAGACCCGGACGTGGTATTGGAGGCAGCCATGGTGCTAATAGCACCATGGCTAATAGCACCATGGCTACCTCCAATCTCGGAATGAAGCCCTATGTGTCAACAGGCTGGAGCCAGGTTAGTGCCTTACTTCTGAAGCTAGTGTAGGATTGGTTTATTCTAAGGTTTATTGGAAGGGCATTCCAATATTGTGCAGCTTTAGCTGGGAAACTTCTCCCTCCAGCTTTTGTGAGCTTAAACCTAGGTATCTCTAGACAGTGGGAGTTCGTAACTCTAGTCGGTCGTGAGGACATTTTTCTATTTAATCTGTTCACTAGGTATGGAGGGGCTGCATCGTTAAGGCATTTGTGGGTAAGTGAGGTGGTTTTTAGTAGTATTCTGTCACTCATTTCTAGCCAGTGATGGTCTCTTCTAGAGTTGACAGGGTAACAGTGGTGTGAAAAGTTGTCCAGAGCACTTCCAGCGGTTGAGATTATTTTAAAATGTCCACCCACCAGTTTTGGTTTTTGCAATAAGTAGTAACCTTAATGTTTCAAGCAATAGTACCCCAGTAGATATGGCTAAGTTGTACTATGAATAGGAAGAGAACATTGTGGGAGGGTCATACATTTTAATTTGCCGAATCTGCTCCAAATTTTCAAAAAATATAGAGATCAGATTTTGGATTTTTGGAAAGTTGAATTTTGCAGTTTTGTGAAAGTAGGGAGTTGTAAGGGAATCCTCAAATTAATGTTTTTCAATAATTCACAATATACACAACATTTCTGCCATACCTGCACCTTAAACCGCTGGACGGATTAGCATCAAGCCCTTAAGAGGAGCAGCCGCCTTGTCTCGAAAGCAAGCTTTTGTAAATTTGAATTTGTGATATCTGTGTTCGGTACAGACTTACTTCTCAGTGTCCGCAATCCATGGTATTTTAAGACTAGTGTATTTGCAGCTATAAATCATTTAATACGATTGGTTGAGGGCATCCAACATATTTCAAAATGCTTCAATAGTTATTCTTAGAATTCTGCATGCAACTGAAGACACTGTGCTACTAAAAGCTTTGTAAAAGGGCATGTTGCAACACCCTGGGACACCCTTTGGCCCAAGCCAAGCTTTCAGTAGGGAGTGGGGGCGCAGCTTGGTAATACATTCCACCCAAAATGCTAGAAGAACAGCTTATTTTATGGCAGGATTCATAGACTCTGACCCGAGTTTGAGACCCAGTCCCCTGACTCAGTCTTTACTAATTGATTGACAGGGAATGGTGCATGGAAAAAGTGCCCACTTTCTATCATCAAATGCCATGCCCAGTGGGAAATGGACAACTGTTTGCAATAAAGTGGCCGTTCGGCCTGTCCTTTGCAGGTTGAGTGGCTTTTTTGGGTAGCTTTGCAGGGCCTGGGGACCTGCCAAAGGCCATGCCCCTTGCAAAATGACCTGGCCAGTGGCTCATGGACCTACAACTGGGACAATGTGATCATTGAGTATGAACAAATGTTAGGCCAAGTGGCCACTTTGGGGAGCTAGGAGCCTCACACAAATGTCATGAGGGTGGGTCTCAAGACATTCATTGCGATACTGCTGTGATCCCTCAGAAAAAATAAATATCATGTGTCACTCTCAACTCAGTCATTGTAAGTTTAATTTGTATTATAATTAGTGTGTCATAATTATGAGAACTGTTCACACACACATACAAAAACTTGAATAAAAAAAACTAAATACAATAACTATACATATCCCTAATTACAATATTAAAATAATCCAATTCAAAAAAGTTTAAAAAAGGCCTCAGCTGAGTAATATTACATCCTCATAGTCACATGATGACATTCATTGCAGCTTCAAGTTATATAACTGCAGAGATCCCGCTACAAAACATACGTTTTCTCCTATTCTACCCCATAATATGTGCCAATAGCACAGTTTCCTATTATTTCTTTTCAGTAACTAGCCCAACTATACATCATAACTTACTTCCTAATCAACCTATACACATTTTGCAAATATCACAATTGCTTTCAGTTTCTTTTTCACGTCTAGCCTCAGTCTAATTATTGCTAGGGTTAATGATAATCGATATCCTGATATGCAATGTACCCAGAGGTTCTCTGACCTGATTTCATCTAGATTATTGACAAAGTTGCCCAAATACGATGCATATGTTTCCTCCATGATCTTAAATTGAATACGTACATGCCTGGACTCTCCACTTCATCTTTTATCTTACACAGGGGGCAATATATGTTTTTCCACTGTGATATTATACAAAGAGCCGCATACTTCCTGCACTCTCAGTTTATTTAATCTAAGTTGGAGAAAGATTCTCCTATATCGAGGGCTTGAAAATTGGCTTAAATATCCCTGAGGCGCAAGATAAATATACTGCATCCTTGCAAATGTACTTAGGCTTTTTAGTTTGCTAAAATGTTCCTGGTTCATACACCAGTCCCACAATGTGTCAGGTTTTTTTGTATTTCTGCATAAGTACTCCAACACCCTTGTCCCAGTAAGAGAGCCAGGCTATATCTTCAAAACATGTCTGATTGATTACCTTAACTTCAGGTAGGGAACAACTGCTCTATCACTGATGGCTTTCTTCAATAAGGTTAATATTAAATTCCCTTAAGAAGCCATTATTTGTATATAAAAGATGTTTCTATTGATTTTGACAATGGAAGAAGGAGAGATGAGGCCCAATTCTAATCTAATCACCTCAATTGGTGCTCATTGTGATACCCCTAGCAACTTTCACCACAGTTTCCTTTCAAATTTAAATATCCAATTATCAAAATGTATGTTGCAGGCCTCAAGAGCATACATCATGCCTTTTGCAAGTTTCTTTATTAAAATGATCCCCAGTAGTCTATATCCAGCCGTCTTCTGACAAAATGCTTTTATCATGGCCATCACAGACACTGATTTAGCTCTCCTACATTCAGCTAATTCATTAGCACCTAACTTAGTAGTAGCGTCAAAGCCCAAACATATGTATTTAACCAGTCTCTCAACGGTGCCTTGTACTGTTTGTATTGCAGAAGCCTTTCACTTGTCAACACCAAAGGACATTAATTTTCTATTGATCATATTGAAAAGTTCATTGCTCTTAGCGTACTCTAGAACAGATGCTACACTTCTTTTAAGGCCCACAAGAGTATTTTCAAAGATAATCATGTCATCGGCATAGTCAAGCCAGGCAACATGATGATCCCCCACTTTAGGAGTGCAGTAATTTATGCTACAAAGGCTCTCCTCCAGATCTGCCAGGTACAGATTGAACAGCATGGGCGGTAGGATACAGCTCTGTTTCACACCCTTACTGGTGGGAAGTTCTTTAGAAAAATTACCCATGCCGTTAAATCATAACTGGATCCTTGAATTGATATGGAGGGCCCTTATTAAATATCACTTGTAGTATTCATATGTTTTCCAATTTCATCCATAGCCTATTATGATTAACCAAATCAAAGGCAGCTGTGAAATCTAAAAACAGAGCAAAGAGTGGTGGCTTGACCTTCATTCTGGCCTGGCCAATGAGTGAGTTTAATAACAAGATGTTCTATATGGTAGATAGATTTGGTCTGAAGCCAGTTTGGAACATACTTAGCAATATTTCTTGAATCACCCACTTTTCTAGCTCTCTCAGGACAAATGTGGAAAAACCCATACTAAGTACATCCAGTAGGGAATTTTCAGCATTATCCCAATTGCCGTTTTTGAACATCGGGATAAAGTGAGCGGTCCTCCATGAATTTTGGATATCACCAGATACTATAATAGAGTTAAATAACAATAGCAAAATCCAAGCCGATTCTCCAGTTCTTTCTTAAGTACAATGCTGACTCATCCATCCTGGACAGGGGCACGGGACTGCTTCAATTTAACTATGATATCCAATACACTATTATGGTCAACCATGAGAATAATATTGACCTTGGGCGTGGGTAAGATCTTTTCACCCTTACATTTTTGTTGGATGTATTTATACATTGTTGTGGGATGTGTTTACACCAGTCTACCTCTCCCACTGCATTCATAAGAGGCGTACCCTCTGTTTTTACTCATTTAAATGTATGCAACAATTTGTTAGACTCACCACCCTAAATATTGTGTACATTCTCCGATAATCCATGTTTTTTAATTAGAACCTATGGGCTTTGCCACGATTATTATACTTTTTTTTAATTTTATTAACTAGCTGGGGTACTCGGCGTTGCACTTGTCCTGATCGAGTTGTGACTTATGTGCCCTGAGGGATGTTGGTCTTGCCCTCATGTCAGCAAGTCTTGCTTCAATTTGCTCTGGCATCTCATTTGCCATGGAGAAAGTTGCTCCTCTGGTTGGCAAGTTGTGCTGCTATTTGTTGTTGTTTTTCAGAAGCTCATGATATTGATTTTCCGTTTGCATCAGATGGAGCTTTTTTGATGCGGCATGTTTCAGTCACATGTTTCAGTCACTCAATGGCTTCAGCACATTTGAGAAAATGTCCAGGAAAGATTGATTGATCGTGCCCTCTTCTTATGAATTTATTTCTACATATACGATTTTTGCATCCAAACATAGACTGTGATCTTGCCACAGACCAAAGAGGAATCTGTAAGATATCTTGTCTTATGGGGGTAAATTTGGGGTTTGGCAGTATTTTCTTACTGTAAAAATGTTGGCGGTAAGTTGGTGGTAAATTAGTCTTGCGTTTACATTGGGTATCTAGTGATGAGCATAGCTTTCTTCCTTATATTATAATATCTCCCAGTGGTCTATAGGGAGCCTTGGACCTTTGCACAGTTATACCCCACTAATTTGATTTAGGGCGCCATCTACAGTTTGTGGCCGGTATCACTGGCTTATCTACATCCAGCGATCTATGCACCCCGAGGTATCACTGGTTTATCTACATCCAGCGATCTATATATTATATCAGATTCCTTCCAAACAACATGCAAGGAAGGCGCACACACACACAAACCTGCTTTATTACTGAATGTTATCGCTTATTCTGGGTTGTTATTTTACCTGCAGGGGCAAATTGACAAATGCACTACTAAAGAGAATGTTTTCCCCTGTATATTTATATATAAATTCACAGATGCAAAAATGACACTAAACCATTTGTTTTTATGTATTTGCATTATATTATATACAAATATAATTCACAATCATTAGTTCTTACCATGAAAACATTGCATCATCATCAAAAGTGTTGAGCTTGTTTCACTCGCCTCATAAAGACAGGCCCAGTCAGCACAAACGGCTCCTATAATCTTGTTTGGGGAGCACAGCAATATAATTTCTCAAGCCAGCGCTCAATGAACCCTCGGAACTCCATCTGTCTTCACAGCCCAGTCTCAAATTACTCTCCTCCTCCGTTTTTGCCATTAGCAAAACTCGGATCATTTCCATTTTGACGTGGCATATCTTCAGACACTTTCCTCCAATCAGGTTAAAAGCATGTTTTCAGCACCACCCTTCAGTTCTATAGCAATGAGCTCCTTGCTCGCTGAACAAATGTTTACATTGATTTCCTGCTGCACATACTTTCTGCTCTCCACAAGCTAACACACAAAGGAAAAAAAAATCCATTGTGCATTTAAAATACATTTCAGCAGTGCCACCACAATATATATTTTCACCTCATTTTGCACATGAGACTACATTATAATGTTAGGGAGTTAGAATTAGTATTTAGTAAATGTTCATTAAATTAGTCAGTTATATGATTAATGTAGTCTCATATATAAGGCATCACAGGAAACAAAATGGTGCACTGTATTCTCTGCAGTTTCAAGCTGGGCTTGGCTGTGTTATAAATTCTGTACCTTGCATGCCACCAGCAAGATATTCACATGGTACATTGGCAACACAAAAATAACTATATGTGTGTGCCATATTACTGCTGGCAACAACAACAACAAAATGCCACTGCATTTGCAATAAAAAGTATGAAAAGGCTATATATTTTCTTACATTTCCCTCCTTTTCCGACATTTATGGCTACCCAAATCCACAATTGGAGGAAACCCAAATTGTACTTCTCTTTTTTCCATTATATGAATCGCGGTTGAAATAATAGCAACTTAATAAAATGAACATTGCAATATTTCATAAGAAACCACTGTTTGATCATAATAACAGTAAAGCATATCCCAAATGGGTCCATAAATCCTCATACACATGTGCATATGTATGTATAACTTTTTTTAACAAAGTGTCCATGTGTATTCAAATGTCTTTGTTCAATTGTGAAATCAATATTTTAAGTTACAATAACAAAATAATAAACTAAAATAAATAAATAAAACAAAGAACTAACATAACTAATTAAAATAATTAAATAAAACAATAACGTTGTGGGACTTCTTCGCCCATACTTCCAGTCACATAATATAATCTTCTTCATCCACAAGGCTGCAGAATTAAGTTTAAATCATCATTGTTCCATTAATGATGTTCGCTATCTTTATGATCGCACCTCACAACGTCCTGATCATCAATTCTTCATCATTTGGTTTATTCCATGAAATTCTTTCACCCTGGCGCTCTTGGATTCTATTCCAAAGAAGTCATCTCTAAGGGCATCCCGGTTACTTTGTCTTCACCTCCATATTTCGATCCGGAGGCATTACTTGCGCTTCAACCCGTGGACTCCAGAACTCCATCATCTCCCGTGTCCTCCGGTCCTGCGACCTCTGACCTCAAAAGATAAATTAGTTGTTCTAAATTAAATAGAAAAGAGACAGATTAAGCACATAGAACAATACCAACTTCACCCTTTCTACCATAAAAAAGAAATCCAAAACATTCTGCTTCATTCTGAAACTAAGCACATGTTACAGAGAAAACAAACATTTACATAAAGCAGCATTATACATCAAAATATATATCAACATTGTACCATAATAATTCAATCTGCTTCGGCCCCTTTTGACAACGTTTACCATATATGGTATTTTCATCTACTTTTATCTCTCTAATCTCTATAATAAGGACCACAATTACTTTATTATTTCTATGATGTGGGATACCATGCAAACAATCACTGTGTCTTCCCTTCCATGTCTTCAGGGCACTTAAGCTGTTTCTACTTGCTCAAGTCTCCTGATTTCATGTTTGGGATGATAGGGCTTAATTTTTGTTAACATGAACAAACTGCCCTGTTACCGTTTCACCCTCTGTGAAAACAAAAAGAAGATATTGAGTCTGAGACCCCAAAAGGAAATGCACCAAACGCGGGTTACAAAGGAACATACAAAGATCTTATTTTATACTGAACAGTTTCAAAGGACAAAACAACAGATAGCTATCGGCCCACAGTACAACACAGTGAACTCCAGCTCGGTTCGGTGTGCTCAGTGAGTGGGACTGTACATTAGAATAGTCGCACTTTTTATACCCTCGAAATCATGATGTTCAAACCACTTCCAAGTTAATACAAATTAATACATTACGGATCTAGGGTTTGTGCCGAGTTCATGCTTCTATATATTCAGGGTTTACCTTTAATATATTCACTAACAGATTACAATAGCAACAGTAAGTCTTAGGATTTCTCGTAGAGCCTCCTCAAACAGTTTTATACAATGCAGTCAAACAAGTGTTCACTTTTCGGTATTTTAATACATTATGTTTAACATATGATTGTGGATTAGCTTTGTTGGTGCAAGTAATCCTCTACACACAGGTCAGCGAAGGACAAGGTCTCAGTTCATGACCCTAACATGTGGCCTGCCGGCAAGTTACACATTAGTTTATACACAGAGGTGAAGACAGCCATGTTACATCCAGAATGACATTGTCCACCATCTTAGAACACAGGGTGACTTTAAAGAGGAGAACCTAAAATGGCGGATAAACCTAAAATGGCGGCTTACACTGATCTAAGGTCAAGACCTTGCAACGCGGATTTCCTCGCAAGTGGCTTATAAGCAGCTTGGCATAGGCCAATATACATATATTCATACAGTATAGGAGGCACGATATGATTTTCCGTTTGATAAACCCTCCTGTTGGCCTATGCCAAGCACTAAACTACTTCTGGTCACTTTACGAACAACTCCACGTCTCAACATCCATACACCCTGAATCACTGTCAGAAATATCTATTGCTATTAGATCGTCTGTCAGAATCTCTTCCAGCACACACTGTTTGTAACTCTTAACTGGGGCATTTACCTTGTGTCCTATTGTACCTATCGCCTGTGCGCAACATCCCCCTAGCTTCGAACATATACTAGGTAAACACTGTATACAGCAACAAAGAAGCAACAGAATTCCCAAAATAATGAGTAAGACCGAAAGCACTTTCCAACCCCAAGATCACAAGAAGTCCCAGAACCAAGCGCTAAGATCCCAGTTTCCCTCAGGAACATGCATTTCTGAACTAAGGACGTGCAGATTCTGTATTGCCATGAAGATAGTTTGGGGAGGAATCTGGCACGAAAACACAGCAAGCGGACCCCACCAATTTACACACTCCACCACTTTCAGCCAGAATGACATCTAATGCCATCCGGTTCTGAAGTGCTACTAATCTTATTGCTTTCTGTTCTAATGTCATTTTATAGAGTATGTCTGTGGTCTGGTTGATGGTTCTCTCCAGTACTCTCGCTACTCTCCTGATGTCTTCAGAGTTCGCTATTTGTCCCCAAAATGGCACGAAGGATTTCGCTACGTCTCCCAGAACCTGTGCTGGAGTCACCATTCTTGTCCCTTCGTGGACGAGCCTCTGAAACCTCTAAAGTACTGGCTATGAATACCCCGGGTAACAGGATGCCTAAATAACACATTCCCTGCCAATCCCTGGGTAACCATGGAAATGCTACATTACCGCAAACAAAGTAGACAGGTTCGCCTACATACAAAGGTCTGTCTTCACCAGTCAGATTTGCAACGTTGGCACAACCTCTAAAATTTCCCAATGAGTGAGTACCATTCCTCTGTATGCAGAAAGAAACTGAATCGGGGCTATGGTTAACAGTGTAGGAAGGAGGCATGGCATCCTTATTGCCTATAGGAGCCATCTTAAAAGAAATCAAAGACTGAAAAGGATGAGACAGTCTATCAGAAGGCCTAATAGAAACAACGTTGAGCTTGCTCCTATTTGAGAAAAGTGAGCATCCCAAGGACGTAAGAACACGTTTCTCAAAACTATTCAAATTAGTACCATCAAAGTTCCCCGAGATGCTATCATTCCATCGGCCAAAGAATAGTTCTCTAAGAATCTAAGAGAGGCATAACAAGAAGTTGTAAAAGGTAAAGGATGAATATACCAACCTATCCCCTTATCCCCGTGTTGCGGTAAATGCGAACAGACCCAACAGTTGGACTTATTAAAAATGGCATGTGTAGCATTCATGATAAGTAACAATGTATTATTGTAGTATCCCTGTCTGTGCTGTGAGTCTCTAGGAGATAAAGTATGCAGATGCACGAAAGGAGTAGGGACAGTGGGTACATTTTCAGTCGGTAACAAAGTTTCAAATGGATGCACTTCTTCCAGGTACCAAAAGCTTAACACAGTTACTATTATAAAACCAATTAACATTATGACCAGACAGCAGTATGTTTTCGGGGCCAAACAGTTTGTCCATTCTCACTGCTGGTCACACGATCATTTATCAGTCCTGTACGAGCGGTGGCAGTTGCAGGCATTGCAGTCTTCAAACGAAAAACCTCAATGTTTTTTTGCTGGCAACCTCCTGGCCGAGCGACTTGTTAGTCCTTCCACAACCCTAGCCAACAGATTCCCCTTTTTCAAACAATTACTTGGGCAAAAGCAAGCCCTCAATGATTTTCCTTTCTTCTTCGAATGCACAGCCGACCCGTGCCGTAAGTCTATTTCCATGGACGCAAATTGTATCTCTTTGCCCCCGGTACTGATTGATCCGAGAACAATGTATCGTCACTTCCCGTTGGAAGCGACGTATCAAGAGCAAGTGAAGATGCAAGATCCGGAACAACAGGTTCCGGAAAAAAAAACCTTTGGAGAGTGTGGAGACAAAATGGCTGATTCCCCATGTCTCACAGGCTCAGAGAGAGACTCTGATGCACTCTTGTTGTTGTTTACTGCTTCAGGATCGTTGGTTGCAGTATTGGTGTTTCTTCTGTATCGTATGGCACTGGGTGTGGACGTTTCTTGACATGCATCGCGTGGATCACATTTTTTTCTGCCTGCGATGTGCACCGCCATCTGAGTGACCAGCAGGACCTGGAAAGGGCCCCGCCACCGAGGTGCAAGGCAAGAGGATTGCTCAAATGCCTTCATCAACACCCAGTCACCAGACTGTATACTGTGACCTGGTCCCTCGTATCGTACAGGTAAAGCCTCTCACACCTGGTAATAAATCAAATACAGGTTTTTAGTCAACTGACTACAGTAATCTGAAAGAAGTACATTTTCGACATTTTTCAAAGACTGACATTTTGGAAGGTTCCAGATATTGGCAGGTCTTTCATTACCACCTCAAATGGAGAGTAGCCCAGTCTTAGTTTGAGGGGATGTACGCATAGCTAGGAACACAATCGATAAGGCGTCCGGCCATTTTAGTTTGGTGCCGGCACATGTCTTAGCGAGCTTGTTCTTGATGATGCCGTTTTGTCTTTCTACTAATCCGGCACTCTGAGCGTGTCTGGCCGAATGGAACTGTTTGTCGATTTGCAATGCCGCACATATCTGCAGAATTACAGCAGCGACAAAATGTGAACCATTGTCCGACCAGATGACTCTAGGTAGTCCAAACCTAGGAAAATATTCTTTTAACATTGTTTTTGCAGTAGTCATGGCTGTAGCGTCCTTAACAGGAAAAGCCTCCACCCATTTGCTGAAAGCACAGATGACAACTAACACATATTTCAGGTTATTACACCGTTCCATTTCGATAAAATCAAAGTGAATAAACTCAAAGGGGACTGAAGGTGGACCAAAACTTCCCCTGGGAGTTGATGTTCCCTTTCCCACATTGTGTTGCAAACAGATCATGCAATTCTGAACATAACGCTCAGCTATTTTAGAGATTTTGTCATTTGCCCAAACTTTCTCCAACATTCGTGTAAGCTTCCGGGCACATATATGGGTAGGGCCATGAGCCATGACGACCATCATCATTTCGTATGCGTCAGGAAGTAGCCATTTCCCTGCAATACATCCACCCAACAACCATCATCATCGAGTTCCCCAAAGCCCTGTGGCCATCTCTTGGATTCTTCTAGTGTGGCATCGGCTTGGATCTCCTTTACAGAGTCAACAACCTCATCCATTATGTAGGCATTTACGGTCACCCTTGAAATGTACATCTCTGTGGAAACGTTGGTGGCAGTCTGTTTATCTATCTGATCAGCGAAAGCATTCCCTTTTCCTATATCGTCTACAATCTTTCAATGTGCTACACATTTCATGACTGCTAACTGAGTGGGAAGTGCAAGCGCTGAGAGCAGTTGTACTATTAGGGAGCCATGCTGAATCTTTGTACCATGTGAAGTCAAGAGTCCTCTTTCTGACCAAAGTCTACCAAAGTTGTAAACCACCCCAAAGGCATACTGACTGTCAGTATATATGTTCACAGTAAGCCCTTCGTAAAGTTCACAAGCTCGGGTCAATGCTATAATCTAAGCGGCCTGCACGAAATTATGCATGATTCTCTTGGTTGCCATGACCGTGCTTAATGTGGTGATTGCATAAGCAGCTGTGGATGTACCATCCGAAAGTTTGAAGCAGGAGCCATCGCAAAACAGCTCCCCTTGTGGATTATTCAAAGGAGTGTCTTTTAGGTCAATTCTACCCTTTGTCTCTTGTTCGGTAGTGTACAGACAATCATGTGACTCTTCGTCACTGCAAACAGTATCTTGCGGGAAAGGTAAGAGTTCAGCCGGATTAAGAACACAACACCTCTCGATTTGTATGTGGGGAGCAAACAAGATCAATTCATATACCGTCAACCGTGCGGAAGTGAGGTGTTGCGTTTGAGTTCTGTTCAATAGAACATCTACAGAGTGAGGCACCATCAGGGTAGAGGATGGCCTAAGACCAGTCCCTCGCTCTGTTTTACAGATGCAGCAGCAGCAACAGCTCGCAAACATCTTGGCAAAGCGCAAGCTACAGGATCAAGGGCGGAAGAAAAGTAACCACATGGCCTATTCTTCCCTCCATGTTCCTGCATTAATACAGCCAAAGCACATCCATCATATTCATGCACAAACAACACCAAGCCCTTTTCATAGTTTGGTGTGCCCAAAACCGGTGTTGCGTACAATGCAGTTTTGAGCAGATCAAATACTTGCTGGTGCTCCATGTTCCACGGCAATGGTGAAGAAATGCCCTTCTTCGTCAGAGCCAACATCGGCTTAATCATTAAGGAGAAGTTCGGGATCCACAACCTACAGTAATAAGCCATACCTATCAAGGGTCTAACTTCCGAATGAGTTGTATCCGTTCAGGTGTCAATCTTCTTCCCTCCTTTGAAAGGAGATAGCCTAAATAGGCGACCTCCTGACAACAATATTGAAACTTTTTAAGTGAAGCTTTGTGTCCATGTTTAGCCAGGTGTATAAGTAATAACACAGTACCCTCCTTACAAGCTCTCTCAGAATCGGCAGCCAAAAGCAAGTCATCAACATACTGAAGCAGGGTACAAGTAGAGGGCAATTCAAGGGTATCAAGCTGTTCTTTCAAAGCCCTACTGTAGATGCTAGGACTTTCCATGTAACCTTGTGGCGCACGGGTAAAGGTAAACGAGCGTCCCCCTAAGGTGAACGCGAACAAGTATCTACTGTTCTTGTGTATAGGAATACTAAAGAAAGCATTCTTCAGATGCACAACACTAAAGTAAGTAGCTGAATTTGGAATCATAGTTAATTTTGTTGTCACATCCGGCACAATTGGAAATTGCAGAGCGACAACCTTATTGATGACACGTAGATCAATTATGAAACAAAAAGGAATTTGCATCCGGAGCGCGAGCCGACCCACGACGATGCCCACCCACGGCATCCAGCCACACCACGACGTTCTGGAGAGCCATCCACCATGGTAAGGCTCCCATGCCCCTGAGCACCCTTGCCTATATAAAGACACCCGATTTTGCACAAGGCTCTGTGCACGGGACCACGACATCGCTTTGCCTGACCTCCTCTGCCTGACCCTATGATGCCGGGCGCAGCGCGGCACCATATCGAGGCTGGTGCCTCGTTACTAGGCTACTAGCAACCTTTTGAATAGGCCACATCCGCCGGCAGGCGGAAACGCTGGCGGCCTCACCCGAAGGCCCACATTAAGGCCCCTGTTTGCCCCCTGGAACCCAGTCACACCAGCAGCTACCACGAGGAGAGGGCAGGAGCCCCTCCTTCCTCCGCAAACAGCAGCTCGCATCCGGAGCGCGAGCCGACCCACGACGATGCCCACCCATGGCATCCAGCCACACCACGACGTTCTGGAGAGCCATCGACCATGGTAAGACTCCCATGCCCCTGAGCACCCTTGTCTATATAAAGACACCCGATTTTGCACAAGGCTCTGTGCACGGGACCACGACATCGCTTTGCCTGACCTCCTCTGCATGACCCTATGATGCCGGGCGCAGCGCGGCGCCATATCGAGGCTGGTGCCTCGTTGCTAGGCTACTAGCAGCCTTTTGAATAGGCCACATCTGCCGGCAGGCGGAAATGCCGGCGGCCTCACCCGAAGGCCCACATTAAGGCCCCTGTTTGCCCCCTGTTAGCACGCTGGAGCGCGCTACTCTGCCCGTGCTCATACCTGCAGTATGATCTCTATGCCAACATCAGAACTGAAGGCCGGAGGAGTAGGAGATCCCGCAATCCATTGCAGGAGCAGCAGGTTTCAGGAGCGTTGGTTACGAGCCCTGCCAGACGCAAGGTAGGCCATATGCCTCCCCTAGTTGTACTCCAGATTCCAGCCACTTGCCTGTTTTTTTCCCTTTCCTGAAGCGCTTGGGCTCCCATATGGGCCCTCTCTAGCATACGGCATCCAGCCTGTTTACCATTGCCACATGTAGAAACAGTACATGTATTTCAGCTTCTACATTGTGCCCTATGGCTTCTAATAGACCACACTTGATCTGTACTGTGCCTTATGGTCGCTAATAGACCACATTTGATCTGTACTGTGCCTTATGGTCGCTAATAGACCACATATGACTTGCATTGTGCCCCTTGGTCGCTAATAGACCACACTTGCCCTGTACTGTGCCCTATTGTGCCCCATGGTCGCTAATAGACCACACTTGCCCTGTACTGTGCCCTATGGTCGCTAATTGACCTCATTTAATCTGCATTGTGCCCCATGGTCGCTAATAGACCACATTTGATCTGCATTGTGCCCCATGGTCGCTAATAGACCACACTTGATCTGTACTGTGCCTTATGGTCGCTAATAGACCACATTTGCCCTGTACTGTGCCCTATTGTGCCCCATGGTCGCTAATAGACCACATTTGATCTGCATTGTGCCCCATAGTCGCTAATAGACCACACTTGATCTGTACTGTGCCTTATGGTCGCTAATAGACCACATTTGATCTGCATTGTGCCCCATGGTCGCTAATAGACCACACTTGCCCTGTACTGTGCCCTATGGTCGCTAATTAACCACATCTGATCTGCATTGTGCCCCATGGTCGCTAATAGACCACATTTGATCTGCATTGTGCCCCATGGTCGCTAATAGACCACACTTGATCTGTACTGTGCCTTATGGTCGC
Source organism: Ambystoma mexicanum (assembly GCF_040938575.1). NCBI lineage: Eukaryota > Metazoa > Chordata > Amphibia > Caudata > Ambystomatidae > Ambystoma > Ambystoma mexicanum. The sequence goes on from NC_090930.1 coordinate 626,507,979, forward strand.
TAATAGACCACATTTGATCTGCATTGTGCCCCATGGTCGCTAATAGACCACACTTGATCTGTACTGTGCCCTATCGTGCCCCATGGTCGCTAATTGAAAACACTTGCTCTGTACTGTGCCCTGTTGTGCCCCATGGTCGCTAATAGACCACACTTGCTCTGTACTGCGCCCTATGGTCGCTAATTGACCACATTTGATCTGCATTGTGCCCCATGGTCGCTAATAGACCACACTTGCCCTGTACTGTGCCCTATGGTCGCTAATTGACCACATTTGATCTGCATTGTGCCCCATGGTCGCTAATAGACCACACTTGACTTGCATTGTGCCCTTGTGCCTTGGCACTGTACCTAGCATGACAGCTGCATCTAGCCTGCCTGTTCTTGGGCTTTTCAAATTGCTACTGAAACTGAACCTAGCCTGATAGTTGCATCTAGCCTGTCTAGTCTTAGCCACCTCAATTGCCATCTAAACTACTCCTATCGGATTATTATCCAGTCACTTAGCATGTAGTCCCTGGGTCTTGCCTACAGGTCACCCTGGCTACCATTGTATATCGCCCTCCTCATCACATTAGGAATACAACCACCTAAAACTAGCACTAAAGTTAACACCCTGAGTCTTCGCACCACGTCCTATTCCACCCATTGCACCTGCCATATCATGCTCAACACACAACAACCCAATACTGGACTTAAAATGACCCACTATCCAAATAGCACCACCCTACAAAGGCCATGCAACACTGTAGACAGAAACCTTAGACTACGTGCTCGCCTGTCCAAACTGCATGAGCTACCAGCCAAGAAGGCTGAACTATCAAAATCCCGAAATAAAATACAGTTACCCTTGAGGGTATTGCGGAACCTACTAGGAAACAGCCTAAGCCCAACAGACCCAAAATAAATAACTCCAAACAGACAACTAAAGGTAGTCATAACACCACCAGCCCTAACTTAGCTGACCACAAACCATATCTCAAAGGTGCACTTATAAACGCCAGGTCGCTAGTCGCACACGCCACAGAGATCTCAGATATCATTGCCACAGACAACTTAGACTTTTTGGCCATCTCAGAATCCTGGCTACATGATGCGGCTGGCCCAGCCTTATCACTAGCAGTCCCAGACAACTATACAATCCTACGTGCGGACAGACTTACCTCCCGAGGTGGAGGTCTAGAAATCATAGCTAAAACTAGCCTGGACATGAGGATCATCACTACTACCAATATGCAATCCTGTGAATGCCTCACGGTCAAAATAGCCATCGCCAACTCCCAAACCCTAAACATCATCCTCATCTACAGACGACCAGGTCCTATCGGAACCTTCTCTGAGGACATCTCGACATCCCTGTCCAATAACCTAAAAAATACATCCCAAACAATAGTGCTAGGAGACTTTAATCTAGGCTATAATGACAATAAGGACACCTAATCGTCAGCGATTGCTCTGACCTTGAAAGAGCTGAGATTCTCCCAAAAAGTCGAACTACCCACCCACAACAAAGGTTGCATCCTTGATTGGATAGCAGAACATAATTGCGAAGTAAATATTAGGGATTCTGTACTGCAGATCTGGACTGACCACCACCTGCTATTATTCTCAGTGACAACCCACCGGGTCACTGCCCCGTCCTCACTTGCCCCACCTCTGCCAACGAGAAATAAAAAACTAATGACAGTAGAAAATCTGATGCCCGTTATAATACCTAAATTAAACTCACTACCTGACTGCATGGACCCTAATCTGTTAGTCGAACATTATAATGCAGCCATGTCCTCAGCCCTGGATCACATAGCCCCGCTCAAACTAAGAAATAGCAAACCTAAAAAACACCTCAATTCTAAGTTCACGCCCCACCTACAAAATCTTAGGCTGGCCAAAAGAAAACTTGAAACTATTTGGAGACTTTCCCCATCAGTCAAAAATAAACTCAACATCTCCAAAGCCTCCTCCCAATACAAGAAAGAAATACTATTAGCCAAACAAGAAACCTACAATACTAGAATATCCAACTCAAAATCTAGTGTCAAAGAACTGTTCAGCATTCTGAAAGAATTGGAAACACCCGTTGTACCCCAAGAAAACTGCACCAAGGATAAAAAATGGTGCTCTAGCATACAGCTTGCTTTAACAAACAAAGTAGCAAACCTACAAACCAAAATTGCCATCAAGAAGGCATGACTAACACCACACATCCCTCAGAGCTCAGCGCCACCACCACAGCCCAAGTTGGGAGCCCGATTCTGCTTCTCTAAGGTATCGACCATAGAGGTAGAAAAGGTCATCCTGACACTCAAACCGTCCAACTGCAAAGGCGACCAATGCCCAGCACAACTCATCAAGGATGCGGCGAGAGAATTGTCGCCATTTATAACCAAACTAATCAACTCTTCCTTTACCTCAGGTTCAGTACGATCAACCTAAAATAGTCCTGGTTACTGCCACTACTAAAGAAGCAAACCCTTGACCCTGCCATTCCGACTAACTTCAGGCCCATCACGACTGTGCCCTTTCTTCTAAAAATTTTAGATGAAGTGGCTTACTTGCAAATTCAAATCTTCCTAGAATCTAACCACTTACTTGGAACCCGTCAATCAGGATTCCACCCGCAACATGGGACCGAGACAGCGTTAATAGACCTTAAGGCCCAAATAGACGATTGCAGAGACAATGGCCAAGCGGCCCTACTTCTCCTCCTGGACCTATCAGCGGCATTCGACTTAGTGGACCACACAGTCCTCTGTAGTCACCTCGAATCGGCAGCCCACTTTTCAAAAGAGGCCATAATTTGGATCAAGTCATTCCTGAGTAATCGGACCATGAAAGTCTTCGCTCCATCAGCCTCAGCAGATCCAATCCCCATAACATGCGGTGTTCCACAAGGGTCTTGTGTGTCACCCACCCTCTATAATGTCTTCACGAAGCCTCTCTTTGATGAAATGGATCATCTGGGTATCGCCTACACTAACTACGCAGACGATACCCAGATCCTCCTCCCGCTCTCAGGAGACTACGCCAAGGACCTGGCCCTAGTGAACAGGATCTATAGCATCATTCAGGCATGGATGGCCACACACGGCCTATGCCTGAACGATGATAAAACTGAGCTTATCATCCTGGGCACCACTACCTACATATCCAAACTCAGCCCTGATTACGACAACTTCATTATTGATGGGAAAAACATAAAAGTAGCTCATGAAGTAAAAACCTTAGGATTTTACCTAGACGCCACCATGAACTTTACCAAACAAGTTAACTCTCTAGCTTCTGCCACAGCATATACATGCAAACTTATCAAAGCGAGCAAACAATTCCTCTCCACAGATAGTTGCATTACACTTGCCAGAGCCTTGATACTATCCAAATTAGACTATTGTAATGGACTTTACATTGGAGCTAATAAACAGACCATCCACAAAATTCAAGTGCTCCAGAACAATGCTTTGAGAGCAGCACTCAAGATGAATAGAAACGAGCATATATCGACTACAAGAAGAAAATACAAATGACTCGCCACCGTAGACACAATTCATCTCAAAATCGCTTCCCTCACCCACAAATGTATCAACAACAAAGCTCCACCTTACCTCATGGATAGATTACGTAAAAGGACTTCTTCCAGACCTACCAGAATAGCCAACGCAAACTGCCTCCAAGTCCCGCGTTTCAAACTTGCCACTATAGGAGGAAATAGCTTCCCGGTCAAGGCTGCGCAGTTATGGAAGTCCCTCCCCCATGACGTCAGAGAACCTCAGCCTTTTGCAAAATTTAGACAAAACCTCACTAGGTGGCTGAGAGCCAACAACAGCTAACTAGTCCACTTGTCACATTGTACATTACTGTATATAACTATATATTACGTGAACAGGAGCATGCTCCTTGCTCCCCTGTCCTTGATCTCTCCCTGTTCATATCTGCTTGCTGTAATATTGCTGATGTCTATGTCTACACTTCCTGCCTTTTCCTGTACTTGCAATTAGCCGAGCATATCTGTAACCAAGCTCAGCGCATCTCTGTACCTTCATCTGATTTCTATGTACCTGTAACTAAATTGAGCATATCCTTGTCTGTTTGCGCCCTGATACTCCAGGGTATGGCGCGCTATACAAATAATAAACTAAACTAAACCTTTCTTGTACACAGGCAAAATTGGACTATTGCACAAACTGCCTGCAATTTCCTCAATCACCCCTCGATGCACAAAATCGGAAACAATGTATTTCAAAGCTTGTTCACCCTCAACTGAAATCTTATATTGTGGAATACGTGGCAGCTTTACTCCATGCTTCAAGACTATTTTAACAGGCTCGATCTGTAAAACACTGACATCATTATCGTCAATTGCCCATAAACTCTCTGGTACATCACCAAATTCTGGCGGCAGACGTCTAGTCAAAAATTGTTGAAAGTTGCTGTGGTGAAATCGTCAAACACACTCCATCAGAAGAACAATGAATTACCGCTTTTAATTCTTTCAACAGATTCAACCCCAGCAAATTCTCTCCACAATTTGAAGTCAAAAGGAGTGGACAGTGGTCCATAAAGGGACCCAAAGAAATAGGTACCAGCGAAGAAACTGGACAAACAACTGGTGTGCCAGAAAACCCTACAGAAACACTGGTTTGCCCTGACAGTGGAATGTTTGGAACCTGAGAATGATCAATGGAACACATCTATGCCCTGTATCTATCAAGAATAGATGTTTCCTATTTCCCACTATCATCTCAACATAGGGACCATTCTGAATAGCAGGAATAAGCGTAGGTCCCAAACCCTGCTTCGGGCAATCCTAACAAAACAGAATGTCGTCAAAAGGAAGTTCTTCAGAGAGGTAAGTGGCAGAAGGATGATCAAATATGTTTCTCGTATCCACATTTGGTACCTGATTATCCTGCAAAAAAGGTTGTTGTGGATCATGTGCAAACTGACCTCTACCAGGGCCCCCTACACCCGGGCAACCTCTGGATCGTCTACCCATATTTCCAAATGCATTATTTGACCTTTGTCGAATGATTGGGCATTGTTCATGCCAATGACCCTCTTGCCTACAATATTCACACTGGTTAATATTTACAGGACCCAAGGGCATATTTCTTTGTGGAACTTACTGACCTCTAATCTGCAAACTACCCCCTCTAGGACTTCTAATAATTTGCTGCAATAAAACTTTTGTCTTCAAATCACCTCTTCTCTTCTCAACTCTTTCCTTTTCATTATTGACACGATTCTCATAGTACTGCGCCATATGCAGTACTTCTGATTGAGACTTCGCTTGCCAAGCACTCTCAGAAGACATGATTTGAGATTGGATGTCAGGCAACAATCCACGCACACATTTGTCTACAAATAATATTTTCCCAGACTTTGTGCCTAAGTCTTGTCCACTGAAATCCGAGAATACCTGTTTGAACCGATAAAAGAACTCGGTAGCACCCTCAGACTTCCCTTGGACACAGGCTGTAAGCTTGTCCCAAAAAATTCTCTTTTTGGGAATTATAGTTTTCAATTTTCCAATAATTCTGTCAGGTAAATTTAGTATCACCTGAGGCGGTCTCTCGCCAGCTGGCCTTTCTCCATCGAGTCTAATTATGTTAGCTCATGTATCTCCTAACCCTGCTACATCATCACAAATCTACGGGAAGGAGTACAGGAAATAACAGATCAATATCACCTAAGGTGAATACTGAGAACTGCAAGACAGACTCCATTTCTTTATGGAATCCTGTCAGATTTTTTCTACTGTCGGGAATAGATTGTCTAATGGTGTTCACTTCCTGTCTTGAGAACGGGACGTGAACAAACTGCAACACATAATGTGCAGGAATATCTCGAGCAGGTGTACCTGTTACAGCATTAGCCGCAATCTCAACTTTCGGGAAATATGTCAGAGGAACCTCTCTCATAGGCAACTGAGAAGTAGGCAACTCCGAACGCTTACTAAGCAACAGAGCCAAATCGAGCGCTAAAGCAGTCGAAGAAGTGTCAAGTGAAAAAGCTCTCTTATAAATACTCAATAACTCTGTGGGACAACAAATCTTTCTTTTTACACATTCATCCTGCAGGTACTCTACCACTACCTGTATCACTTTCCTCTGCATTTCTGGCGTATACTGACTATATGTGTCATATACTTCAACTGGAATTTTCGACATATCTGAGATCCATTTAACTGCATCTTTAATACAAATTCGTGTTTCCTCGGATATTGATTTACGACAAGGAAGGAACCGTTTCTGTACATACATACTATCCTCATCATCATCCTCATTCTGTAACCTTTCCAACTCCTTCCTATACTCAAATATCCTCTCAACATGCTCTTGTACTTTCTCCACAGTGTCTCTAGAAAGCGCTAAGGTGTTCAGATCCCTCAACCCTTGTGGGAGATCTGTATTGTTTAGTCTGTCCCACATTACACATAAGTGAATCCCTAACCCCTCAATAAAAACATTTTTCTCAGGAAAACTGTCCATATTAGAAAGTGTGGCAAAAACATTAGCTCGATCATCCCTTTCTATACAATGCTTAACCCATGGATCAAATCACGTTTCTTTTATGGAGGTACAGTATTGCGAGTGACAACCCTTGATCCCGCTCCCTGATCGACTACAAGCGGTGTAAAACCACTTGGAAGAGGAAGAGCAGGCAAGTTCAGCGGAGGTACTGTTACTGGTGCAATAGGAAGAGGCGGAGGAGAAGGTGGAGGAACAACAACTGGAGGAAGAGGGACAACAGGAGGAGCAGGAACAACAGGCACAACAGCAGGAAGAGCAGGAATAACAACAGGAAGAGGCAAAGCAGAAAGAAGAAGAACATACAGAGGTGGAGCAGTGGCACCAGGCCTTCGTTCATTTAACAATTTATCAATAAATTCGTCAGAAACATAAAAGTCTTTAGAAGGATAGATTTTCTGAATGCCATGTGAGAAAGCCCTATCCATATTCCTGGCCGACTCAGACTGTTGGTCATATAACAACGCCTTTTCGGCGTTCGTCTTATGACGGCGCGCATGTTTTTCTCTACTCTTAAGCTGTGACAAAGCTTCTTTTTTCCAATTCTGTAAGACATCGAATGCTGCAGGTCTAGCCTTTTTCTATAATAAAATGGATTCTAAATACTCAATACGAGGGATTTCAAAACTACCATTGATCGGCCACTGAAGTTCGGAAGCATGTCTGGTTTGTCTGTGCCAAATATCATTAAACACTATACTACCAATGCCATGCTTACAGTACATAGTACAAGCCGGCAACCCCTCCTGTGGTGCCGGACAGCTAAATTCCAAAGATTGCCTATCACTGCGGAATAACGCCCTGAAGCAGGTAGACAATTTCCCAGGCATATCAAAATATTGGTGTTACCTGGTCAATAATTGTATTTGCAGATACAAGGCGGTCCGATCGGATTTCAAAGATTCTTTTTCTAACTAATCTTACCTCGTGTTTGGTGATTTTGGCAAATCTGCCCGCCTCGATAAGTGGACCCTCATCAAGATGCTGTCTCGGACCACAAGCTCATCGTCCAGGTATCGTGTCGTGCAGCGCTGCTGAGGTGTTGCGTCTCTTTCGGAAAGGGGCCCTTTTATTTTGTTACACCGTCCAATCCCGGTCCGATAGCTTGTGTCAAACTTCGACGATCCGGCATCAATCTTGAGGGTCCCTATTCAGGCGCCAACAGTGAAAACAAAAAGAAGATATCGAGGCTGAGTACCCCAAAAAGAAATACACCAAACGCGGGTTACAAAGGAACATACAAAGATCTTTATTTTAAACTGAACAGTTTCAAAGGACAAAACAACAGATAGCTATAGGCCCTCAGTACAACACAGCAAACTTCAGCTTGGTTCGGTGTGCTCAGTGAGTGGGACTGTACATTAGAATAGTTGCACTTTTTATACCCTCGAAAACATGATGTTCAACCCATTTCCAAGTTAATGCAAGTTAATACATTACGGATCTAGGGTTCGTGCCGAGTTCATGCATCTATATATTTAGGGTTTACTTTAATATATTCACTAACAGATTAAAATAGCAACAGTTTGTCTTAGGATTTCTCGTAGAGCCTTCTCAAACAATTTTAAACAATGCAGTCAAACAAGTGTTCACTTTTCAGTATTTGAATATATTGTGTTTAACATATGCTTGCGGATTAGCTTCGTTGGCGCAAGTAATCCTCTACACACAGGTCAGCGAAGGACAAGGTCTCAGTTCATGACCCTAACATGTGGCCTGCAGGCAAGTTACACATTAGTTTATACACACAGGTCAAGACGGCCGTGTTACATCCAGAATGACACTGTCCACCATCTTAGAACACAGGGTGACTTTAAAGAGGAGAACCTAAAATGGCGGATAAACCTAAAATGGTGGCTTACACTGATCTAAGGTCAAGACCTTGCAACACAGATTTCCTCAAAAGTGGCTTATAAGTAGCTTGGCATAGGCCAATATACATATATTCATACAGTATAGGAGGCACAATGTGATTTTCCGTTCGACACCTCTGTCTTCAATATTTTGTAGACTACTGGAGACACTTAATTCACAATTTGAAAAGGCCCCTGCCATGCCGCCAGAAATTTTTAATTTTTATGTTTACCTTTTCCAAAGTGAAATTTATATACCTGATCCCTACGTTATACTCCTTCACAGATGTCTTTCTATCATAATATGATGTTGCACGGTCAGCAGCTCTTTCCAAATTTCGCTGCACAAAAGCAAATGCATGTTGTAAATACTTCCTCAGTTCTTCCACATATTCGTGAACTGTAGATGTGCTTACCAGTGTCTGTTCATGTGTCCTGTATGATAAATGTTGTGGCAGTACCATTTCCCTTCCTGTCAACACCTCATGAGGGCTGATATCTGGTGCTTTGGTAGGAGTTAATCTGATTGCCATCAAAACCAGGGGCAATCATGAATCCCAGCTGGAACCTGCCTCTGCTACAAATTTCTTTAATATCTCTACAACAGACCTGTTGCAATGTCCAATATTCCCAGAAGAGGCGGGTCGATATACGATATGGAGTTTCCTTTTGAACCCCAGTATCTGCCACACTTAACTCATTAAAGCGCTTGTAAAATGTATTCCTCTGTCTGACTCTATTCTTTGTGGTAACCCAAATCTTGAAAATATATGATTTACCAGTAATGTAGCTGTGGTTTGCGCACTACAATCTGGTGCAGGAATACACTCTATCTATTTTGACCTCAAACAAACCATGCTCAAGATATAACGGTTCCTCGTTTGACCTTTTTACAGGCTCTACATAGTCTATTTGCAAATCTGACCATGGAAGGGTTAAGCCTCTTTTCATCAGTGGAGCTTTATGCATTTGTGAATTGTGTTTAAATTGGGCACATACTAGGCACCTTCTAGTATATAACTCCACATCTTGGGTCATATGTGGCTAATAAGCATAATCTTTTAGTATCGCTAAAGTTTTTTGTGAACCTCTGTGTCCTGCAGTTATTGAATCATGTGTATGGTGTAGCATTAGCCCTCTGAATGAAAGGGGTACCACCCACTGAATTTGTCCTGTTATGGATTCCCTGATCATGAGTCCATCCTGTAGTCTAATTCTTTTTTTTATTATTCAACAATACCCTCAACTCTTCTTTTCCTGTACAATCATTCTCAGTTAAAGGACTTTGTTTGGGGTCCATTAAATGATTATAATAGATTCCCAAAATTGGATCACTTTTTGTGCCTTAAACAGATCTTGATCTGGTGTATCATAACTCCATTGCACTACAGGTTGTTCTACCTCTTTTGGATCCTTAGCGTGTGTATCTGCATCAATCTGTACTTCACCAATTAAGTGTTCAATGAGTAGCAACTCTCCCATCACAGCCCCAATTTTGGCTAAATTGTCTGCTTTATCATTTCCCTCCTTATCTTCTCTTTGAGTTTTTAAATGTCCACAAATGTTCCTCCAATACATTGTTAAATCATTCTCTGACACTAATTTGTCTATAGCCTGTATCATTTAGAGGGGCTTTTTATTATATGTAAGCATTCATCTTGCTTTCCAGCCAGGTAAATATTCCAAAAAGCTATTTTGTGAATAATTAGAATCAGGCACCAGGACAAGTTCACTGAATGTATTAACAACTGCAGTAGTAATTGCTTTATAAATGGCTGTCAATTCTACTATTTGACTACTCCTAGCCCCAATTCTCATTCCTATACTAGGAATGCCTTCACATTTCAACCAGACATTTCTTATTCCTGATACCAACTATTTATTACTGTAATTTCCGATGTGAAAAGCACAACCGTCAACATATACAGTTGGTAAATTTTTGCTTGTCTTTTCATCAAAAGCTTTGCCTGGTGATTGTTCAAACTCCTGCAAACTAGATTCTATCTCTACTTCGTCTGATACACATTCAGCTGCACAGTCATGTAAATCTGCTAATCCTTGAGCAACTGAGCTCCTTTTATTTTGGCCATACCTCACTTCTACAGGAAAGCCTTGCAATGCCAATGTCCATGAAGTAATTCTGGACTGTGCTAGGTTGCCTGACCTAATCCTTTTACTCTGTAAAAACTGCAATGGTTGATGATTTGTCTCAATGATTACCTTTTCTCCTTGAACAATGGGGCGGAAATGCTGCAAAACCAAAAGACAGTGGTCAAAAGGGCTTTTTCACATTCACTGAATTTAATTTCAACTTGAGAAAATGCCTTACTTGCATAAGCAATGATTTTGTGATAATACTGCTGACATACAATGCTCAGTGAAACCTATTTCTATGAAGAAATCTTTGTTTTTTATGGGGTACGCTAAACATGGTGCCTTTATGAGACATTCCTTTAATTTAGCAACTGCCTGAGATTTCTCCTTTTCCCATTTCAGGGTCTATTCAGCTTCAATAATTTAGTTAATCGTTGAGTAATTTCAGCATAATTTTCAATACATTTCCTGATAAACGTTTTAAACATTTCACATTTCTAGGGTCTTTTAATTCCTGTATGGCCTCCACCTTTTTCTTTTGTGGGTTTAGTCCATGTTCAGTTACTTCATGGCCTAGGAAATTCACCTTTTTCTTGCACCATTGTGATTTCTGTAAAGATACTTTGGCACCCGCCTTTTGTAATTGGCCAGGTACATGTCTAATTTCATCAAAATGGCTTTTTAAGTTTGCATTTTTTATTAGGACATCATCCACATAAACTATAGTTCCTCTTTCCGCTTCATCAGGCATAGCCTTTCTCAAAAATATGCCAAATTCACTCCCACTATTAACGTACCCGAATGGTGTTTTAGCCCATGCGTATTGCGTTTTATCAAATGAAATGAGAATAAATTCTGAATATCCTCTGTCAGTGGCACACACCAATATCCAAATGTGAGATCTAAGGTAGTAAATACCTTTGAGCCATGCACTGAGCAAGGCCATGATCAATGAATGGCAGTAGCCATCTGGACATGGGCACTCTTTTATTTAACTCCCTCAAGTCCGCACAGACGCCATTGACCATATGGCTTTAACACACCCACAATAGGAGTGTTGGAAGTGTTATGAATGGGCCTGATAATTCCCAGAGACTACAAGTTTTTAATTATTTCTGCCAATGACTCTAAACATGCCAGTGGTAATCTATATTGGTGCACAAACACTGGATTTCTACCACACCTCTCCGGTAATGTGGCAACGTGTAAATTAGTTAGGCCGTAATCTTATGCATCTTTAGCAAAAACTTTAAATTCTATAAATATTTTCCTCAATTCATTTTTATCCTCATCGCTATCACATGCATCTGCTAACAAAATCTGCTCCTCTACCATTTTTGAAAATTCTGGGAAATCCTCCAGTGGAGGAATCTCTGTGCTTTTTTCCAACTGTGTGGCTGTGTCTCTCTGTAAAGCTGCCACTTTTAAATATCTTGGCATATTGGCCTCCACTTCAATATGCTGATTTTCTATTTCATTTTCATTTAAGTCAAATACTATACAATTCTCTTGGTGACAGCACACCTGTCTCATTTGAATCATATGGGTACACAGATTAAGGGGTCGATTCATGGAAATAATGTGTGCCGAAAATTCCCGCGCAGAGGTGCCAAAACGTGCGAATCGCAGTAAAAGTGCGAAAATCGCAGTGCAAGTGCGAGAATCGCAGGGAAACCAGCGCACATCGATTCATAGAAGTCCGTGCGCGAGAAAAACATTGGATGTGCGCTAAAAATTTGCGCCGCGCATGCCGGCGTACAGGTCATCCAACAGCGTGCGCCACGGCCACTGTGAAATCGCACATAGCGTGGCGCACATCACAAAAGTAGGCGGAACACGGGGCGTAACACTCGGAATGGGGAACAACGCGTGAAAATATGGGCGTCACGGGGGAAGTACAGGAGGAAAGTGGACGGAACGCCCACACGCTCGCCTACAACCCGTATTCATGGAATCGAATAGGGCAAACAAACCAGCGCACGGTCAAAGACGCGCACAGGGCCAAACAAGTACGCCACAAGAAAGCAGGCGGTAGCGCCCTGCGACTGAAAAAAATGTGCGCCAAAATGTGCGCTAACAAAAAGCACCCATATACAGCCATGGTGAATGGGCCATACAGTGGCCCTCTAGGACAAATGAGGTGCAAAGGGGCACCGACAAACACGGACACCCGCTGTGTGAAAAATAGCATGTGCGCGTGTTCCTGGGTGCGCGGGAAGTTCCACACGCGATTGGCCTGGGTACGTGTACTTCGGGGTGCGCGGGAAGTTCCACACGCGATTACCCTGGGTACGTGTACTACGGGGTGCGCGGGAAGTTCCAAACGCGATTGGCCTGGGTAGGTGTATTTCGGGATGCGTGGGAAGTTCCACACGTGATTGGCCTGGGTACGTGTACTTCGGGGTGCGCGGGAAGTTCCGCACGCGATTGGCCTGGGTACGTGTATTCCGAGGGGCGCGGGAAGATTCACACGCAATTTCAGCAGGGTAAGTGTATTTCGGTGGTGCCGGGGAATGCTACATGTGATTTGGCCATGTGGGTCCTCCCAGGTGTTCCCTCTACACCCTCCACGGCCCCTGCAGGCAGCCCACACCACAGGGTACTACCCTGCACCCCTGCTCATGTCCCACAGGCAACCCATCCACCATGGCCATGCCCACCAGCCAACCCACATGTCACCTTGCACTACCGATCACCAACACATGTCTCCCATCACCCCCACCCCCAGCAGTGCAGGGGTAGCCTCCACCAGGCCCCCACTCATGTCTCCCATCACCCCCACCCCCCAGCAGTGCAGGGGCAGCCTCCACCGGGCTCCAACACATGTCCCCTTGCACCCCCACCCCCCAGCAGTGCAGGGGCAGCCTCCACCAGGCCCCCACTCATGTCTCCCATCACCCCCACCCCCCAGCAGTGCAGGGGCAGCCTCCACCCGGTTCCCACACATGTCTCCCTGCACCCCCACCCCCCAGCAGTGCAGGGGCAGCCTCCACCAGGACCCCACCCATGTCTACCACAACCCCCACCCCCCAGCCACCAGGGGCTGCCTCCACCAGGCCCCCACTCCTGTCTCCCATCACCCCCACCCCCCAGCCACCAGGGGCAGCCTCCACCAGGCTCCCACACATGTCCCCCTGCACCCTCACCCCCCAGCCACCAGGGGCAGCCTCCACCAGGCCCCCACTCATGTCTCCCATCACCCCAACCCCCCAGCAGTGCAGGGGCAGCCTCCACCAGGCCCCCACCCATGTCTACCACCACCCCCACACCCCAGCCACCAGAGGCAGCCTCCACCAGGCCCCCACTCATGTCTCCCATGACCCCACCCCCCAGCAGTGCAGGGACAGCCTCCACCAGGCTCCCACACATGTCCCCCTGCACCCCCAACCCCCAGCAGTGCAGGGGCAGCCTCCACCAGGCCCCCACTCATGTCTCCCATCACCCCCAATCCCCAGCAGTGCAGGGGCAGCCTACACCAGGCTCCCACCCATGTCCCCCTGCACCCCACCCCCCAGCAGTGCAAGGGCAGCCTCCACCAGGCCCCCACACATGTCTCCCATCACCCACACCCCCCAGCAGTGCAGGGGCAGTCTCCACCAGGCTCCCACCCATTTCCCCCTGCTCCCCCACCCCCCAGCCACCAGGGGCAGCCTCCACCAGGCCCCCACTCATGTCTCCCATCACCCCCACCCCCCAGCAGTGCAGGGGCAGCCTCCACCAGGCTCCCACCCATGTCCCCCTGCGCCCCCACCCCCAGCAGTGCAGGGGCAGCCTCCACCAGGCTCCCACCCATGTCTACCACCACCCCCCTCCCCCGAGCCACCAGGGGCAGCCACCACCAGGCCCCCACTCATGTCTCCCATCACCCCCACCCCCCAGCAGTGCAGGGGCAGCCTCCACCAGCTCCCACACATGTCCCCCTACACCCCCACTCCCCAGCCACCAGGGGCAGCCTCCACCAGGCCCCCACTCATGTCTCCCATCACCCCCACCCCCCAGCAGTGCAGGGGCAGCCTCCACCAGGCTCCCACCCATGTCCCCCTGCAACCTCACCCCCCAGCAGTGCAGGTGCAGCCTCCACCAGGCCCCCACTCATGTCTCCCATCACCCCCACCCCCCAGCAGTGCAGGGGCAGCCTCCACCAGGCTCCCATCCATGTCCCCCTGCATCCCCACCCCCGAGCAGTGCAGGGGCAGCCTCCATGTTAGGGAGAATTCTCTGTTTAGGCTGAATTTCCTAACCTAGTGAGTCCCCCAGCAGCTTTGCTGGATTTCGGGAGTTTTTTTTTTTCCATCCTGCCAAGAGTGAGACTCTTTTACTTCCACTCTTGGACATGTCTGTGTGTAATTCCTTTGAATGTCAATGTGTTCTATGGGCTATGGGGTCTTTTACTCCATAGGGTCTCATATGTTTTTCTATGTGTGTTACACCGCACCCTACGTGCCGTAACACTGGGGCGTCCTAGCGGACCTCCACAATAGACTCCATACCCGGGGACTGACTACTGTCTCCCCGGGCATGTAAAGTCACCATTGGCTTTACTAGACCTAAATTTACTCACAGAACTAGTACAAACCATCTTATTGTGGACGTACTAGTAGGGGTAATTCGATTACTCCTGGATCTGTTACTCGAGGGGGGCACTGTCCTGACCCCCCTCGTCGAGTTTTGGCTGGTGGCAGTGGAAACTACTTGTTATGTTCGACCCCGAACCTAACCCTATGGGATTCGTCCCATTGTTGGAGATTGATATTTTTTCTCGTTAATCTCTAGCGTACCACCAATCTACTTATCTTAAATATGTTTATCGGATGGTATTTTCTGCCAGAACTCGGTTTGTAAAATGGCGTCTGTGTTTGTCTCTGTGACTCCTAAACCAAAGGTCAAGCCCTTTGTTCCACTTTTGGCGGGCTCTGTACAGAGACCCTCCAAAGTGGTGCCATTCTGTCTGGGTTACCACAGGAGTGTGGGAGGGGGTTTAGGCACCCTGGACCGAGTTGCCTTGCCAACTCCGGTCGCACTCTGGAGTGATTGGGCCAAGTGGTGAGCCTTCCCGCTCACCACTTAGCATGTGTTGACTGACAGCTAGGCTGAATAAATGGGGGTTTTCTGCATAAAAGCAGGGCTTTTGGGACTGGATCTTGAGAAGTCGCCACAGGACCTAAGAATCCGACGAGGGTAACGCTGAGCCAACCTGCAACGACGACACCTCCGGTGGGGCCCTGCTGGCTGACTCACCACTTCCCGACGACAGAGGAGATCTCCCTGCCGGAGAGTCTCTTCCCCTGACTGGTGGGAACAACCAGTCCCCTTTGCTTTTTATTCGCCTCAGGACGCAGTGGTCGAATTGCCCGTGAAGCGCACCTCGGCAACCAGATAGCCACTACCCCTGTACCGCGACCAAAAGGTGGTGCCTTGTGACGGAGCACTCCGCGGCTGGTCTCTTCCCTGGTGGTGCACCGGACTTCACTTTTCTTCGACGACGAGAACCTCTCTACTCTTGGCAAAGACCCGACGCGCATCCACCACCAGGAACAACTGCCCCCGCCGGAGCTGCCCTCCACAACAAGGTAGCGTGTCCGCCTGGCTTCCCTTTCAATCGGTTCGAGTGAGGTGTCTTAATCCTCTCATTTCCATTGGGTCGCCTACAAGCTTTTCTCATTTATTGTACTGAACTGGTTCAATCTGCCGATAACAATTTGCTACAAAGACTTGAATGCATCTCCACTAGAGACTTTTCGGGACATACCGCCTTGCCTCTCTCCGAGTGGGCCTGGCCTCTGAACTTTATGATCTATTGTGGTTCTTGCCTTCTTACCGTACATTTTGCCCGTGAAGTATTGAACTGTGTTGATTTCGTAACCTGCCTATCTTTTTCTCTCTCGTCCTAACTAATATTCGAATGCCATCTAGTTTGAGGTATACACCTCTGTCTGTAAATAAGTGGTGCCGATAAAAGCTAGACTTGTCGAGATATTGCTAGGGGGATTGATCGTTTCTTCTTCGTAGAGTAATTGTGTTTGATTTGTTTGCCGTGAAAGTGCCATAGTGTTTTTCATAGATGTTTCGTTATAAATAAATACCTTAATATCTTTACACTAAGCCTTGTTGCGTGTTTACTTGTCTTGCTGAGAAGAATTGCCCTATCTTGTATACTCCACATACTGCTCAACTCTTCTTGAGGGAAGTTTGACTGCTCAGCCACAGCTACCAAGTGAATCTGTGTGGTACAGACTGCTACCAAGTGGGTTCACTGCCAAACACCTGTAGTCCTAAATCTTTTGCAGTGGTCCCAGAGGGAACTGCACAGGTTTCCGCCTAACACTCCACCAGGCCCCCACACATGTCTCCCATCACCCCCACCCCCCAGCAGTGCAGTGGCAGCCTCCACCAGGCCCCCACCCATGTCTATCACCTCCCCCAACCCCAGCGACCAGGGGCAGCCTCCACCAGAACCCCACTCAAGTCTCCCATCACCCCCACCCCCCAGCCACCAGGGGCAGCCTCCACCAGGCTCCCACACATGTCCCCCTGCACCACCACCCCCAGCCACCAGGGGCAGCCTCCACCAGACCCCCACTCACGTCTCCCATCACCCCCACCCCCCAGCAGTGCAGGGGTAGCCTCCACCAGGCCCCCACCCATGTCTACCACCACCCCCACCCACCAGCCACCAGGGGCAGCCTCCACCAGGCCCCCACTCATGTCTCCCATCACCCCCACCCCCCAGCATTGCAGGGACAGCCTCCACCAGGCTCCCACACATGTCCCCCTGCACCCCCACCCCCCAGCCACCAGGGGCAGCCTCCACCAGGCCCCCACTCATGTCTCCCTTCACCCCCACCCCCCAGCAGTGCTGGGGCAGCCTCCACCAGGCTCCCACACATGTCCCCCTGCACCCCCACCCCCCGCAGTGCAGGGGCAGCCTCCACCAGGCCCCCACCCATGTCTACCACCACCCCCACCCCCCCGCCACCAGGGGCAGCCTCCACCAGGCCCCCACTCATGTCTCCCATCACCCCCACCCCCAGCCACCAGGGGCAGCCTCCACCAGGCTCCCACACATGTCCCCTTGCACCCCCACCCCCCAGCCACCAGGGGCAGCCTCCACCAGGCCCCTGCTCATGTCTCCCATCACCCCCGACCCCCAGCAGTGCAGAGGCAGCCTCCACCAGGCCCCCACCCATGTGTACCACCACCCCCACCCCCCAGCCACCAGGGACAGCCTCCACCAGGCCCCCACTCATGTCTCCCATCACCCCCACCCCCCAGCAGTGCAGGGACAGCCTCCACCAGGCTCCCACACATGTCCCCCTGCACCCCCACCCCCCAGCCACCAGGGGCAGCCTCCACCAGGCCCCCACTCATGTCTCCCATCACCCCCACTCCCCAGCAGTGCAGGGGCAGCCTCCACCAGGCCCCCACTCATGTCTCCCATCACCCCCACCCCCCAGCAGTGCAGGGGCAGCCTCCACCAGGCTCCCACACATGTCCCCCTGCACCCCCACCCCCCAGCAGTGCAGAGGCAGCCTCCACCAGGCCCCCACCCATGTCTACCACCACCCCCACCCCCCAGCCACCAGGGGCAGCCTCCACCAGGCCCCCAGTCATGTCTCCCATCACCCCCACCCCCCAGCCACCAGGGGCAGCCTCCACCAGGCTCCCACACATGTCCCCCTGCACCACCACCGCCAGCCACCAGGGGCAGCCTCCACCAGGCCCCCACTCATGTCTCCCATCACAACCACCCCCTAGAATTGCAGGGGCAGCCTCCTCCAGGCCCCCACCCATGTCTACCCCCACCCCCAGCCACCAGGGGCAGCCTCCACCAGACCCCCTCTCATGTCTTCCATCACCCCCACCCCCCAGCAATGCAGGGGCAGCCTCCACCAGGCTCCCACATATGTCCCCCTGCACCCCCACCCCTAGCCACCAGGGGCAGCCTCCACCAGGCCCCCACTCATGTCTCCCATCACCCCCACCCCCCAGCAGTGCAGGGGCAGCATCCACCAGGCCCCCACCCATGTCTACCACCACCCCCACCCCCCAGACACCAGGGGCAGCCTCCACCAGGCCCCCACTCATGTCTCCCATCACCCCCACCCCCCAGCAGTGCAGGGGCAGCCTCCACCAGGCTCCCACCCATGTCCCCCTGCAACCCCACCCCCAGCCACCAGGGGCAGTCTCCACCAGGCCGCCACTCATGTCTCCCATCACCCCCACCCACCAGCCACCAGGGGCAGCCTCCACCAGGACCCCACCCATGTCTACCATCACCCCCCCCACCAGCCACCAGGGGCAGCCTCCACCAGGACCCCATCCATATCTACCACCACCCCCACCCCCCAGCCACCAGGGGAAGCATCCACCAGGCCCCCACCCATGTCTACCACCACCCCCACCCCCCAGACACCAGGGGCAGCCTCCACCAGGCCCCCACTCATGTCTCCCATCACCCCCACCCCCCAGCAGTGCAGGGGCAGCCTCCACCAGGCTCCCACCCATGTCCCCCTGCACCCCCACCCCCAGCCACCAGGGGCAGTCTCCACCAGGCCCCCACTCATGTCTCCCATCACCCCCACCCACCAGCCACCAGGGGCAGCCTCCACCAGGACCCCACCCATGTCTACCACCACCCCCACCCCCCCAGCCACCAGGGGCAGCCTCCACCAGGCCCCCACTCATGTCTCCCATCACCCCCACCTCCCAGCAGTGCAGGGGCAGCCCCCACCAGGCTCCCACCCATGTCCCCCTGCACCCCCACCCCCTAGCAGTGCAGGGGCAGCCTCCACCAGGCCCCCACTCATGTCTCCCATCACCCCCACCCCCCAGCAGTGCAGGGGCAGCCTCCACAAGGCTCACACCCATGTCCCCCTGCACCCCCATCCCCTAGCAGTGCAGGGGCAGCCTCCACCAGGCCCCCACTCATGTCTCCCATCACCCCCACCCCCCAGCAGTGCAGGGGCAGCCTCCACCAGGCTCCCACCCATGTCCCTTTGCACCCCCACCACCCAGCAGTGCAGGGACAGCCTCCACCAGGCCCCCACTCATGTCTCCCATCACCCCCACCCCCCAGCAGTGCAGGGGCGGCCTCCACCAGGCTCCCACACATGTCCCCCTGCACCCCCACCCCCCAGCAGTGCAGGGGCAGCCTCCACCAGGCCCCCACCCATGTCTACCACCACCCCCACCCCCCAGCCACCAGGGGCACCCTCCACCAGGCCCCCACTCATGTCTCCCATCACCCCCACCCCCCAGCCACCAGAGGCAGCCTCCACCAGGCTCCCACACATGTCCCCCTGCACCCCCACCCCCCAGCCACCAGGGGCAGCCTCCACCAGGCCCCCACTCATGTCTCCCATCACCCCCACCCCCCAGCAGTGCAGGGGCAGCCTCCACCAGGCTCCCACCCATGTCCCCCTGAACCCCACCCCCCAGCAGTGCAGGGGCAGCCTCCACCAGGCCCCCACTCATGTCTCCCATCGCCCCCACCCCCCAGCAGTGCAGGGGCAGCCTCCACCAGGCTCCCACCCATATCCCCCTGCACCCCCACCCTCCACAGTGCAGGGGCAGCCTCCACCAGGCCCCCACTCATGTCTCCCATCACCCCCACCCCCCAGCAGTGCAGGGGCAGCCTCCACCAGGCTCCCACACATGTCCCCCTTCACCCACATGCCCCAGCAGTGCAGGGGCAGCCTCCACCAGGCCCCCACCCATGTCTACCACCACCCCCACCCCCAGCCACCAGGGGCAGCCTCCACCAGGCCCCCACTCATGTCTCCCATCACCCCCACCCCCCAGCTACCAGGGGAAGCCTCCACCAGGCTCCCACACATGTCCCCCTGCACCCCCACCCCCCAGCCACCAGGGGCAGCCTCCACCAGGCCCCCACTCATGTCTCCCATCACCCCCACCCCCAGCAATGCAGGGGCAGCCTCCACCAGGCCCCCACCCATGTCTACCACCACCCCCAACCCCCAGCCACCAGGGGCAGCCTCCACCAGGCCCCTACTCATGTCTCCCATCACCCCCACCCCCCAGCAGTGCAGGGGCAGCCTCCACCAGGCTCCCACACATGTCCCCCTGCACCCCCAGCCACCAGGGGCAGCCTCCGCCAGGCCCCCACTCATGTCTCCCATCACCCCCACCCCCTAGCCGTGTGATTTGCCTGGGTATGTGTACTTCCGGGTGCGTGGGAAGTTCCACACGCGATTGGCCTGGGTACGTGTACTACGGGGTGCGCGGGAGGTTCCACACGCGATTGGCCTGGGTACGTGTACTTCTGGGTGCGCGGGAAGTTCCACACGCGATTGGCCTGGGTACGTGTACTACGGGGTGCGCGGGATGTTCCACACGCGATTGGCCTGGGTACGTGTACTTCGGGGTGCGCAGGAAGTTCCACACGCGATTGGCTTGGGTACGTGTACTACGGGGTGCGCAGGAGGTTCCACACGCGATTGACCTGGGTACATGTACTTCAGGGTGCGCGGGAAGTTCCATACGCGATTGGCCTGGGTGCGTGTACTACAGGGTGCGCGGGAGGTTCCACATGCGATTGGCCTGGGTACGTGTACTTCGGTGTTAGGGAGAATTCTCTGTTTAGGCTGAATTTCCTAACCTAGTGAGTCCCCCAGCAGCTTTGCTGGATTTCGGGAGTTTGTTTTTTTTCCATCCTGCCAAGAGTGAGACTCTTTTCCTCCCACTCTTGGACATGTATGTGTGTAATTACTTTGAATGTCAATGTGTTCTATGGGCTATGGGGTCTTTTACTCATTAGGGTCTAATATGTTTTTCTATGTGTGTTACACCGCACCCTACGTGCCATAACACTGGGGCGTCCTAGCGGACCTCCACCATAGACTCCATACCCGGGGACTGACTACTGTCTCCCCGGGCATGTAAAGTCACCATTGGCTTTACTAGACCTAAATGTACTCACAGAACTAGTACAAACCATCTTATTGTGGACGTGCTAGTAGGGGTAATTCGATTACTCCTGGGTCTGTTACTCGAGGGGGCACTGTCCCGTCCCCCCTCGTCGAGTTTTGGCTGGTGGCAGTGGAAACTACTTGTTATGTTCGATCCCGAACATAACCCTATGGGATTCGTCCCGTTGTTGGAGATTGATACTTTTTCTCGTTAATCTCTAACGTACCACTGGTCTACTTATCTTAAATAAGTTTCTCGGATGGTATTTTCTGCCAGAACTCGGTTTGTAAAATGGCGTCTGTGTTTGTCTCTGTGACTCCTAAACCAAAGGTTGAGCCCTTTGTTCCACTTTTGGCAGGCATCTGTACAGAGACCCTCCAAAGTGGTGCCATTCTGTCTGGGTTACCACAGAGGTGTGGGAGGGGGTTTAGGCACCCTGGACCGAGTTGCCTTGCCAACTCCGGTCGCACTCTGGAGTGATTCGCCCAAGTGGTGAGCCTCCCCGCTCAACACTTAGCATGTGTTGATTGACAGCTAGGCTGAATGAATGGGGGTTTTCTGCATAAAAGCAGGGCTTTTGGGACTGGATCTTCAGAAGTCGCCACAGGACCTAAGAATCCGACGAGGGTAACGCTGAGCCGACCTGCAACGACGACACCTCCGGTGGAGCCCTGCTGAACCGACTCACCACTTCCCGACGACAGAGGAGATATCCCTGCCGGAGAGTCTCTTCCCCTGACTGGTGGGAACAACCAGTCCCCTTTTGCTTTTTCTTCGCCTCAGGACGCGGTGGTCGAATTGCCAGTGCAGAGCACCCTGGCAACCGGATAGCCACTACCACTGTACCGCGACCAAAAGGTGGTGCCTTGTGACGGACCACTCCGCGGCTGGTCTCTTCCCTGGTGGTGCACCGGACTTCACTTTTCTTCGACGACGAGAATATCTCTACTCTTGGCAAAGACCCGACGTGCATCCACCACCAGGAACAACTGCCCCCGCCTGGAGCTGCCCTCCACAACAAGGTACCGTGTCCGCCTGGCTTCCCTTTCGATCGGTTCTAGTGAGGTGTCTTAATCCTCTCCTTTCCGTTGGGTCGCCTCCAAGCTTCCTCACTTATTGTTCTGAACTGGTTCAATCTGCCGATAACAATTTGCTACAAAGACTCAAATGCATTTCCACTAGAGACTTTTTGTTTTTGGGACATATCGCCTTGCCTCTCTCCGAGGGGGCCTGGCCTCTGAACTTTATATTCTATTGTGGTTCTTGCCTTCTTGCCTTGCAATTTACCCGTGAAGTATTGAACTGTGTTGATTTCATAACCTGCCTATTTTTCTCTCCCGTCCTAACTAATATTAGAGTGCCATTTAGGTTGAGGCATACACCTCTGTCTGTAAATAAGTGGTGCCGGTAGAACCTAGACTTGTCGACATATTGTTAGGGGGTTTGATCGTTTCTTCTTTGTAGAGTAATTGTGATTGATTTGTTTGCCGTGATAGTGCCATAGTGTTTTTTGATAGATGTTTCATTATAAATAAATACCTTACTATCTTTACACTGAGCCTTGTTGCGTGTTTGCTTGTCTTACTGCGAAGAATTGCCCTATTTTGTATAGTCCACATACTGCTCAACTCTTCTTGAGGGAAGTCTGACTGCTCAGCCACAGCTACCAAGTGAATCTGTGTGGTGCAGACTGCTACCAAGGGAACTGCACAGGTTTCCGCCTAACATTCGGGGTGCGCGGGAAGTTCCACACGCGATTGTCCTGGGTACGTGTACTTCGGGGTGCGCATGAACTTCCACACGCGACTGGGCCTTTGAGAGTGGGGTACGTGTATTTCAGGGGTGGGCGGGAATATTTTCTCGCGACTGGGCCTGGGAGAGCGTGCTACGTGTATTCCTGGGGTGGGCGGGAAGATTCACACGTTTGCCTACGAAAAATAAATGGTCCAATCCTGAAACACGTACGCCAGCATGAAGCAGGCATACGTCGACCCGCGCAGCATAAAAGTGTGCGCAAAAAACAAACAAGCTCATACGCCAGGATGAATATACTGTTTCTAGCAGCAGTGGCCGTGGGTTACCAAAGGAGGAGGAGGATAGTGAGGGCCAGAATTTTCACTCCCAGAACCAGCCTTTTTGGGATGCCTGATGACCAGGTGTATGGGAGGTACAGGTTTCCACCACACATAATACTGGACCTGGTCAGTGAGTGGGAGGATGACCTCACATCACCCACCCTGTGCTCCCAAGCACTCAGCCCCCTGGAGAAGGTCCTCAATTTACTGCACTTCTTGGCCACAGGATCATTTCAGCGGACAAGTGCCATAGTGGGTGGGGTGTCACAGGCCACGCAGTCACGCTGCCTACACCAGGTCTTGAACATCATCACTGCACGCCCATCAGTCCGTAGGCACATATACCTGAACAGGACACCTGCAGAAAGGCAGGCTGCCACCCTCGATTTCTACAGTGTGGCACAATTCCCAAAAGTGCTAGGTGCCATTGACTGCACCCATGTGGCACTACGTCCCCCCAGGGCATCTGAGCACATCTATAGGAACCGCAAGCACTGGCATTCCATCAACGTGCAGGTAGTATGTAATGCTAAGGGAATCATCACCTCTATATATGCCAACTATCCAGGGTCCACCCACGACAGCTTCATTTACCGAATGTCTACCCTAAGCCGGGACCTAGAAGCTGGGCGGCATGGCGATACATGGCTGCTTGGTGAGTATGAATGCCACTGCACATGCATGCATGTCAGATGCAGAGTTATGTCACTACCCCACTAATGATACCCATCACCTCCTCACCAGGGGACAGTGCCTACCCTCTGAGCACCCGCATGATGATGCCAATTCAGAACCCCATCACGCCTCCAGAGGTAAGATACAACACAGCCCATATTGCAACCCGGGGCATAGTGGAGCGCACATTGGGAGTGCTCAAGTCACTCTTTCGCTCCCTTGACCGTTCTGGCGGGCAGCTGTTATATGCGCCCCCAGTAGTGTGCAGGATCATAGTGGCAGCATGTGTCCTGCACAATGTTGCAACACGCCGGGGCCTGGCTGTGGACATGGTGGTGCCCCCACATCCCCAACCACATGCATGCCCACTGCGCATGGGAGGGGAGAGGGCACGGGATGAGGCAGCCCGTACGCAGCTGGTTGCTAATTACTTCACATAGAAATCACACCCCAGTCGAGTGCACACAGCCCTGGCACATACCATCTGATAAGCAATGATGACTCGACCTGATAATTTAGACGAACAAAGGGACAGTCAACTGTCAGAACCATAGCAGCCTGAGATTGTTCATGTGGAACTGTCACAATGTGTGCATCCCTACCTACACAAACACAACCAATGCAGTGTCATCAAAAGACACTTCCATGCTGCAGAAATGAATACCCACTCGCAAAATACTACATGAAAACAGTGCCATGTCATCCAACCCCTCCCCGGCACGGCCACACAACACACCATGGCATGTCATGCAATGTGAGAGGAAAGAAATTAATCACCACAACATGCCCCAAGTGTCACCAGCTACAGTGTCCCTAATGGAAACATGTCCACACATGAAATGCTCACAGTAATGCAGGACCTACAACACACATTACCAAATACTTACCAAGAATACCAATCACCTACACAACCTCCAACCTACCTTAAACATGACATTACAGACTTAAAAATTTGCTATCCTCACTACCTGATGATGCCAGCCCTCCGAACACTTCCAAGTATACAGTGTTAGCGCCACGCAAGAGTGTAGGTGCACTGCTTACAACATGGACTCCAGTTCCAAGGTGGACCGCATTGTGAAGACATGAGGAATGGACCTGCAAATTAGGAGGATGAGATGGATGCAGAGGCACATATCAATACACCATGCAGTGTACAATACAACAACAATATGCACTATGAATGTATACACAGTATTGACTACAGACTGCCACATAGCTCATGGGAGTCCAATGTCACCATGTACGTCAATGTCACTTGGGCACACCCTTTGCAAGCCCATGGAAACGGGAAGCAGGAGGGGTGTGTGTCACAAAAACCCAAGCATCTGAACCAAATTCATGGCAAGCCTGCATGTGCCCAGCCACACGGGAGCCACACAAGGCAACACACTGTCCCAAAAAAATAAAAAAATGTAAAAAATTTAAAAAAAATTAAAAAAATAAAAAATGGCCATTAATGGGCCCAGAGGGGTGAGGGAGGTCACCCAGGAGGTCCGAGGACAGGGTGCACACCAAAACCCACCTGTGTGGATCTTGCGAAAAAAAACACCTCCATGGGCTCATGGCCTACACGGCTACCCTATTGTGGGAGTATCACTGCTGTCGCTCTCCTCACCCTCTGCAGCTGCATCAGGAGGTGGTGGTTCTATGGGAGGCAGCCCACGCATAGCCCTAGTCTGTTCCTCCATGGCTGCAAGCATGCGGGTGTGGTAGGTCTCGTTCTGGAGGATAAGTGTGTGGAGGTCCCCATGCAACAACTCACGGGATGCCCGGACCTCCGCCCTAGTTGCCTGCATCTCAGCTGAGAGCGTACGTGTGAGACGCTCCAGCTGCTGTTCTGTCCTTCTGTTTGTTGAAGCCTCAAGCTCAACAAGAGTCGTCCTGAGGTGAAGGAGTTCCACCCTCAGGGCTTCCCTGTGGCCCTGGGACTCTATGGAAATGGCTTCCTGCAGAGTCGCCAGTGCCACCCGCCTGTCCCTGTCGGACACCAACATGTCCTCCCTGTGTGACTGTCAGATGGAGTCGGTTGCCTGCTGTAGTCGCTCCATCAGCCTTTTGGGGGCGGGACAAAGGAAGTGGCCACCCTATCCATGGCCTGAGCCATCATCTCTGATGATGCTGCCTGTTGGGTTGCCATACCGTATATGGATTGCTCCCATGCGGTATTGCCAGGTGGCTGATGGCCACCACGTCGGCAGGCACCACACCTGTCTGGGGCAAGGCGAACTGCGCCTTGCTGTGCAATCACTGCCTGAGGCTGCAGGTCTGCATTCCCCCTCTGATCTGCTGGCCCAGGAACAGGATCAGATGTCGCAGAGTGTGACCCTGCATCCGTAACCACCAAAGGCATACCTGCCAACACTGACATCCCCATTGAGGGTTCTAACCCTGGTGCAGGTGGGTCGGACAGAACAGAATCCCTTCAGGGAACACTCACCTGCGACGGCACATAGGTCTCATCATCCAAATCGACACCTGAATACAGCTCAGGGGAGGTGCAGCCAGAGACACCCCTTGAGAGCACGACCTGCAGCAGTTGTGGTTTCTCACCCACCACCACACCACGTCCCTCACTGGTGGTCGGTCAGCCCTCAGACCCCTCCTGGGTCTGCACCATCTCCACAACCCCAGCAGTATCAAGTGCGTCATCCCCTGCAAAGACATAAAAGAAAACAAATGGAAACAGGCATTAGCACTATGGCACACAATTAGGGCTGAGAGGCTATAGAAACAGTACTTGATTGACACATGTCCCACATGACTAAAACCCTCCCATGCATGCACCGTCACTGTGTGTGAAGGGGAGGCAGATGGCACACATTGATGACACAAAGATGGAAGATGAACACATTTGCTGCATGCTGCCTAGCAGTGGCATCACACATTGGCCAGTGATTGGCAGGTCAAATACACATGCCATCACACAGATGGCATGTACCCTAGCCATGAAGTGAAGAGGGAGAGGAGGTCACCAATTGTTCATTCAGTCCAGTTTGCTCATGTAATTGATTTTTTAATTGAAATGGTTCAAATGTTTAACCTGCAGCTGCCAGTCCAAAATGGTCCTATAGCACAGGGACATGTCTAAACTAATCATGTCCAGGAAACTAAGCCAGTCCACTGTACCTTAGCCATGTCAGACATGTGACAATAGGACTGAGAAATCCAGAGTAAAAGTGGTGGTATGCAAACAATCTGCCTGAATAAACAGAGCTAAATAAGCAACAATGTTGTGGCAAGATGACACTCCAAGGGCAACTGGCGTGGTGTTGGGCTGGATGTCTAATGTTGGCAGAAGGGATGCTGCTATACCCAAATGCTGGTGCCAAGAAGGTACAGGAAGAGGCACATAGGTGACCCAAACCACTCAGGCACACACACCCTCACCTGGCACCCAAACAGAAGCCCTCCCACACACACCATGCACGTGCACTCACCGGACAATGCCTCGTAATCTGCCAGTTCTCCCACGCCTTGGATCTGTTCCTCTGTGACGTAGGTCCCAGCAACCTGCTCATGTGGAGTGAGTTCTATGTCGTCTGCTGGAGACCCACCTCCAGTTACTAGAGTTGCGTCATGACTTGAGGCCAGCTTATTCTTTGCCCTGCGCTTCAGGTCATTCCAGAGCTTGTAGCATTCATTAGCTGTGCGCCTCACGATTCCAAGGGCACTTATGATGTCCGCAATGGTCTGCCAGTGTGCCTGACGTTGTGCAGGTGTGGTCTTGGATCCTGCAACAATCACCATTTCGCGGTCATGTGCGGACACATACTCTACAAGTGCATTCAGTTCGGCCTCATTGAAGCTGGGCTTCCTTGACGGGCCGGACTGTGTAGCCGTGTCTGGGGCATCAGCCTCTACTGGACGAGCACTCTTCCTCTTCCGCTTGGAAGGTGGTGGTGATCCTGAGTGTGCTACGCTGCTCTGGACACCAGGGGCAGGAGCGTGGGATTGCACACTCAGCATGGGAGTTGGTGCAGGCATTAGCTCAAGTGTGATGTTGTCAGGGGGAATGTTAGCATGATGGACTTGGACCGACACTGTCCTGGCTGGGTGTGTGAGAGGTGGGGTGGATGGAGCCACTGCTGCCCCTGCAGCCTCACCAGCCTGCCTACGTGGGGCAGCAGATAACCTAGCTGCCCCTGATCCACGTGGCCTGATGACACCAACGTTCACCGACGCACGTGGCCTAGACCTGCTGACCTGGAAGTCAGCCATGGAGTCACCCTGTGCCAGGTCTGGTTCCACAGTGGGCTGGTCCAACAATGGCTGAGCATGGATGGTGTCAGCCACGTCAACCTCAACCAGGGGGGGAGCATGGGTGTCCGTGACTGCTCTGCCACACATGGGGGGCTAGGGGCACCCTGCAAGTCACAGTCACGTCCCCTATCAGATCCACCACGGCCACCACTTGGGGCTCGGCCACCTTTGCCACCCTTACGGCTTGGTCGCCTCCCAGCCATGGCACTGATGTTATTGTGCGTATGGGAGTCGATGTGAACTATTGTCCTGGGCAATTGGGGGTCAAAGGGGTTGGATACCAGATGGTAATTGTACCCTAGTGCTCTAGCAAGGCTGTATGTCACCCCTGGGGAAAGATGACGGGTCACGCAACGCACAGGCACCCCAAAAAAGGGAAGTAAGGTGCACGCAACCCCTGCTAGTCCACGTGCGTGGAAAAATAAACCTGCACTTCGCTGTGGCACCCAGAAACACAAGAATGAACGTATGCGTGTCACACGCAGCCTAGAATGACCTCTGAAGGGGTATGCGACACACGGGGCAAGCACAGATGTTAAATACGTGCGCGACTCACCGTCTGCCAGGAACAAAAGCGTGAAAAATATGCGCGTGTGCGCGTTGGCAACACCCCCGCCAAAAGAAGAATTTTACGCTGTCTGAGGAGACAGGACAACAGTAGAAGGGAACGCTGTTTGAGGAAACAGGCCCCGGAAAAAGAGGAAAAGAGAAAAAGCTGTCAGAGGTAACAGGGAGTACGAACTGGAAACGCCGTGAAGTAAATCGCGTGTGAACCGACAAGAAGTACAGATTTCACCCACTCGCTCTCCACGAAAAGCACGTACAAGGAAATGGCGTTCTACACGTACCTTTTATAAACACGTCACAGATGCGCATACGCAATGAGGCCATTTCCACCAATTACGCGCTTTGACACTCGGACGTGTATCTCTTTTTTTTTACACGCGCCATTCTCTACGGCCATGCGCGTGACGTCATGGCTGTGCATGGTGGCCTTTGGGCCAATGAAATCGCATATGCGAGCACACGTGGTAAAACTGCACGTCCGAGTGTCATCGCGTGTAATCGGAGGGAAGTGAGCGTACACGCGATTGGCCTGGGTATGTGTATTTCTGGGGTGCGCAGGAAGTTTCACACACGATTGGTGGAAATCCACGTGTGCTCTGTCATCACGTGTAATGAGGGAAACACCCGTGCGCGTCACGTCACAGACACGCTTACACGCTAAGGGCCTTTGGTCCAATGAAATCGCATATGCGTGCTAACATGCATACGCACTAAGGGCCTTTCCTCGATTTACACGCAGACGTGCAGGATTTTCACGTGCCAAATCACTCCGTATCAAGCTGGCCACGCGTAAGCACACAGAAGACCACGCTCCTGCCCACAAGGCCGAATTACTGCCCCCCAGAGCCCCGAGCACGCTCCCACCTGCCATCTGCTGCTTCCTGACTGCATGCTGCCCACGTGCCCTGCCATTTGCTGCCTGCACATCAGCCAGGGGTGCTGTTGCTGTGACCGCCCCTGCTGGAACCGAAGATTCCCGACTGGGATTCCATCGCTCCACAGCCCAGCCCCAAAACCCAGTTGCCCACCCACTCCTGCCTCTGGGGTTGTCATGTCGGGCACTGCAACATCTGGCACCACTGACAACCCCCGGCCAGAGAGGCATAGGGGCACCAGCTTCAGTGCCAGGGAAGTTGGTGTCCTGGTGGAGCAAGTCCTGGGGCAGTATGATGCCCTCTACGGAAGTGTGTGCGCCGACAAGGAAGGACGGACTCGGATCTGGACGGACATCGTGACTGCCATCAACACGGAGGGGGTGGCAGTCCGCGACTTCCAACATGTCAAGAAGCGCTCGGAGGACTTCAGGTCCAGGACCCTGAACAAGGCCCGGCGCCTCTTGAAGGCAGCAGATGCTAAGAGGCGCCGGGGCCACTTGTCGGAAGATCAGATGAGGGTCCTAGAACGCATATCCCCAGCGCTCCACGTCCAGGTCCTTGAGAGGCAGACCAGTCTGGAGTCAAGCGGTAAGTGTACATGCATCATGATTGTAAGCTGTGCGTGTGGTGATGTGCCAGTAGTGTGCCGGTTGCACATCTGTTTGTACGGAGCCGAGTATGGGTGGGGGTGTACAGGACCGTGAGGCTAACACATGCGAGGGCTGTCATGTGTGAGACATGGATGGTGCTTGTGTGTGTAGGCTTGCATGCCAAAAGCAGTTGTGTGGGCACACATGTTTGGATGAATGTGTATGTAAGTGGGCATGTTTGTGATGTCACGCATGTATGTTGTTTTCAGCTGCATGTATCAGCACTGTGTAAATGTGCATGTGTGTGTATTTGACAAGGGTGCAACAGTGATGCAACATGGGTGCATGTGACAGCGGGATGTGGAAGCCTGATTGGCAGATGTGACATGGATGCCCATCGGAACACTGCGACAGTTGGCTGAGGTGTACACATGCATGCAAGTGTGGTGGTGTGCGTGCATGTGTAGTGCACTCCCTGTTTTGCATGTGATGTCTGGCTCACCTTTGCCTGCTCATGCTGTTGTATGTGTATGGATGGTGCTGGCAGTTGCGATGTGGCTGTGGTATGGCTCATGTGTGCAAGTTGAAATGACATGTGTGTTGCCGATTGTGATGCCATGTCTGAGGTTTGCCAATGACACTCATGTGCAACTGTCATGTGTGTATGTGTCCATTGTACAGTGCCCTGATGCCTGTGTTTTATTTCTCCCTGTCTGCAGCGTCAACTGATGAAGAGGGAGGAGAAGGTGCTGTGGAGCACAGCGGCGGGGATCGCACCGCCAGCCGGAGACGCAAGGCCCGGCTCCCCTCCCAGGTTGTGATCTCGTCGGGGAGTGAGGAGTCCGGTGCCGCGTCCCAGGCCGCAGCTGCCGGGGGGAGGTCCAAGAGGCGGAGGTTGGAGTTGGACTCCTCTGCATCAGAAGGGGCAGCTGCGACCCCACAGGGCCCAACGGGGGAAGATGGCACGGAGTCAACCAGGTTGGTGGAGGGTTTGGTGGAGGAGGAGGCCGTGCAAGCAACAGAGACGGGGTCTGGAGGTGGGGATTCCACTGGTGCTAGTGGTGCAGTGCAGGACCAGGGACAGGAGGCAGCACAGGTCGCCGCAGAGGTGCCTGTGTGCAATCCTGTCCCTGATCCTGTCACTGCATCATCTTGCACCAGCAGGGATGCCAATGTGCAGACCCGTTTTCAGGCAGGGGATGAGCTCACGACAACTGGCACGGCTCACGATGGTCAGGGCGGCGAACTCCAATGCGGAGGGCCCTGAAGCGTGCCGAGTGCCTCGAGGCAATCCGCAGGGAGTTTGGGGGGAACATGTGGACGGCCCTGCGGACCCTCTTGGCCATGGAGGAGGAGGGCCTCCAGGACATTGAGCAGGAGTTCGATGATGCCCTGGCCCGGAACATCCCGAAGTGAGCCGTCGGACTAGCCCGCTGCCCTTGTAAATAGTTCTATAGTTAGTGTTAGGTTTCCTTTGGTTTAGCATTTTTTTTGGACCTTTTGGACAATGGGCCACATTTTTGTATATAGTTATTTTTTTTAGGTAGTGTTATTATATAGGTTTCATTTCTTCGGTTGGGATCATGGACCCTGGATTGTTCATCTGTACATAGTTGACTTTTGGATTTTCCATTTTTATTATGATTTCGCCATGGAGCAATGGTTTTCGATTTTAATTTTCCATTGGATTTACTTTTGTGGACTGTGACATTGGACACCTTTCCTTTGCATTATGATTTGTGGTTTTGCATTATTTCACGGACTTGCTGGTTTTTTAAAAAAAATTCTATTATTGTTTGTTTATTTTTGATTCAATTTATGGTTTTGACATTCACTGACACCCATTGGGTGTATGTGAGGGACATGTGTTCATTTCCAAACTTGCAATTGGGCTTCTATCATGTTTTTGCCATTTCTAAGTGGGTGGATGCAATACTCGGGTGGGTGTTTGGCATTTTGAGGCTGACCATAAGGGCCAGGGATCTACATTGTGGTGACATGTTGGCTGGGGGGTGGGGGTGATGGGAGACATGGGTGGGGGGCCTGGTGGAGGTTTCCCCTGGTAGCTGGGGGGGGGGTGCAGGGAGACATGAGTTGGACATGAGTGGGGGCCTAGTGGAGGCTGCCCCTGCACTGCTGGGGGGTGGGGGTGATAGGGGACATGAGTGGGGGCCTGGTGGAGGCTGCCCCTGGTGGCTGCGGGGTGTGGGTGATGAGAGACATGGGTGGGGGCCTGGTGGAGGCTGCCCCTGGTGGCTGGGGGGTGGGGGTGGAGGGAGACATGAGTTGGACATGAGTGGGGGCCTGGTGGAGGCTGCCCCTGCACTGCTGGGGGGTGGTGGTGGTGGTAGACATGGGTGGGGGCCTGGTGGAGGCTGCCCCTGGTGGCGGGGGGGTGGGGGTGATAGGGGACACGAGTGGGGGTCTGGTGGAGGCTGCCCCTTGTGACTGGGGGGTGGGGGTGGTGGTAGACATGAGTGGGGGCCTGGTGGAGGCTGTCCCTGCCCTGCTTGGGGGTGGGGGTGGTGGTAGACATGGGTGGGGGCCTGGTGGATGCTGCCCCTGGTGACTGGGGGGTGGGGGTGATAGGGGACATGAGTGGGGGCCAGGTGGAGGCTGCCCCTGCACTGCTGGGGGTTGGGGGTGGTGGTAGACATGGGTGGGGGCCTGGTGGAGGCTGCCCCTGGTGGCTGGGGGGTGGGGGTGCAGGGAGACATGAGTGGGGGCCTGGTGGAGGCTGCCCCTGCACTGCTGGGGGGTGGGGGTTTGTGGTAGACATGGGTGGAGGCCTGGTGGAGGCTGCCCCTGGTGGCTGGGGGGTGGGGGTGGTGGGAGACATGAGTGGGGGCCTGGTGGAGGCTGCCCCTGCACTGCTGGGGGGTGGGGGTGGTGGTAGACATGGGTGGGGGCCTGGTGGAGGCTGCCCCTGGTGGCTGGGGGGTGGGGGTGCAGGGAGACATGAGTTGGACATGTGTGGGGGCCTGGTGGAGGCTGCCCCTGGTGGCTGGGGGGTGGGGGTGATGGGAGACATGAGTGGGGGCCTGGTGGAGGCTGCCCCTGGTGGCTGGGGGGTGGGGGTGATGGGAGACATGGGTGGGGGCCTGGTGGAGGCTGCCCCTGGTGGCTGGGGGTGCAGGGGGACATGCGTTGGTGGGCAGTAGTGCAAGGTGACATGTGGGTTGGCTGGGGTCATGGCCATGGTGGATGGGGTGCCTGCAGGACATGTGCAGGGTAGGCCCCTGTGGTGTCGGCCACCTGCAGGGGCCGTGGAGGATGTAGAGGGAACACCTGGAAGGACCCACACGTGCAATTCACATGTGGTGCTCCCTGCGCACACCTGTAATACACGTACCCTGATGGAATCGCGTGTGATACTTCCCGCGCACCCCTGAAATAAACGTACCCTGTTGTTTTTGCGTGTGATACTTCCCGCGCACCCCTGGAATACATGTACCCTGATGGAATCGCGTGTGATACTTCCCGCGCACCCCTGAGATACACGTACCCTGCTGCTTTTGCGTGTGATACTTCCCGTGCACCCCTGGAATACACGTACCCTGATGGAATCGCGTGTGATACTTCCCGCGCACCCCTGAGATACACGTACCCTGCTGCTTTTGCGTGTGATACTTTCCGCACACCCCTGAAATACACGTACCCTGCTGTTTTTGCGTGTGATACTTCCTGCGCACCCCTGGAATACACGTACCCTGATGGAATCGCGTGTGATACTTCCCGCGCACCCCTGAGATACACGTACCCTGCTGCTTTTGCGTGTGATACTTCCCGCGCACCCCTGGAATACACGTACCCTGATGGAATCGCGTGTGATACTTCCCGCGCACCCCTGAGATACACATACCCTGCTGCTTTTGTGTGTGATACTTCCCGCGCACCCCTGAAATACACGTACCCTGCTGCTTTTGCGTGTGATACTTCCCGCGCACCCCTGAAATACACGTGCCCTGCTGCTTTTGCGTGTGTTACT
Source organism: Ambystoma mexicanum (assembly GCF_040938575.1). Taxonomy (NCBI): domain Eukaryota; kingdom Metazoa; phylum Chordata; class Amphibia; order Caudata; family Ambystomatidae; genus Ambystoma; species Ambystoma mexicanum. Next base: position 626,542,411 of record NC_090930.1, read on the forward strand.
TCCCACGCACCCCTGATGCACACGTACACAGGACAATCGTGTGTGGAACTTCCCGCGAACCACTGAAATACACGTTCCCCGCTTGGCGTTTGCTGTTTGCCAGCCCTGTGAACTGGTTCAGGGTTAGCGCAGCCCTTTGCGATTTTGAAGGCTTTTCCTTGCGCGAGGGCGTTCTTGGGGGCGTAACTGGCGCTGCTGCAGGGTCGCTGCGCCACGCTGCGCCACGGCTGGTTTTGGATGTGAAAATCCATGAATACGCTGTGCGCGGAAATCGATTTTAGCGCACACGGCTGGCGCAGACATTCGCACGGGCCCGCTGTGCGCCAGCCGCGTGCGCCACTTTTGTGCGAATTTCTATGAATTACCCTGTAAATTTTAAAGATCCCTTTGGGCTGAGAATCCAGATATTCTGGCAACACACCCTGTGCATCTAAATATCTCTAAGGGATATTTCCAATCACCATGTTACTGAACTCTGCAGTATAATGTGATCTATGTATGGCCATTCCTAATGAAGAATGTTCCTATAAATGAATATCCTGACACCCTTTATTGCTCACCATCATTTTGGCAGATCCTTCCCCAACATCTATCAATGGGGTGTATTCATAATCCAGGCCTTGTTGCTTAATGGATTCATTTAAGCACACAAATGCATCAGAATCTTTAATTTTCTGTCCATTCTTGCACTTTAGTGTTATAGCAACCTGCTTGGTGAATTCAGGAATGGTCATATCCTTTTTCACCTGTAATTCAATTGCACATGGGACCAGTTGTGCGCAATGATAAGCCTTCCCCTTATCTTCAAATTCAGGTGCAGGCCCGCCTAGCTGGGACCATATTTTCTGATTAAGAAAATCTAATACCATACACATTCTGTGCATGATATCATTGCCCATGTAAAAATCATTTTGTGTTCCACCCACTATCCACACATTGTGGTAGATGGTTTTCTGTCCAATGTTGATCTTTAACATGCATCTTCCTGAAATTCAGTTTTCAAAGTATGGATTGTCCAAACCAGAGACATATTGGTTTTTAATTCTAAATTTTGGGATCTCCTTCCTCTCCATTATTTTCTGCAGTCATTTCTCATTAATAAAGCTCCTTTCCTGTTAAAGCGCTAAAATAGCTTTTATTTATTTAGAATGGTCATTTATACCAATGTGAATCCATGGCTGCTCATCTTCCATGTGTATTTCAGCAAGAGTGTTAATGTGTTTTTCTGTGTCTGTTTTAGGAATAGTATTCTGTTTGCATTTCTTTTCTTTTAAATAGAAACACAATGTGTGCTCATCTATTTCAGTTTGCCATTTCTTCCTAGGATCCAAATAAATCTGCACATATTGTTTTTCTTTTTCATTTTGCATTTTATCCTGACACATCAAAATGACAGTGACGCTAGGTACACAGCTGCTCGGGAGGTATACCTCCACTGCATCATTCGTTTTGACAACGGTGTGGCATTCATTTATACTGTTGTTTTGTGATTTTCTTTTCTTAGGTCTTAATGGTTTTTTGGTTAAGGGCCACAGTACTCCATTCACCCCATCTATGAGAGGAGACAATCTTTTCAGGCAATCTGTCCCCATCAAAAATGGAATTTCACAAATAGATGTGATCAACACTTCTTGTTTCATTCTATGTTTTCCCATCTTTATGTCAACCTCGGTGACAACCACAATAGGCACCTCCTCACTGTTAAAGTTATGCACTGGGCCTTCACTCTGCCTCACTGTGATCTGGTTCTGTGGAGATCTCCCTTCATTGATACGTGTTACCAATTCTTTGGACATAATTATGGCCTGTGCGCCGGTGTCAATCATTGCAAATGTATTGCATTTTTCTTCCACTGTAATGGGAGCATAATACATGTCTTCAACTTCCTTTAACACACACAAAAATTGTGAATTCTTACTAATTTCAGATTTACTTTTCTCAGACCTTCGTCACTTTTAGCTAACCACATTGGTAAGTGGAAAGACATTTTTCCCTCCTTTTTTGTCCATTTCCGTTTGAAAAACCATACTCATTTCCCCATACTCAGAGGTCCTTTGGAGTGTAGCCACTGTTCGCCCTTCCACCCGGGGATCATCAGAGTTCACACTACAATTCTCCAACTGAATATGCATAGAAACATTACCTGGCAATTTGTAATTCTCTAATTTTGGGCATGGAATCTTTCCATCCCTCTAGAATCTTCTCTCTGCGGCCTAGGTCGATATTGGTTGTTTTCCCCCTGATTGAATCTATTCTGATATCTCTCAGGAGAATGATTTCTATTGGGATTGAGCACCTATCCTTTGGTTATAGTTCCCCGGTGGCAGTGATTCATTGTATTGACGTGGGACATAATTCATATTCTGCCTTATGTCCTGTCTCTCATTTTGTGAGTATTGTCCCCTATGCTGATTCCCATTCTCAGTAAACTGATCCAAATATCGGGGTCTATCCTGATTACCATATATCATGGTGTTAGGATCAAATCTGCTTTGTGTCCCCAATGTCTGGTAGGGACCATTATTTCTTTGATCCTGACTTTGTCTCTGATTATTGTTCATATCTGACATATCAGGCTGAGATCTTGCCCGGGGCCTGTCTCCTAAGTATCTAGCGCTAACATAGCTCTCCTTATTAGTAGGATCATGTGATTGAAACATTGGTGCAGGGAGTGATAACCTCTGTTGATTACCCCTTTGTTCAAATGTCACATTATTTTTACCTGGACTTTGAGCGGACTCAAGGGACATTTTGGCTGACCTGATCTCCATCACTGTTGCTGAGGATTCTTTAGATTTTGGTCTAGCGCCTTTCATTTTATCACTCTCTCTACGCTGACAGTATAGTACTTCATATAGTTTTGTACTTTGGTGTACAATCCCTTCAAGAGACTTGTCACAGTCACATTCTAACTGTGATATGATGTCTTTCTGTAGCCCATAGAAGTAGGCAGTTTTAAACTCATTGGAATTTGGGTCAAAAGATACATCAAAGCGAGAAAAACTCAGCCGTAATTGTGTAAGCAACTTTCTTTGCCTCCTATAATGATTGGAAAGGAGAGAAATTATGTCTAATCTCTTTTTCAAGCTCTGCCCATGTCTTGTTCTACTGTTCATTTACTACCCTAATGATACTGGCTGTGGAAGAATCCAGAGTTAAATGAAAGTATTGTCTGTATTGTTCTTTAGGTATCTGGAGGGCTTTAAATATGTCATGCACCACTTCTAAGTGGTCCTCTATACAGCACTCCCCTCCTTTTTTAAATGGTTTGATCAGAGTCTTGATTGATTTATTTGATTTCATTATTTTAATAGGGCTACTCATTGCTACACATAGAATTGCACCACTTTGTGATTCCACCCTTGTTTCAGGCATATGGGATTGGTGGAGGCACCCAATCGGTGTGTCAAATCCCCCAAGGACGCTGCACCCAAGTTCAGTCACCGGCCCAGCCACTGGGGCACTGGTTCCCTGAGTAGAAATAGAATTCACCTCAACTCCATTGAATGTGGTGCCCTGTTGTTTGTCCTGGGACCTGGAAATGCATATTTGCTGTTCCAAATCCTTGCACTTTTTAATGAGCCTATCCGCCTCCTTACGCAAATAATTGTTTTCATCACTCATCTTGTTAATCAAACTTTGCATATTGCTCATTTGCATTTGGCATTCGTTGAATTCTTTGTCACTTTTGTCACTTTCTTGAAACATTTTAACCATTTCCTGTTCAGCATTTTGAAGATCACTTTCTTTCTCAAAATGTTCTTTTTGTAAAATCTGCATTTCTGAAACAACTTCAACTTTATCTTATCTAATATGATCTACTAACACTTTCAAGTTTTTTAATTCTTGCTCACTATCCTCAAATTGTTTCTTTCTTTGAGACAATTGAGTGTCGAGATCTTTACATTTTGACTGCATGTCCTTTTGACATACCTCTAGTTCTGCTTTTAATTTTTCCTCTTGTTCACTAGCTCCATCCAGCACAATTTTTAATCTGCTAATGAGCTTGGCATCATTTTCTTGCATTTGTAGAGACCTATTTAAAATTAACCATGTCTTGGCACATAGCCGTATCAGAAATCTTTCTCTGCATGTTTATCAGCAGCATTTAATAATCTCAAATGACAGACCTGGATTATGCTACCTTCTGCAAAAATGCTCTCCAATGATTCTTTCTGCACTTCACCATATATGCGGTCATGCCATTCTGTGGTATTATTTTTATTTTTTTAATTTTTAATTTTTGTTCAGAGAGAGGTATAACAAGACCAAACTGGCCAGCAGTCAGCGAATCATAGCATGATATAACAACATAGATGCACATTTACAGTATACACTACACATTTGTACTTTGTTTGACAGTACTAGAGCAGTGACGATGGGTTATCCTCTTCATCAGATAACATATTACATAGCTAGAGTCTGAACAGCGTCCATATGTCTTTGGGGCGGCATCTCGATGGCAATGTAATAATAAATTGTTCTTCAAGTTCATTACCATCGACAGGTCTTTCAAGAAGTCCAGTCGCCTGGGAGGATCTATGGACTTCCAACATTTCAGTATATTTCCTTTCGCAACCACACATGCTAAATTGAACAATCGTCTAGTGGTAGTTGCAGCCTTACCAATATCCCCAAAAAGGTATTTCGGTGGGGAAGGTGTAGCAGGTATTGCCGTAATGTATTCCAGAATCTCCGCCACCTCCCCATAGAATTTAGTTATCGGCGGGCAGGCCCAATACATGTGATAGGAGTCTGTGTCAGGGGTGTCACATTTAGGGCATTTCCCCGTGTGGCCCTGTACAAACTTAGCTAACTTGGCTGGGGTGTAGTGCAACTGGTTCAGAACTTTAAACTGAATAAGACGTAGCCCTGAGTTCATGGATACACATTTAGTCAACTGGCAATATCTCAACCATGTGGTTTCACACGGCTCCACACCCAGATCACGTTCCCTGGTCCCTTTAATGTTATTGCATGGCTTGGAATGGATCTGAACAAGGCTGTATAGTGTAGACAGACCTTTCCTGTGTCCCCCTGGTTCCGTCATGGCTGCAATACATTCGTGTGTGGGTGGCTCTTCTGGGAAGGAGGGCCATTTGGCGGCGAAGGCAGATTTCATCCTGTGAAACTGAAATCGCTTAAGGTGATCTCCACCCACTGCCCCAACAAAATCGTCTAATGCACAGTATCTCCCTTCCGGGAACATGTCTTGCATTCCAAATTGCTTCTGTGGGTCCCAGGTACCCTGGAGTGCCTTATCAAATGTGGGGCTTATGCCCGGGAAGTTCCACAATGGCACTTCCGGCTCATACGGGGTTGTAATGGCAAGTCTCTTATATATCCTGGCCCATGCACGGGCAGTGGCACTTACAGGAAAATATTTGCACGTGTCCTTTCCGATTAAGGTCAAACATAACAGCTCGCAGGTCTGAGGGGGATGCCGCAAATCTTTCCAGGATAATGTGTGGTGCCGTGTCCTCTGGGTCGAACCAGTGTCTCGCGAAGTGTGCCTGTGATGTTAGATAATAAAGTTCAAAGTCTGGTGCTGTAATCCCACCTTTTGCAAAGGGTTCTGTCATTTTGGACCACTTCAACCTGGGCGTTTTCCCTCCCCATACAAATGTAGTGGCGAGCGTATTGAGTTTGGTGAAGAATGTTCTGCCCGGCCAAATCGGTATGTTGCAAAAAAGGTATAGGAATTTGGGTAGCACTACCATCTTAAGTAACAATATTCGCCCATATAGGGATAGAGGGAGCTTGTTCCAGACTTGTAGTTTAACTGTTAGGGATTGTAGGAGTACATTAGGATTTTCTGCGAGCAATGTACTCCCGTCTCTGGATACCCTGATCCCCAAGTAGCGGATGAGTGTTGGTGACCATTTGAATCCCTGTGTGTCTGACATATCTCTAGTTTTAGGTGTAAGCAGAAACAGTTCTGACTTAGAAACATTATCCATGTACCCCGAGTATTCAGAGGAATCTCTTAACCTCAGCCATAATTGGCGATAGATTTACCTCCGGGTTCCTAATATATAGTAGCGTGTCATCCGCATATAAGGAAATGATTTGTGGTCTCCCTGTCATACGAAGACCTCTACATGCATGGTTTTGTCAGACGTATTCAGCCATGCGTTATATTGTAAGTGCGAAAAGGATTGGGGAGAAGGGGCAGCCCTGTCTGGTGCCTCTACCCGGGCGAAACAGGGATGACATGGTTTGATTTGTTAGTACCTTCGCTCCCGGGCATGTATACAGTAACCTGACACAGCTAACGAAGTATCCTTACAACCCAAATCTCTCAAGGACCTGAAACAGATAGACCCAGGAGACAGAGTTAAAAGCTTTCTCGGCACCAAGGGACGCTGCCACCGCATCCGCCGCTGGGTCTATCTGTGTCATCACTCCAAAGAGTCTGTGCAGATTAAGAGCAGTGGACCTTGTTGGTATAAAGCCAGCCTGGTCAGGATGCACCAATATAGGCATATAGGGCAGGAGCCTGGTAGCTAGGACCTTTACGAAAATCTTTGCATCAGTATTAATGATTGAGAAGGGTCTATATGACCCCTTGTCCTGAGGGGGTCTACGGGGTTTAAGAAGGACCGTTATCACTGCCTCTTGCAAAGTGTCTGGCAGTATGCCGCACTCCATCGCCTCTTCCCATACTTTCAGTAAGACAGGGGCTAGTATGTCATGGAATTCTTTATATAATTCGGCACCTAGACCATCAGGGTTGGGGGCTTCATCTGATGTTAATGCTTTCATTGCCTCTGTAATTTCCTCGAGTCATATGGTGGTGTCTAATATCATGCGTGTCTCCGGAGTCAGGGTTGGGAGATCAATCACGTCCAGATACTCCACTATTTCTTCTTTAGTTTTGGTGTCCCTATTGGAATATAGTGATTTATAGAATGTGGCAAACATATCGTTAATTTCTTGGTCCCCATTGACTATGTCACAACTAGGTGTCTGGATTGTCGCTATAGGGGGATGGTCGTGTTCGGCCTTAAGCATCCGGGCTAGGAATCTCCCTGCTTTATTGCTTTCCCCGTATCTACGAGCTCGGACCGGGGCAGCCATGTATTGTACCTCCCTTGCAGCAAGTTTATTAAATTCTGCCAGTGTAGTGTGAATATCCAGAAGGGCCTCTGTACTATGTGTACAGGTATATTCGAACTCCAGGATCTCAAGTTTGGCCTCCATTGTGTCCAACTCTTGCCTAACTGCCTTCAGTAGACCCGTAGTTTTTGCCATAATTGCGCCACGTACCCAAACTTTAAATGTTTCCCACAGTGTTGCGCATCGGTCTACCGACCCTTCATTCAGTTGAAAGATCCCTCTATTTCAGTACGCAGTGATTCACAAACGTTAGGGTCTCTTAGTAGAACAGGGGGCATTTTCCAGTGTCTGGCCCTCGGGGCACCTTCGCCGATACACAAAGTAATTGACACAGGGGAGTGATCTGATAGGGTACGGGGGTACATTTTGCAGTGCTGGACCATATTCGTGAGTGTGGAGCTGATAAACCGGTAATCAATTCGAGATTCAGAATCATGCACTGATGAATAGAAAGTGAAGCGCTGTTCTTGGGTATGTAGCTCTTGCCAGATGTCTACCATGGTCATCTGTTGCATTATTTGTCGTATAGCCAAATCACTGCCGCATCCTCAGCTTCAACCAACAAATTATGTATAGCATTGTAGAATTCAGGGTCTTCTATGTTGGGGCCATACATGTTAATTATAACCATCTTCCGTCAAGCCAACTTGCCCCAGATTACAACATATCTCCCGTGTGTCAGTTTTAGTGTCCCGGATACAGAAGCCCAGATTCGGATGTATTATGGTCAGAACACCTCTGGATTGGGAGGAATATTCAGTATAATATCGCAATGCGCCCCATCTAGGGGGAAAATTGGAACAGACCTGCCCCAGTGCGTGAGTTTCTTGCAGTAACACGATCTGGGGGTTATGTCTGGTTATGTATGCTGCGATTTTCCTGGCCTTAATCGGGTTGTTTAGGCCCCGGATATTCCATGAAAGAAGGTTAACAGTTACCCCCCGTCGCATAGTACCATGGTATTTTATTACTATCAATGTGTGAATTGATTCGCTTACGCCACCAACCTTAACAGTTGAACCTGATGCAACAAGTCTCTGCATTTTTGAACTCTTGCCAACCGTGGCAAAACTTTGTAGCCTAACCCCACCCCCGCCCGCACCATCAACCCCAACCCGATGATGTAACCCTTTCCCCATAACCTGTGGAACTTTCCTGAGGGTCGCTAGTTGCAGTCGCAGGGCCTCCATCAGTAGAGGCTCACGATCCCACCCTTTTCAAACAATATCAATTGGAGCCGTTGCTCTCGGGAGAGACGTCTTCACAGCTTAAGTAAGTATGTTTCCGTCCCTCCATTTCAGTTGGCTGAGTCCGGGACTTCGTCTCCCAGTCGTGGTGGCCTGTTCCGATCTTGTGGATGTTCTTTGGGAGGAATGGGGATGGACGCCTCAATGTACGCTATGGCTTCCGCAGGGGTCTCAAAGAAATGCGACCTGCCTCCGTGCTGAATCCGTAGTTTCGCTGGGAAGATGAGGGCGTATGGGACATGACGCAATCTCAGAAGTTGTTGGCTTATTCATAGGATCTGCGTTTCATTTGGACGCTGGTCAAAAAATCCGGATAAATGTGGACTATGTTTCCTCCATATTGCAGGGAGCCTTTTTCCCTTGAAAGTTTTAGGATCGCGTCCCTGTCCCTGTAGTTCAGGAGGCGCACAATAATCGTGCGCGGTGGCGCCCCAGGCTTGGGTGTCGGCGCTAGGGTGCGATGAGCCCTCTCAACAGGAAAGTGGTTAGAAAAGGATTCCGTGCCCAGAAGAGTTTTCAAAAGGACCTCAAATTGTCACTCCATTGGACCCTTACAGAAGGATTCTGGAATGCCGACAATACGGATATTGTTTCTTCTAGATCGAGATTCCAGGTCATCGCATTTTGCTTTAGTCTTATGCAGTTCCCCTTTCAGCTGTGCTATGTCTCGACCATGTTGTGTTAGCATATCTTCATTTGTGCTGATTCTGTTCTCAGCTTCTGTGACGCGAGTGCTCTCCTTGTCCACTCTAGCCTTAAGGGAGCTGATAGTTGAAACAATATCTTCCAGCTTAACGTTCACTGCCAGGAAGCTGTTCTGTACCATGGTCATTAGGGGGTCTTCTCTGTCGTCATGTTCAATCACAGCAGGATTGTCATCCCCCATGTTTATGGCGAGCGGCGTCCCCTGAGGTTGGGGGCTGGCATGGGAGTCCATTGGGTCAGTTTTTTTCAAGCTCCTGTTTTTTTTCTCGTTGTGGCCCATGAGTCACCTGTGCAGAGCAAGGGTCGATGACGCAGGTCAGGCCAGCTGTCCACACAGGATTAGTATAGCCTGTACAAAACAACATCAATATCTATATTTTGCAACCTGTTGGGTACCAGTGTACCGAATCTTATGTAACGTATATGATGTTGCCACACGGGTCCTCGGTTGTTCTGCAGGGAGGAAATGCTCCCTACGGAGATGCCCCGCAGTTTATATCGGATTCTTATCAGTGGTAGCTGCAGGCGAGGGCGCGTATGTTGTAAGAGCGGTTAGCCAGAGTATTAAATTGGATTGAGGCCGAGCTCAGGCCGCTGCATATGCTGGTTCAGGTATTGTGCAGCTAGTGGTGGCAGTGGTCTCGTACTGGTCACGCTTGGCAGTGTGTTTCGGATCCCTATAGGTGGTAGCTACAGGCTAGGAGTGGGTAGCTTGAGCCTTTAACTAAATTGTGGCTCAGCTTGAGCCGAAGCACACATTGGTTCAGGTCCTTTGCAGCAGGTTCTGACGGCGTTCCTGTCTTTTGGATGTCACAAGTCTTCATATTAGGGCTTCGCCGCCGACACCGTCAGCCCGTCCCCATACAGGTACACAGTGGTCTGCTGACTGTATGTCACGCCACCTCCCGCGCTCATGGCGTGACCAGAACTCGGCGCAATCAGGCCTGTCACGTAGGGGGCCCCCCCTGCTGCGGATCTCAAACGTCCTCCGGCAGCATGGGCTGTGTTGAGGGGTCAATAGAGTCTTGTGTGTGCCCCCTCAGCGGTGACCAGTGGTGGGGCGCTGTACTCTGGTGAACCCCCGCCGAAACTTGCAGGTATATTACAATGCCCAGCACACTTCACGGATGTATTGTGACCTCCCACTTTAGCACTGTCTCTGGGTGGCAGCCAGTATGGAAAGGATTTTATAAAACTTTACCTCGTGACACAGCCACTGTCTCTGGGTCTGCACGCTTCTACATCTCTCACCTGCTCTCGCAACGTCGGAGGGCTCGCTCGGCGGCAGGCCCGAGGCATGAGTCGGCTGGGGCCCTACGTGAAAGATGGCGTGCTGACCCAGTCGTTATCCGGGAGGTGTGCCGGAGCTACAGACCATCTCGTGTCCACCCTGGGTCCTGATGTCTGCCCACACGGTCCACCCCCAGGCCCGTGCTGTGGGGCTGCACTGCGGTGATCGGCGCTCCTCCCCCACGCGGCCTTCTGCTGATGACGGCACCTCGGTCTAGCGTAGGATTCTTCCAGAGCCCCGGGGCGGCCCGCGGTCCACTGGAGAAGCCGTTAGTCCGAAGGGAGCTGCGAACTCCCTTACACCTCCGCGGTTTCGAGCAGGATTTGCACACAATGTGGAGCAGGAGTACGGGAAACAGACGGTGTAGTAGTTTCTTCTCTCCGTGGCTCCAAAAAGGATTTATTTATATATAGGATGTTCGTGGGATCGGAAAGCTTCAATCAGGCGGCCATCTTAGTTGCGCGCAACAGCGCCCCGCATTCTGTGGCATTATTTGATGACCATGCTCCATTTGCATATAGCTTTGCCTCCAGATATTGCACTTACTCTGGGAATGTGGCCTCTATTTGAGACATTCTGAAATTCACTTCTAGTGTCACACTGCTCTCATAAAATGGGTTCCCTTTAATGCATGTATGGTAGTGTGAGACACACTTGCCACACCCAGTAGGTGCTCTACAGCCACTTTCCCGTCCAACGTACCATTATTTGTAATATATCTTGTCTTATTGGGGTAAATTTGAGGTTTGGCGGTATTTTCTTACTGTAAACATGTCTGCGGTAATTTGGTGGTAAATTAGACTTGCGTTTACATTGGGTATCTAGTGATGAGCATAGCTTTCTTCCTTATATTATAATATCTGCCAGTGGTCTATAGAGAGCCTTGGACCTATGCACAGTTATACCACACTAATTTTATTTAAGGCGCCATCTACAGTTTGTGGCCGGTATCACTGGCGTATCTGTATCCAGAGATCTATGCACCCCTAGGTATCACTGGCTTATCTACATCCAGCGATCTATATATTATAGCAGATTCCTTCCAAACCACATGCAAGGAAGGCGCACACACACACACAAACCTGCTTTATCACTAAATATTATCAGCTTTTTCTGGGTTGTTATTTTATCTGCAGGGGCAAATTGACAAATGCACTACTAAAGAGAATGAATCTCCCCTGAATATTTATATATACATTCACAGATGCAAAAATGACACTAAATCATTTGTTTTTATATATTCTCATTATATTATATACAAATACAATTCACAATCATAAGTTCTCACCATGAATGCATTGAATCATCATCAAAAGGGTTTCTTTGAAGTCCCCCACGGGACCTTGTTTCACTCGCCTCACAAAGACGGGCCCAGTCTGCACGATCGGCTCCGGTGATCTTGTTTGGGGAGCACAGCAAGATAATTTCTCAGCCAGCGCTCAATGAACCCTCGGAACTCGGTCTGTCTTCAGAGTCCGGTCTCAACTAACTCTCCTCCTCCGTTTTTGCCATTAGCAAAACTCGGATCATTTCCATTTTGGCGCGGCATATCTTCGGACGCTTTCCTCCAATCAGGTTAAAAGCATGTTTTCAGCACCACCCTTCAGTTCTGTAACAATGAGCTCCTTGCTCTCTGAGCAACTGTTTCAATTGATTTCCTGCTGCACATACTTTCTGCTCTCCACAAGCTAACACAGAAAGGAAAAAAAAATCCATTGTGCATTTAAAATGCATTTCAGCAGTGCCACCAACATATATATTTTCACCTCATTTTGCACATGAGACTACATTAAAATGTTAGGGAGTTAGAATTAGTATTTAGTAAATGTTAATTAAATTAGTCAGTTATATGATTAATGTAGTCTCATATATAAGGCATCACAGGAAACAAAATGGTGCACTGTATTCTCTGCAGTTTCAAGCTGGGCTTGGCTGTGTTATAAATTCTGTACCTTGCATGCCACCAGCAACATATTCACATGTTATACTGGCAACACAAATATAACTATATGTGTGTGCCATATTACTGCTGGCAACAGCAACAATGAAATGCCACTGCATTTGCATTAAAAAGTATGTAAAGGCTATATATTTTCTTACAAATCCGTGTAAAATTTGGTAGACGTGGGTTCAACGATGTGGATTTGTATAGCCGGACAAACATACACACATAAACACATTCAGAGTTATGTATAAAGATGAGGGTGCAGCATATAGTCAGATCTGTGTACTTAACCTTGATTTTCCAGATCTGCATATTAAGGTTTCTTTTTCTAGCTACTATTTCTACATCATAAGTTCCAACACACTGCAACATTACCCATCGGAAAACAAAAGGAAGAAGTGAGCTGTTTCACCCAAGCAGTTAACTTACTGTGCAAGCAGCCTTGCTATAAATGAATTTCATTTTTGTCATACTTCAAAATGTACTGGCTAATAGCTTTTAGATTACGTTTTGGTCCTACCTAGTCGGTTTTTCCTGTGATTAATATCAACTGCCCCCAATTTTCCCTCATTGCCAGCTTCAACAAAAGCCCTTATTGGTAGCGTAAATATAGCATAGTCACTATATTAGTTAAAATTCACTCCTTACGGCATTGCTCTAAACAGATCTGGTTCGTTGATGTATAGTCAATTGTAGATTTCTTATCTGCCATTTTCCACATGGACGAAGCTGGTCTGTCACCATCTAGGTAACCATTAAGCATCACCATGACTAAATCTGAGAAGCTCAGCCCAAAGTTGAACTTGTCTATCGGCAGCTGTCCACTGTAGGCCATTGATCATCAACCCCTCATTGATCAACTGCCCACCTAAGCTATCCAAGCAGTGGGCAATCAAGTCCCCACCAATAACAATTATCTCTTTTAGGTTGGCAAGCATTCTGAAGGCAATAGTCGTATGCAACTGCAGCTGTATATGATCAGCATTAACACCACATGGAGGTTCATAGATATTCACAATTAAAGTCTTTACGGCACTAGAAAGAACAATTTCCACAAAAAGTACGCCAGGGTCATCTGTCTTAAGGTCTTTATAAACAAGAGTATTACCAAAATCAATCAGTAGGCTGCCCGCAGGACGACCTAGCTATCCCTTTCTTGCATGGCTTTGATGAAAGGGAATAACCACCAATCACTATATCTGTAGTGAGCCACGTTTCTTGTAGCATGACACTGTCAGCCACAGATATTAATTTATTCAATCCACTTTTCCTATTTAACAGACGAGTGTGGCCCCTCCTATTCCGGATCTTAATGGCAAGGTATCATGGTCTCTTACCAGGAATCAATGGTAAAAAAGAGGTTAGCTATGCCCATTGGTTGTCTTTCTTCTTCTCTCTAACCACTTCCGTCTGGGCTAGTGGGTTTAGACAAACGACAGAACACCCACCACTGTGGACAGTTTACTTTTTACCGGTATTCCATATTATAAGCACATTTAGCCACAAAAGATCTGTTTCCATGTTGAGCCACATCGTATCCCATCTTTAATAAGGAATGGGTGTGCACTTGCATTGCTCTAACCACGTCAGTGGAGTAACAATGAACCCCAGATGTGGGAATTAAGGTATTTAGTCAAACTCTTTACTTGTCAAGATACTTAACGGCAGAATATTGTCAAGGGGTTGCAGCAAACAGGAGCATTTTTTTTAAAGGTCCTTTATCTCCATCTTCGAACAGTTTACTAATTGTAAACACAGAGGCAGTTTGTTCTTTCTGCCCTAAGACATTTTCTCCTGACTTGTTCCTTACATGAGATCGCTCCTCTCCACCACAACAGGGCAAATACGTCACTTTGATTATCCAACAACAAAGGGCATTTAATATGATGGTGCACCCCTGATTCACTAGATGGGGCATGATTTGCTTCAGAGTTATTAGCATCCATCAATGACTGTTCATGCCTAATAATCCAATTGTTCATGTTACCAAGTATTTTGCCACCCATTATTAGCTTCCTATTAGGTATTTTGTGAGCTTTTTTAGTTGGTGCCTTCTGTTTGAGATTTGGGCTCTCATCAAATTACCTTCCAAATTAGCACCCGCCCTAGAGTTAATGTTTTTCATCACCTTTCTCTTATTGACCTTTCCTAATTTTCAATGTTCTTTTACCGAAATGCAAGAATCATAAGGGTTCGCCATATCATCAGCCTTATCAACCACTTTGTCCCTTTGTTTTCCACCTTAGTAGACTCCAGCGCTTCCATATTGCGCGGTGCCGATCTTTCAGAAACGGATACACTCTCGGGGTTACAGCTTCAGATACCCATCGACCTTAGCCTCCAACGAGACTTTTCAGTGTGCTGTGCTCAGTGCATATTTCTCCAATCTCTTCAATATCCCAGAGTGACTGTGCACTTCTTCCTGTATTCTGCTGCAAACGTTAAGTAAAATCTTCAGGTCAAAGTTATACACTTTAGTATTGCCCTTAACCTCAGACAAATAAATCAGATGTTACAGTGCAGCTATCTGCTAGTTTTGGTGATGGCTGTCCGCTTGTCTACTGCCCATATTAGAGCAATTAGTATCCATAGGCCCAACACGACTCAGGGCCATTAATCGCTTCATTTAGGAGTGAATAGCATAGGTTTAGTAGTGCATTGTTATCCATAGGAATAACAGATGACGAGTTTGTTGTATGGTTTTCATTCAGATTTGTCACTGGTACAACAGTATTCTGCTGGAAATACTCATAATTTTCCCTTTACATGATTATTCGTATCCGTTTGCCTAGCTAATATAGCCCAGTAGTGTCTTTATCAGTCACCGAAGTGTTGTCAGCCATTACAGAGTCTACTTTATCAGATTTACCCAGATATTTACTCCATGCATTACATCTTTTTTTATCAGCTTTACTGGTCATATAAGGCCACCCTCTCCACCGGGGGGAGCAGCACAGTATCCAGCTAGATCACAGACCAGCAACACTTAACTAAAATTCCTCCAGTGTATTAAATTATGCCCTTGCTCGTAAAGGTAGACCTTTGTCAGTAACTACAATACCACCATGGAAGTTCACTACTCACAGGAGTCACCGCTCTTTCTAGCAATGCAGCGTGTCTAGGTCCAGCTCAACCCAGACTGCCAAGACAGTAAAACTCTGTCTCACTCCTTGCTCTGAGCTGGCCACACTTATTTAACAGTGCAGTGTCACACGCATTAAGGTCCAAGTAGCAACTTCTACATACAGCGAAAAAGTCCACCTGAACCGCCAAGAGTGCATCACTCTGCCTCACTCCGCGCCTCTGCTCTGCGCTGGCCACGGCTGATATAACAGGGCAGTGTCACATGCAGTAGGGTCTGTGTAGTAACTTCCACACACAGCAAATAGGTCAATTGTGAGTTTCTACTTCCTCACACTGTAATTCCACAGTCCCTCACAAAAAGATATCTTTAAAAACGAGTATCGGTTACTGTAATTGCCTTCTTACTCCTAACAATTTGTGTTACTTATATCACTCAAGTCTGTCCCAGAGATATTGAATTTCAGCTAAAACTATAGCAAGTGTATGTTTGTCACACGTTGCCAGCACATTCTCAGTAATCACAAAAGTCCCTTTCTATTGCTTATTCCAATTCTATGTCAAGTCTCTGAGGCTCGGTTTATGCTCCACTCTACTCTTTACTTCATGAGCAGCACATGAACAAAAAAATGTGAATCAAGTACAAACAATAACACAACTACATTTCCCATGAACATTTATTGTCTTTAGTAGTTTGTTCTTGATTGGACCTTCTGTCTCACGTGATTCTTTTGACAAATCACTGTCCATGAAGACATACATCTTCCCTTGACTTCTTGTGCTCTTCTTTCTTTGTTGCTCGGGCAGCAGATAAGTGCATTTATTCTTTATCACTTTGAATGTGTCAGTTGGTGATTGAGTGCTCGTTGTTAGTCTGCCATAGCTCCCATCTCACACGCTTTTGGCGGGTGTCACCCGCCTTGTAAAGGGCGGACTCACCCGCCAAGCCTCCTGCACGCCCATTCATTCCAATGGGCGTCTCACCCGCCAAAAACAAAATCGGGTGATTTCACCCGCCTTTGCAACACAAATGGTTGAGAGCTATGTAGTCTGCCTAAGAGCGTGTGGTTGATTGATTGCGCAGGCAGCATGGCAGAGCTTATCTGTGGGAACATCAAGGCGCAATTAGGCATACGTCTCATGCGTCCGACGGGGAAGCGCAGGTGCCACGAGGCAGTAGCTCCACAGATGTCACCACAGGGCGTGACGACACTTCCAGGGTTCCAGCGCTGCTTGCGTACTTCAGTGGTATTAGCAGAACATCAAAACGAAAAGCAGCTTAATGCACGGAGCAACGAATGCAGACAGGTGCCACCCGTTGGTGGAAGGTGTTAGGGCGCCTGAATAGTTTAGCTGTAACTGGCAACTGAAGAATTTCAGAACGGGCTCAATCCCAAGTCAAATAATTACGGGCTCAGTCCCAAGTAAAACTGCCATAAACTCTGCATGGAAATAATCCCAGGAGAAAATGCATATGGGCACAGCCACAGGAAAAACTGCATAACATTGATTATCACCCCAGACCAGACCTGACTGGGAAGTAAAGTTATGTTGACTGGAGCAGACCCAGGTAATCTGCTGATCCACTTATTAGCCCATTAGAAACATGAGAAAAGATGAGCCTAAAAGCCAATAACTCCAGTGAGGAGTCTGACATGCCACATGCAAGTAGTGGCAGAATAAATGTTAGGATGGGACACGCGGTACAGAGAGCGCTGTATGCCGGATTAGGACCGCTTTAAAAAAGTCTGGGCATAATGGATGAATTGTTAGCTTTTCCTCAGAGCATGCAGCAGTTGAGAAAGAGAGACGCTTACAAAGAGAAAGGGGGTAGAAAGAAACCCGTAGGGCTCACATTGCACATACCACCCCCGGATACGCCACGCATGAAGCGTAGTGGCAAGAAAAGATTCAAGTCTTGGGGCAAACACGAAGACACAAGTATGGATGACTCTGCAGAGGAGATCTTGCAAAGCAGTGAGGTTTCATTGGACGAAAACACAGGTGAGAAAGAGGAGTCATTTTCCAGCAGCAACGAGAACCACAAAGTTAAGAGGAAAAGACCAGCGGACGATGAGGTCAAACTTCAGTTTGACCATGATTTTTTAGTATTTGATATTTTATTTATATCGCGCTCGTGGTTCAGAGCGCGACAAGGGAAGGGAGGGGAACAGGGGAGAACAAAACAACGATCTTACTAGGCCCAGTGACATTGAGAATGCGCAAGTGCATGGGAAATAGAAGAGAAAAGTGCATGGAAGCAGCGAGAAGTGGAAAATGTGGAGCAGAGGAGAAACAGATGAATAATAATAATTTAAATACATAAATAATAAAGGCACTAAACGGTGGTAGTGCAGCCAGCCAGTGGCAAGTACGGCTTTAAGGCAGCAGATCAGGTATGTCTGATAAGTGCAGAAAGAAAAGAAAGAGGGTGGGGACTGTATGGGTACAGATGCAGTGGCCTGGAGGCAGTGCAGTAGGGTGAGCAGGTACCTGGGCCCGGAGGAAAGAGGGTGGCGAAGTATACAGTGCTGGGAGAGAAACAGGTCAGCAGGGTAGAGAGGGGGCAAAGGCAGAAGCAAAGAGGAAGGTCTTGAGGTGCTTCCGAAACTGGAGATGGTTCTCCTCAAGTTTCAGAGTGGCAGGGAGGCTCTTCCAAAGGGAGGCCCAAGTGGAAGACAGAGATCTACCCACAGCTCGTTTCTTTGAAAAACTACTGACCCTAAGTGAGTTAGAAGGTGAGGAGCGAAGAGCTTCAGAGGGGAGATATTTACAGATGGATAGTTCAAGGTATTTAGGAACCAGGCCCCAAACGACCTTCTGGACAATGCAGAGGGTTTTGAATTTAATACTTGCATCCAAAGGGAGCCAATGAAGGAATTTCAGAGCTGGAGAGATACAATCCCAGGGCTTGAGGCCAAGGACAAGTCTTGCAGTCCAATTCTGGATTAGTTGTAAAGGGCGGAGAGTAGAGTTGAGGCAGGTAGATTTAGAAAGAGGCTGTTATAATAGTCCAACCTAGAGAGAACCAGAGCTTGGTAGATAATGAGCTTCTGGGGGAACGAGAGGAAAGGCTGAGTACCACTGAGGAGGTGCAGTAGGAAGTTTGACTTTTTAGAGACATCAAAGAAGTGGGCGGAGAAGGAAAATGTGGAGTCAAAGATGACCCAGAGGTTCGCCTCGCAGGTAGGAGTAGCAGGAGGGCCAAGGGAGTACCCCCTAGATCCTCAGAATGGAGCCACTGAGCAAGATAAGGGCTTGCCTAAAAAAGAACCTGAGTGCCCCTCTAAACAAGGAAGCCAGGAACAAGATGAGGGTGGAATGCCCCAGGCCACTGTACCAGACAAAGTTGCAAACACACCAGAGATTGATGAGCGGATGGTCACATTCATGGGGAAATATGGTAAGGATGTAGGGTCATCGGTAGGTTGGGCAGAGTGTGACAAGACAAACTGTTGGATGTGGTAGGACCAATAATTAGTTTATGGCAGATTGCTGAAGAGGCCAAACAGTAGAATGAAGTGGTACACCCATATATTTTGGCAGGCTCGGCACATAGAACTATATGCTTGTTAATAAATGCCAATAGAGCTATGGCGACTGAATGAAGATGGTTTATTTTGGTTAATATTGACCCTAAGCCTAGAAAATATTTCATGAGGCATTCATCTAGGATATGGCAAAGTTTGCCAACACGGGTGCCACATTGGACAATGTACAAGCCTTCTTGAAGAGACTTTTTGGCAAGAAAAAGTTCAAGACAGCTGGCAGAGGAAGGGGCTTCTCTGCCAACCAGTAATCCTCCTTTAGGTCCTCTACCAACACAACAAAAAGAGAGAGCAAGAGGACCAATGTCTCAACCCTTTCTTCCCGCCAAGGGGAAGAAATCAAGGTAGAGTACGGCGGTCCAATGGGTAAGAGCAAACTAATAACACAGGTAAGGGAGATGCCAATAGCATGAGAGACTCAGGCAGATGCAGGGATACCACCTGTGGGGGAGAGAGAGTAGCACAGAGGATAGACATGTGGAGAGAGATATCTGGAGATTCCTGGGTATTGGAAATGGTAGGAGGTTTCCAATTGGAGTTCTTGAAGAAAACAGCACAGGTGCATTCCCAGAGACTGAACATTATGAATGCAGAAGACGAAAAATGATTAGACGCACAGATAGAGGAACTATGGTGGAAATAAACCATTGCTCCAGCATCTGTCATACTAGGAAGCTTTATAAGAATTATGCTTTTGGTAAGAGACAAACACAAGGTGAAACCTGTCATTAACCTCAGAGCGTTGAATACTTTTCTGGTCTACAAACTTTTCAAGATGGAACAAGTCCATCTCGTAAGGGTCATCCTACAGAAGCTAGACTGGTTGACCCAAATGGACCCCAGGAACGCGTATTTTACGAATCCCTTTGCGCAGTGATGGAAGTTTACAAGTCTTCCATTCGGTTGGAATCAGCATCGTGGTGTTTCACCAGGCTGCAGAAGCCTGTGCTAGGATGACTGAGAGAGCGAGGAATATGGTTAATTATATACCTGTACAACATCTGCCTGATGTGCCAGGACATGGAATTGCTGTTTCACCAGGTGACGACCATGACAGACTTATTACACCTCTACAATAAACATCAACAGGCTCCAAATTGTACAAAACAACGCCTCTGCTCAGCCTTACACATTCCAAAAAGTGACCACATATCCCAGGCCAGACACGAAGCCCACTGGCTCCCAGTCAAGGAAAGGATCAACTTCAAAATGTTTACACTTACGCACAAATGCATCAATCTCTCAGCCCCATCCTACCTATCAGAAACTATATCTAAAAACATATCTGCCCGTCCCACAAGGAGCCACTATGCATACCAACTCTGTGTACCCTCCATAAAAAGAGCCAATGCCGGTGGCATTGGCTTCCCCCACATAACACCTAAACTCTGGAATGCCCTCCCCAACACACTCACAGCAGAACCTTCCTTGCCCACCTTTTGCAAATCCCTCAAAACCACGCTATTCATATAACCCACACTACACCCTAGCGCCTTAGCTCTCCTCGCCCTGCAAACTCATAAATTGTACTGTATATGCTATCTTCTATGTACTATGTAACCCCAAGAGGAACCGTAAATGCTAATATCAATGTAACTACTAAGCCTTCCTTTGTAACCAGCAATGAATACCTGTAACAGCGCCGCAATGCCCTTGGGCTGATGTGCGCTTTAAAAATATGAATAAATAAATAAATAAATACATTGCAACAGTTGGTATTTATAATCACTTGGGGGAAGTCGGAGGTACTCCCAGCTCAGTACAAAGAGATTCTAGGATATATAGTGGACACCCAGCAGGTAACACTCAGATTCCCACTAGGAAAGGTAAACTTAAGAAAGAAATCAAGCACATCCTGATGAAGGATGTGACATCCCTCAGAGGCTTAGGCAGACTAGTAGGTCACATATCATCCTCAATTCAGGCCATATTTCCACGCCCCTTCAATTATTGAGACCTGCAATGGCTAAAAATACAGCACCTCAGAAGGGGGTATTCATATGAACAGAGAGTGACGATATTGCAGAAGGAGAGGACAGAGCTTTTGTGGTGGTAGCAAAACATGGAGGCTCTGAATGAGGGAGCGATATTTGGATTGTCCCTCAACCTTATTATAGAATCAGTTGCCAGCTGATGGGCTGAGGAGCCCAGTGTGTTGATATGACAGCAAGAGACACATGGCCGGTGGAAGAGTTAGCTCTTCACATCAATTGCCTTTAGTTGTTGGCGGGGTCAATCACAGTTCAATGCTTGGCCCAGGAGAGGACAAGATGCTGTATACTACTCAAGAAGGACAATGTGTACATGGTCAGGTATATCAATTAACTGGCTGGGGCAAGGTCCATGATGCTGGCGGCACAGGCAAAGGATTTTTGGCATTTATGCATTTATGTGTGAAAGCAGAACACCTGTCAGGTATTCAGGACCAGGTAGCAGACTGGAATTCAAGATAACTGAGGGATGCCAGCAATTGGCATTTGGACGAAGTATTGTTCTGAGAACTCATGAACCACCGACAACTTTGGCAGATGGACCTGTTAGTTTCAACACAGAACAGGAGACTACCATGATTTTACAGCTGGAGACACGATCCTGAAGCAACAGCAACAGATTCCTTTCTCCAGGTCTAGTGTCCAATCACAGAGTATACATTTCCTCCTTTCACCATGATACCGAGGATGCTGGCACAGTAAAGAGACAGAAAATTAGTCTAGTCATGGTGACAACAGATTGGACAAGGACAGGCCTGTTTACCAGACCTGTTAAAAATGTCATACGACAATCCCATTTTGCTATCCCAGATGGAATCAATCATCCAAGGGCCAGCAGGTGAGTTTCACCCACTAGTTCAGATGGGGAATCTGAGACCAATAGCGCAGTCAATTTCAGGAGATCCTGGACTAAGCCAGGGGTTTTGGGAGAAGCTCAGAAGTTCATCTGGGAGTCCTGGGCACATGGCACTAAGACAGCTTACAAAAACGCCTGGTCAAAGTGGCATAGCTGGTGCATGGAGAGGGATGTGCATCCCATTTGAACAGATGTAATTCACATGGTGATTTTTTTTAGCTGCTTTGATGCGTAGGGCAGAGCTTATTGGATGATCAATACATATCGTTCAGTGATATTGGCTGGACATGAATAGGTGGAAGGTAACCCAATAGGAGAACATCCTCTGGAATGAAGATTGATCAAAGGAATACAATTCATAAAGCCCCAGTACCAAACGATTGGGATGTTATTATGGTATTGAACTTATTCAAGTCATGGGCAGACAATGAGGAATTGTCCAGGAAGGCCTTATGGGCAAATTGAATTCTCTGTGTTGTCTCATTTTGTGCAAAAGAACTTCAGATGTTAGGGCTCTGGAAGTCGACCAAAAATATTATTGCCTTCTGGCGTCACATTTTATGTTTCAAAAGGGACCAAAAAAAACGAGATTAGGAAGGTGGAACATGCAACCTTCCCGGAGCGTCCTAAACTTTGTCCGGTTAGATTTTTGAATGCAACAAAAACATGTCAGGGTAGATCAGGCCTGCAGGTGAGTCTCAGTTACTAATTGCCTTGTGGAGACCCTTTGCGGCAGTGTCATCAACTAAATTGACCAGATGGGTGAAATGGTGTATGCAACAAGCAGGCATTGACATTGATCAGTATCGGTTCAAGGCGCTATGGCACCTAAATCATTCAGCATGGGAGCCTGATTAGAGGACTTCATGAAAGTGGTTGACTCGTTGGTGCTGAGTAAGCTTTAAGCACACGTAATCCGAGTCTCTGAGTCTTGACATAGAATACAGATGTTCAATACTAACATCATAGAAAGTCATGATTCTATTAAAAACGCAGAGGTGAAGGATTATCCCACCCTTGCAATCACAAAGAATTGAATGAAGGCATGGAAAGAGTGAATTTTTTAAGTTGAAATATCAATACAGTGAATGTTTATATAAGCAACTGCCCACCCGGTCAACGGTCCGGTTCCACATGGTTTGTTTATGTTGTAACAGGTTTGGAATCCAAAACTACAAGATCACACAACATAGAATGAGATAGTTGAAATTTTGGCTTTTACGAGTTGCGACGGAAGTTATTTGTGTTTGGAAGTAGCAAAAGAAAGTGAAAAGGGACAAGACATCAAGGGAAGATATGTTTGTTCATGGACAGTGATTGGCTAAAATAGTCACTTGGAAAAGAAGGTCCAATCAAGAACAAACTACTAAATACACTAAGGGAAATGTCCTATTCTTGTTTGTTTGTACTTCATAAAAAAAAAAAATTAAAAAATCATATACTGCTCTAGAAGTACAGAGTAGAGTTGAGCATAATCCTTTGCCTCCATGTCTTTGATAGAGTCATGACTTTCAATCACGTTAGTATTGAAAACCTGTATTGTATTTATAAAGGTGCAATACTTCTTCTACAGTGCGAGTTACGTCTGATTTAACTCTCCAATTGTTTTGCTGAGGAGGTTTACAAACTGTGTACATTTGAGTCGACACTTTGTTCTGCAGGGAATTTTCCACCGAAACTTGACCATAATAAAGAGCTCTCTAAATCTGCAGTTTTCAGTGACACATATTTAAAATTACCAATCAACATGTTGTTGATCGTTATTCAAAATAAATGAGCAAAATAAAAATCTGCATCACAAGAATCGTTATATAGTAAGGAGGGACCAAAATCACAATGCTCAATTTAAGAATCTAACCTCGGGTTAGCTAAAGGGACTCTGATAATCTACATTGCAAAACATCACTTGTTGTGAAAGCAACACGTATATTTGTGATGTTTACTAACTACAGTTTAGCTATTTTTTTTTTGCAAATATATTTTTGGAATTCAGTGATGAACACTGGCAAATTCTGAAAAACCTGCTTCATGTTGTCATATACATGTTGTGCCCTACTAGGCAATGTCAGAGAAAATCCCAGCCCCTTTTCAGGACATCTGACTGGCCTTGACAGACGTTTTTCCTATACATTTCACTAGGGCAAAACATATTTAGCTTTTCTTGCTGAAACCGGATTCCCCTGTCCAATGCCCGTTGCATTTTTTTGCTACAAAGTCTCTTAAAAGTGATATGCGTTTCATATAGCATTATCGGAAATGAGCGCATCAACTATCTGGCTTCTTTGTTACATTTCAAATACATGTGCGTGTGGGCAAAGTAATACAGATCTGGGCTGAATTGTATTGAAAAGGAAAGCCTTCATAAGCAAACTAACACGACTTGACGTAGAGAGAGGGAGAGACAGAAGATAGATAGCTAAGGATAGAAGGATGACTGATTGATAGAAGAATGATGGATGGATGGATAGATAGACAGACAGACACAGAAGGCAGTCAGCCAGATCAAAAAGGTAAAGGAGAGATAGCACATATTATTTTAAAGGCATCAACCTTTTTAAACCCGTTCTGCCGTAATAGTTTGTTATGCAAAGATGTAGTGAATAGTATGCTTATATAATTACACACAATACTCTTAATACAGATCTCCAGATAATTACTCACTCTCACATCTCTCCTTCGCTTGTGCCTCTTCACTGCCTCCCTTTTCCTGCCAGCTCCAGCGTTATTGTTTATGCATGCTTTAAAAATGTTTCCATGTACATGCGCCTCCAATTACGCATTTATTTCTATCTATTCTTCCAGTCACCAACCCCCTTCGTTATCCCAAAATATACTAGCTGTTCCCCATCCTTCTTGTGCTCTCTCCCGTATCTGTAATATGTCCTTATTTATTATAAACTGTGGAACGCCCTGCTCTTGTAACTACACTGAGCATCCATTCTCTCTTCTTGTCAGTCCTATACCATTTTCTTCTCAACACTTCCTGTTGATTGTCCTGTTTTCACACGATTTAGATCCCAATTAAGCATTATAAATCCAAAATAAATGAAAAAATACTATGTTAAAAAAAACTTTAAAAAAAGCTCTAAATGAAATCACATCCTGCTTTTCCCATCTTTAACGTGTATTCAAAGATAACTCTAACACACAGCACAATGCAGACGCTGCTACAGTAGCATTGCTCAATGTCAATACCTTCAGCCATTTCCCTAAATGCACTGCCTGCAAGGCATAACCTACAGTAAGAATTGCGTGACAGTAGCCTAAGCCCTGCCTACTTTTCACAATTAAAATGTCTGGGTCATGCTTGCTGTACTTGAACGGCCTGGTGTAGGGCTGTCTTGGGAGCCATGGGACATTACATCCCAAGCTCAGCTAACACCATAACCAAAGCCAGCACCACGCTCGCGGGACCCGGGCAGGGCACATGGGCCCACAGAGTAAGGCTATGGAGGGTCAGACAGTGTCAGGCAACCGCTTGGTACATATTGGACTTGGTGCCGTCCTCTCGCTAGGTCTCGCAAGATCACTTCCGCAGCGATTTGCAGCCAAAACGCCTTGCATCCAGTGCCAGATGTTCCAAGGTACAGCAAGCGTCGCATCCCATTATGTCCATTGTTTGCCCTGCCTAGGAAAGAATAAAGAAGAACACAGAAGAAAGAAGAGAGAAAAGTAGCATAGAAGAAAGAACATTGAAAGGAAGCTGAAGAAAAAGCCGAAGAAATAGCAAAAGAACACAGGCAGGAAGACGAGAGAAGAACCTCTATTGTACTTACCTGGGATGCACCACCTTTCCGTCTCCACCGCGAACCCTATTGGCCAGCGACTCACAACTGTGAAGTATATAAACAGTTTAGTGAGCAGGCAGAGACTTGGGACCACTGGACCACACCTGCGCTGGGTATACCTTACCTTGGGAACACTGGGGACTCGCTGATTTCTGCACCTATGGATGGAAAGGAGGCAATTCTTTAGTGTTTGTCTTGTGCAAGAGAACCCAGAGAGACATTGATATTAGGATAACCGAAAGACATTTATATTTGAACAGCAGAACACTTTTTCAAATCATTGGCAAACAAGACTTTAATGCACCTGATTTATCGGGTGTCTTCAACTGCCGAAGATGTGCAACAAGCTGTGGTGAAGTGAAGAAAAACTCTATAGCTCTGAGCTGACTCCTCCTAGTTATTGGTGGACAAGACTGGGAAGCCTGACATCTACCATGGCAGTAGCTGTCAACAAAGAGGGGACAGGTACATAAGGCGAAAGAGGACTGATGGGAGTCCGAGTGGGTTACAGAGGGGGGTGGCACATTCACAGAAACCACTAACAGCATCCTTACCTCTTTCAGATGAACCGGACTCCAAGGGAAGAAGGGGTGAACCAATTCCAAGAAATGTCACTACTGCCAAGCAGCTGGGGAATAAAACCCGTCCTCCCTCATTATGTGCTTTCTTGTCACTGTTCCCTGTGTTCATTGCTAGAGCGTGTGGCATTGCTGGAAACATCTTGTAAAACATGCTTGTCGCATGTAAACAATGTGACAAGCATGTTGCCGGCTATGTGGTGGAAGAAAACACACACTCACGGAGGGATTATAACATGAACCTCTTTATTTCCCTTCTTTCCGTAAAGTGGTGCCTCGCGCCTTTTCCCTGCTCCTCCCCCCAAACTCACTGGTCAACATGACCGTCATCGAATCCCAAGCTCCTTTGTGGGTGGGTCAACTTATTAACCCTACAGTGGCTGGTAACACCACCCCTGGACAACATGTCCAAACATCCCCGAGCACTCTTCAACCAGCCGTACTGACCTCCTGATTGTTCTTTGTGGTCTCTCCATGCAGACCTCTGTCCCTTCCCCAGTTTGAGCTTCCCCACCCGGTTCTGTCCAGCTCGCATCTTCCCTGGGGGGTACCCATAAGTCATCTCTTGGGATCCTTGGCTCTGTAGTGACAGGTCTCAACTGAGACTCACTCCCTTCTCTGTTGAGGTAGTGTTTGACTTGTTGGCATTTTCTCGTGATGGCTTTGTCTTGGTCTTGGGCTGTCACCATTGTTCCTTTTATCGCTGTGACTCTCATGGGGTTCGGGGCAAACCAAGAGTCTGTCTTACGTATCATGGGTTGTTGGACCAGGACCTCATCCCCGATCTGAAAGTCTTTTGGCATTGCCTTGCGCCTTGTGTCAGTATCTTGTTTTGCTTTTTCCTTCCCTTCAGCATCTCGCTGACGTATTTCCGCATCTAGATGCTCCCTGTCAGATAGGTTTCTTGGAATGCGGGTGCGTACCTCATAACGAACAATGAGTTCAGCAAGCATTTTGTGTGTGGCTTCGTGTGGTGTGTTTCTGTAGTCTCTGAGGAGCCGACACAGTGCTTAATATTGGTTGACTGACTAAATGTGGGCTCTCTGGATTGTCTTTTTAATTGATGCCATAAATCGCTCTTCTTTTCTGTTTGCCTGCGGGTGTCAAGGTGTCATTTTCATGTGCTCGGACCCTAGGTGTCTTGCCCATGCTGCAAATTCATGTCCACAGAAGGGTGGTCAGTTGTCAGACTTGATCACTCTGGGAATTCCCCATTCACTGAGTATCTCCTCCAGTACTGCAGCCACCTGAGGAAACGCTGTGGTGGTCACCTTCTTCACTCTGGGAAAATGCGAATACTCATCTATCAGGAGTTTGATACAACGTAGTGAACGTATGCAACATCCCCTCTCCGCATGATGGGGGCCCCTACTGGGTGTCGCGAAAGGTAGTCGGCGGGGTTCAAGTCGCCTCCTGGCCGATGAATGATGTCGTAATCGTATTCTTGGAGTCGGATGCCCCATCGCTCTATTCTTGGAGGCATTTTGGTGTACGGGTTGCCAAATAGAGAGAGCAGCGCCTGGTGGTCAGTTATTAGGGTGAATTTCTTTCCGATTAGAAAGTTGTGAAAATTTTGCATGCCCATACCGCGGCCAGGCTTTATTTTTCGGCCTCGGAGCTGGCCATTTCCGGTGTGGACAGCGCTCTGCTGGTATAGGCTGCCACGTGTCTGGGGTGAACATATGCGCCACTTGTCGGAGCCAGAATGGCTCCTTGCCTGACTGGGCTTGCGTCCACTATCACTTCCGTGTGCCACATTGGGTCGAAGTAGGCAAGGCGATGGACTTCTAACAAGAGCTAATTTGATGTCTTTGAACGCTTGGTGACACTCAGACATCCATTTGAATGTTGCCTCTTTCTGTAGGAGCCTTCTGAGTGGCTCTGTGAGTGATGCGTAGTACAGGATATACCTGGCGCAATATCCAGCCATCCCTAGGAAAGAGCGGACATCTGCGGCTTGTTGTGGTTCATTGAGGTTTGTGATCATGTTGACTTTTCCGGGGTCCGGCATCATTCCGTCACTTCAAAAGATGTGTCTGAAGAATTTGAGCTTCGCCTTGCTGAATCGTCAGTTACCGATGTTGAGCGTGAGGTCAGCGGCTTGGAGGGCTTACAGGTGGCGACTAGGGAGGCATTGTGGGCTTCCTTTGATGACCCGAAGACAAGGATGTCGTCATTGTAATTGAAAGCTCCTCGTTTAGGTCGGATAAACTGGCGCACCTCCTCCTGGAAAATATTGGCTGCACAAGAGATACCGAAATTTAGTCTCTGATCGTTGAACAAACCGTTGTGAGTGGCAAAGGTTGTAATCTGGAGTCAGGCTGTAACTCCAGTTGTTAGTAACCCTGTAGTAGGTCGAGTTTGAAGAACATTCAAGCGTTGTTTAATTTCACTATCATGTCTTCGATGCATGGACCTGGGTGTCTCTCGCGTTGGATAGCAGTGTTCGCCACTCTCATATCAATGCACAGGCGTAGCTTGCCCCCTTCTTTGGGTATGATGACAAGAGGAGAAACCCATGGTGTTGCTCCAGTTGCTGGCTCGATGATGCAGTCAGCGAGTAACTGTTGAAGTTTGCGCAATACTGCTTCCTGGAGGTGAAATCCGATTCTTCTTGGATGTCTTACGTTGAGGTCTATGTTTAGTGTGATAGGGGGACCTTTGAGTTTTCCTAATCCTGTACAGATTTTTGGAAATATCTGTACAATGTCCTCTTGTGTGATGAGGTTTTGGGATTGCCAGCGTAGGATTGTTCCGATCTGTTCCCTTGGTTCTCGTCGACTCAGTGTAGCTGTGATGGTGTCACCCGCTCTCATGTGGATTTCGATCAGGCCGAGGCGAGAGGCGGTGTGATAACTAAGTAGACATCGACCTCTGGTGAGTGATCGAATGACATGGATGGTGGTGTCTGGCGTCCATTTAGGAGCAGATGGCATGTGAACTGTCCAATGGCCTGCAGGGGCATGGATGCACCCCACTGGAAGATTCTCGAGTGGGATGGCTCAAGCGCTGGTGGGTTTGGAATTGTTACATAGTCTTGTTCGCCCATGATGTTTATGGTGGCACCTGAGTCCACCATGAAGTGGAAGAGGCAGTTTTAAATTTTTATCGCAATTTTGGGGGCTTCCCTTGCTTCTCCGGTGCAGAGTATCAGGTTGACTTATTCATCATGGTTGTGTGGGTCATAGTATGTGGTATATCCGGTCATTGCAGGATCGTGATGGAAATCCTCATCCCCATAGCCTTCTGGTGGGTTGTCGTATTCATCCTTTACGTACAGGGTTTGGCCCATGTGGTCGCTTGATTGTGGGTATTTATGCTCCTGGTACTCATCAATGGCCCTTACATATCGTTGTTGATTCTGTTGGTAGACCTCTGTTGTTGATATTGTGGAGGCGGTGGGCGGAATGGCATCCTGACCGGTGCTTGGGGATGAACTGGGGGAAATGGTACCCCTTCTCTACAAACCGACTGAAAGTGTCCTTCTCTCCTGCAGTTTGTGCACCTTTGCGATAAGGCAAGGCATGATCCTGAGTGTGGAAATGCCATTCCGCAGCAGTAGCATTGCCTCAGTTGACGTGGAACTTGCGGCGCTTGTGGCCTGTATGGGTAAGGACTTCTCTCACCCTTGCAAGGTGGTTGGATAGCGGCTTTGAGTTTGGAGGTGTCTTGTTTTGGGTTGGTTGTGCCGGTCATGGATGCAGCTTGTGCGTCGACCCTCTCAAAAATGCAGGCAAGCTCACTGACTTCGGGGATGGTGAGGGGCTTCTTCAGCAGCTGCTTTTTGAGTGCGGGTGATAGGCAGCCTTCAATGACCCTAAGGCGTATTGCCTCATCGAGGGAAAATGCGTCAAATTGGCAGTGAGCTCCCTTTACCCTCAAGCGAGTTATAACTTCATCCACCGTCTCTTGTGGATTTTGTTAGCATTGGTTAAAAAGGTATATCTCGTAATAGCGATTTGGCTCGATTATGAGGAGTTTGTCCAGGGCTTTGATTAGTGTTGCAAAGTCATTTTGATCAGCTGCAAGGATTGTCTTGACAATGGTCTTGATCTCTCCTCCCACTAGGTTGAGGAAAATGTCTCTGATATTGGGGCAGTCATATTCTCCTGACCCTCTCACAAAATGATGGAAATCCTCCATCCACTCAGTCCATCTGGGTCCTTTCGTGGCTTGGGGAGTTGTGGTGAAGGGCGGTGGCATCCATAGCTGTATCGATTTGGCCACGCAGGCTGGCTGGGGTGATGCCGGGTTACTCATCTTGAGGAGGATTCAAAAGTGGTTGATATTGGTTTAGTGCATGTCCGCGGAAGTGGAGTGTGTCCCCGGGTGATAGTCCTTGCCCATGTTTGCAGGATCACTATCGCCTTCAGGGATGTTGGCGGGGGGTGCAGGCCATGGCGGTGGGGTTTTGGAGTCCACTCACCCTTATATGTGCTCTTGACCATAGCTGGGCGCTTCTAATCTGAAGCAGGGCTGGCTGCTCGTCTAGTCGAGGTGATTTGCAGTTGTGGTGCAGGCCTTTGCTGTCCCAGGCAGCATGTGATGTGGGTCATCGTCCTGGGGGCCTGGGTGGGCTGTCACAGGCTGGTTTTAGGAGGATTGGTGAGCTGCTCACGTTACATGTATGCGTCGTGGGATTCTTGATGCCTGCAGGCAGAAAAGGAGGCCTGGCAGGGAGCCAGTGCTGGGCGTGCACGTAGCAGGCCAGCTGTGCGCGGCTGAAGAGGAGGAGGCTTGGTGGATTGGAGGCCTGACGGAATGCTGGCAGCTCCAGGAGGAGGAGGATGAGGCAGGGTGGAGGAGGAGGCCAGGCGGATTGCCTGGATGGC
The DNA here is from genome assembly GCF_040938575.1 of Ambystoma mexicanum. Taxonomy (NCBI): domain Eukaryota; kingdom Metazoa; phylum Chordata; class Amphibia; order Caudata; family Ambystomatidae; genus Ambystoma; species Ambystoma mexicanum. Next base: position 626,573,392 of record NC_090930.1, read on the forward strand.
CATTTTTGTGCGGCGGGAAGTCGCCAGCAGCTCCAGGAGGAGGAGGAGGCAGGGTGGAGAAGGAGACCGGGTGGATTGCCTGGGTGGCCTTTCATGTGTGGCGGGAGATCGCCGGCGGTTCCAGGAGGAGGAAGAGGTATGACGGATGTCACCAATGAGGTAAGGACTCCATCGTGTGTGGGACAGTCCTCATCACCAATGTTGCTGACTACACGGCGGAAGAAAACACACACGCACAGAGGGATTATAACATGAACCTCTTTATTTCCCTTCTTTCTGTAAAGTGGCGCCTCGCGCCTTTTCTCCGCTCCTCCCCCCAAACTCGCTGGTCAACATGACCGTCATCGAATCCCCCGCTCCTTTGTGGGCGGGTCAACTGATTATCCCAACAGTGGTTGGTATAAAGCATACCTTCCACCTTTGCGATGGAGTACGCCTAGAACTTTTTGCTGGTGTACGTGCACCATGCATCATGGCAGCATGTACTTCTGGACCAACGTATCGGCCAAACTTCTGCATTTCAAACAACAGCTATAACATTCACTTGTGAATGAGACTTTTTGCATCTCACTGCTAAGGTAATCTTCCTTAGCTCAGCGCACTTTTGTTTGTTCCTTCTGAACTTGTTTCCTGAATCAATTTCTTTCCTTTTTTCTCCATTGCCAGCTCATTTGGCTTTCTGCCATCTTGTTACCTCAGTTTTTCTCTCGGATTTCAGCTTAGAGTATTCTCTCACATCTTTTTTGGTCCTTGCACTTCCAGACAATCTTCTTCCAGAACTCCAGCTTCAACATCAAGGATGTTATCCTCTATTGAAATGTTTACATTCTATCAGAGATTCACTCCAGTTGTTACTCTGCCTGTGTATATATTACTGTGCAGTGTGGCATCCGGAGAAGATCAGCTTTTCCTTCAAGACTCCCAATTACAACATAGACATTAGGGCCAGGTGCTGCACGACCTCCAACTTTCTCTTCCTGTGCATCTTCCCTCTGGAGCCCTCCGCTCATCCACCTCCAACTCTCTGAGGGTCAGATGCTTCTCCAGGCAGAGAGTGGGGGGTAGATCTCTTTCCTCTGCTGGGGCCTTCCTCTGGAACAGCCTCCCTGCCTCCCTCAAACTTGAGCAAGACCACCTCTGATTCTGGAAGCAACTCAAGACCTTCCTTTTCGCTTCCGCTTTCTCTCTCCCAATTCCTTGCTGATGTCCCTGACTGCTTTGCACACTGGTCTCCTGGCCGCCCACTGGACTTCAGGGGCAGGTTCCTGCATGTCCAGTTGCCCTTGCCCTGCCTCTGGGCCACCTAAACACTTAAATGTCTGTATCTGCAACCCTACAATCCACTGGCTCTCTGCACTTATGAGCCGCTTATCGGAAGAACTTATGAGCTACCTGCACTCCCCCCCACACTGGACCTTTTCCCCTCCCATCCACACTTGCGTGATCTAAATGACACAAGGCCTAGTAAGATCATTGTTCTGTCCTCCCTTCCTTGTCTTGTCGTGCCTAAAAATACTTGGCTACAGGCACTTTATAAATGACTTTACATAATATCAAATCACATCACATCATACCTCTTTATCATCTGCATCTCCATTACAAGTCTAGTTCCAGGTGAACTTTAAACCTGACAATTTGAGATGTAACCATGGATCCGATGCAGGATCTTGTTAGGGCTGTTCAGGACCACTCCACTGAAGTTCAGGGGTAAAAAACCAAAAATACAGCATAAAACAAATGGCCCTGACTCGGGATGAGCTCACTGAAGAAAGTCCCTTTATGGGAGTGGTACTAGAGAATTATGAAGGGTCTTCTAAACGGCTTGACCAATTCCTGTATTCATGTACCAAGCACTTCACTTTCAAACCATTGTTTTATGCCACTGATAGGTCCAACATTGTTTTTTTATTTTTTTTATTTCACCTTTATATGGAAATGCTCTTTCAGAGGTTTCTCCTATGGTTACCTCAACACATCAATTTCTGCATAATTATACAGTTTTCCTTACTTCATTTTATAGCAATGTTCAACCAGCCTGATTTGGTGCTTACTGCACAAGAAACTCTCCATGATTTTCATCAAGGCTCACAAGACCTAATGGCATGCACAACTAAATTCAGACAGTTAGTCAAAGAGGTTGGTTGGCAATATGATGCTTGTGTAACCTTATACAGCTGAGGTCTAAATGAGGACATTAAAGATGAACTCACCTTTTTTGTTTGACCTGATTCCTTCAACGCTCTGGTCAATCTGTCTTTACAAATTGATCATTGCATACAAGACACTCAGTAATGGCACACAAATCATATGCTAACCATGAAGTTGAACCCCATTCCATCACGATCTCCTATCAACTCTTTGTTTCTGTGTTAGATCATAAGCCTATATAATTGGGAGAAGCTAATGGTCTTTTGAGACCAGAAGAAAGAAGTAATCAGACTTTGCAGGAGCTATGTATTTATTGCAGATCCATCTGTTGAAGGATTGTCCAATCTTTCTGCCACTATGGTTGGAACTGCTGCCTCCTGTTCCTTGAAGGAGTTTGGAACCTGGAAAGCAAGGAGAGCTTCAAACCTTAATTATCCCTAGCCGCATTACCACGTCCTTCCTTAGTGGTCATACAGATCGCCGTCTTTTTGACTAATCTACAACCTATATACTCTAGGGATTTAGTAGATTGTGGTACAGAAGACTTATTTATGGATAAGTCTTGGGCTCAGCAGCATCGTGTACCAAAACAAGATAAGGGAATTGTACAAGCAGTTGAAGGTATTGATGGGCAGCTTTTGTCACCTGGACCTATTGTGGAACAAACCGACAACATGCTTATGGATATAGCCCAAAATACTGAGGTCCTTTTTTTTCAAATTTAATAAAAGTGGCCTGGCTACAGCGCCACAACTCCTATATTAATTGGTGGGCTGAAACCTTATTTTTTGGGTCGGAATCTTATGTCCAGCATTGTACAAAAGAGAATTCACACAATGAGACACAATGTTCCAGTGATCAACCTGAAGACTCTTGTTTACCGGCATCTCATCTTCAACATGGTCCACTTCAATACCAAGATTATTTAGATGTTTTTCTGAATATTTGGCAAACACCTTGTCTCCGCATAGGCCTGAAGACTGCACCATAGAAACAAATCCAAATGCCATTGTTCCTTTACGGAAAGATGTTTATCCTTTCATCCCCCGAGGAAGCAGCATTAAAAAGGCATCTCAACATAAATCTCTGCAATGGCGTTATTAGTCCTTCTTAATCCCCAGTGGGTGCATCATTGTTTTTGTGCTCAAAAAGGAAATAGCAAAATTACTCCTTTGCCTTGGTTAGCAGGTCTTAAATCAAGTAACCCTAACAGAAAAATATCCATTGCCACTCAATGTGGTTATTCTGGGAGCCTTATGTGTAGCAATTATTGTTTGTAAGCTGTATCAGTGAAGAGTCTATAATTTAGTACATGTCCAACAGGGTGACAAGTGGAAACCGGCATTTAGAACTCTTTTTCGGCATTACAAATATTGTGTAATGCCGTTTGAACTAATGAATGCCCTGGTGGTTTTCGAGAGATTTATGGTCCATACCTTTTTGGATATGCTTTCTCATTTTGGTATCATTTATCTCGATATTTTGATTTACTTGTCCAATCTTATGGATCATACCAATCATGTATGTCAATTTCTTGTCAGACTTTGAGACAATCATCTTTTGGCTAAACCTGAAAAGTGTCAATTTGATGAAACATCTTTATGCTATTTGGGCTATGTCATCTCACGAGCCGGTATTTCTATGGACCCAAAGAAGATCTTTGCCAGGTTGGCCAATCCCAAAATGTGTAAAACAAATACAAAGAGTTGTGGGACTGGGCAACTTTTACAGGAAATGTATACCTTGTTTTTCCAACATGCTTTTGTATCTTAACCATCTTTTGAAGAAAGGCGTATATTGCCAATGGTCAACTGACGCAGACAAAGCGTATGCGCGTGACAAAAGACTTTTACTAAAGCACCCATCTGCCAGCCTCACGTCTCTGAACCATTTATGGTGGAGACTGATGCATCAGAGTTAGCACGTGGAGCCACTCTCAAACAAAAACAAGCATATGGGGAAGAATATCATATTTCCTATCTTTGCCGTACCCTAAGTGAAAGTGAATGACATTTTCAGCTTTTGAAATAAGAACTTTTTTCAATATGCAAAGCTTGTTTAGAATGGTGACATTTACTAATTGTATGATCTACCCACGTTCAAATACCAACTGATGACTGGAATCTCCAATCTCTACAATCTCGGGAGTGCAGAAATAGTTGGCAGGCCGATGGGCTTTATTTTTTGGCCAAAATCAGTTTCCTCTAACATACATCCCTGGAACTCAAAACATGATAGCTGACGGTCTGTCCAGCATGCATGAAGAAGCTGGGAGCCCTAAAATGCCCTACAGTAACATCCTTCAATATAAAGTATGTGTGTATCAAAGGAATAGCAAACACTCTACCACCACACCGGCCGTACGATTGCCAAATCAATCTCGTCCCCGGTGCCATGCTACCCATCAGTAGGGAATATGCATTGATGGAACCAAAGCATAACCATGTGCGGCATTATCTAGACTAGTATCTGGCAAACAGATTCATAATTCCCTCAAAGTCCCCAGTCTTGTTGCCCCTGTTTTCCATACCCAAGAAAGAGGAGAGGATCTCCATACATGTATACTACCATGGGCTCAACAAAATCACGATAAAGAGCAAATACCCGATTACACTAATTCCAGTCCTCCTGAACCAGGTGAAGGAAGCCACCACATACACAAAACTTGATTTATGTGGAGCCTATGATTTGGTGTGAGCAAAGGTAGGTGATGATTGGAAAACAGCCTTCCACACTAAATATTGTCCATTTGAGCAGCATTTCAGTCATTTATAAACTAGGTTATTCAAGAGCTAATCAATGTATGTGTTGTCAGCTACATCAGCAACAGTTTTGTGTACTCGAAGAGTGAGTAGGAACACATGGATCATGTGCGGGCCGTTCTGAACCAACTGCAAAATACGGTTTATTCATGAAAGTGGAACAATGCACATTCCATACACAACGAGTGTAGTTCATCGGATTCATCCAGACACCTGATGTGATAGTGATGGACCCAAACAAAGTAGCAGTGGTAACAGGGTGGTCATCCCCCTCATCCATCAAGGAGATGCAACGTTTTTTTGGCCTTCACAAATGTTTACTGCCATTTCATCCTGCAATTTCAGCAATGGTAAAACCCATCATTAACCTCCTCAAGAAGAAACGATCACTACAACTTACAATTTCTGCATTCAGCCTGGGCACTGACAGTACAATTCAAGTGACTCTTTTCTATTCTGAGTTCAACTTCATTATCAATTATCGTCCCAGTCTATGCAATGGAAAGGTGCATAACCTCTCATGCTTAGGAGGAGAAAGGCCACATAAATCAGAAAACAAGGAACCACCACCAATCCTTGCACCATCATGCTTTGTGGGAGTTCTTTCAAACAACAACCAACTTCTGGATGAGGTGCAAAAACATTTCACCCCAGGACCTTGGTGGACTGGGTCTTCCAAACCCTGGACCAGTCCTGTAAGAGAGGCTTACCATTCCATAAGGAGCAACTGTATCTATCTACCAAGGAATTACAACTTGTAGATCTTTGTCAATTCCATTCTACACTTTGCCACTTTCAGCATCAAGAAAACCACAGACTTTCTGCAACCCCATTGCTGGTGGGCAACACAGAACCGAAACATTCAAGCCGAAGTCCAATCATGTGCCACCTGTGCTATTGATACAAGTTCTCATAAATATCCCTCCTGCAATCACTAAAAATACCTCCTACTCCTTGGCAAACAATCTCACTCGACTTCATCACATACCTTCCCCTTCATCACAAAAAAAATTGAAATACTCTGCATCGTGGACCAGCTGTACAAAATGGCCCATAGCATCCCACTGACCAAACTACTGCAAGCAGCGGAACTAGCACAAATCTTCATGTCCAACATAGACAAGTTACCTGGTATACCATTGATCGTGATCTCAGATTGCGGCATACAATGTGTCTCAATGATCTGGGCCTCTTGCTATTCAACCCTAGGAATTGATGTCTGGTTGTCCATTGAATACCACCCCCAAGCGGATGGCCAAACAGAAAGAAAAAGCCAGTTATTGGAACAGTATCTCAGCTGTCTGTTGGCCCAACATGAGAACATGCAGGAGAGGACTGATCTCCTCTGGGCGGTGGAATTCACCTTTAATAACACAGTGCGCAAACCATCGGGTTCTACCCATTTTAAGAACTATCGGATGTACATACAAAATGCAGCGACTTTGAAAAGAAGAACACCTGTAATGTGCCTTCTGTTTCAGAACAACAAACAACAATGAAACAACTGAAACAGAACTTATAAAAAGCAAAAGACAATTACAGGACACAAGCAAACAAACAACGCAGGCAGCACAAACCATAGATCCTGGAGCCAAAGTGAGGATAAGCACATGTAACCTATGGCTAAAGGGGCCCCGTAAATTCCAGTCACGTTATTTATGTCCATATCCAGTAGAGAAGAAATTAGGACCTGTCACCTTTAAGCTAACCCCACCACCAAACACTGTCAATGCACCTCGTTTTTCATATATCGTTGCTCGAGAAATCACATCCTGTCTTAAGGCCACAGCCTGTTTCGATCCCTGACACTACCCATGAGATACCCTAATTCAAGTTAAACAAGGTCCTGGATTCAAAAAAGGTGAGGGGGAAGGTTCACTTCTTATTAGATTGGACACACTATGGACCAGAACACAGATCATGGCAACCTCCAAATAATATCACAGTCTACAGGTTAATAACTGCCTTCCACACACCACACCCGGACAAGCCCCGTGCATGGCGGGACACAATTTAGGGGGTGGGTACTGTCATCGGAGGCATAGGACATGTCATCCCAAGATCAGCTAGCACCACAAGCACATCCTGCACCACTCTCACAGGATCAGGGCAGGGCACATGGTCCCATTGAGTGGGAAAATATGACATGGGAGACTTGGTGCCGTAGTGTTGAGAGATTTTGTGCGATCACTTATGCAGCTATTTTCAGCTGCAACATACTGCATCCCATGCCAGCCTTTCTGAGTGTTGTGGCAGAATATCTACACGTTATCAGAAGCCTGTGTCAGGCCCATTCTGTGTAACCATCTCAAATCCTTCTTGCATGTTGCACACAACACATGTTATAACCCTGGCTTGACGTATTTCTGACTGCAGCCGGCAACACACTGACACAGTGTCACATCTCACTGCTGTACATCAGTTTTCTCTATCAAGGCCTTATTTGGTATATGCTTTTTTTCATAGAAGTGATATGCTAGCTGAACCCTATATTACAAGTAACTGCAATACTTACAAATGTCCTGACTCCAGCTGGTTCAAGCATTCATTACTGTTATGCAACTTGCCTAAGTAACGCCCACCTGGAGTTGGGCAATTGTCTTTTTGTTTTAGGGATCTGTGTATATAACATGTGATCCATGTACAAATTGTCAGACATACTTCTGACAACGTGTGACTTGTTGTGAACGCTCTTGCCAAATCCCAGCTGCCATGCGTGAACCTGTTTATCTTATGCATAATAAGAATGTGTTTATCAGGCTTGGCCTGTTGTGTATTATTCCTTGTGGGCCCTTCATCCTATTATTTTATTCTTTATGACCACAACAGTTGGTGCTGCGTTCTCTTGGCAAGCAGAATCAATTGAAAAGATACTGCATGTTGCTCAGCATTTCTATGATAAACAGAAAAGACAAGAACAAGATGGTGTTGCTAGACTCATGGCATTACAAATCTAACATTAGAAATCAAAGAATGTGACAGGGGTCAGAGGACGCTTTGGACCCCTTCACACACCTTATGATAGATAGTTTGCTGACCCTTCCACAGGGGCAACCACCTTTTTCTCCACATTATTATCCTCTCCAGAAAATGCAACCCGGTCAGCCTTTTTGTAGGTATTGCAAAAAGACTCACCGCCTCATTCAACCATGTCAAATACGGTCTGCTAGACCTCAATGCCATATGAACGCTGCACCTCAACATTTCACCCAACAAGCGGACACTCATTTGCCTCCACCTGCTCCTCCCCCACCCACTTCGGGTTATCTAGATATGCACATTTATTATGGCACACAATAGGAATGCCAGAGTGTCCTCCCTGAGATATCAGCTGCTTTGTTCCCTCTGGACCGTTCTGCTCCATAGTTAGAGAGTAACACTGAAAGCAAACTTATAAAATGCTTGGTTGTTGCTGGGGCAAGACTCTGCACACTGAGTGTTTCTGAATTATCAAATGTTTCTTCTTCTAATGAAATCATCAATGCTGTAGTACAATTATTCCTTACCCTGTTTCCAATGATCTTTCTGTTCCCATTTGTCCTTTCTGTTGAGCCTGTGCCCCACTGCCAATTTACTGGTTATTGATCTCTTATGAAAATGAATTGTACCATTTATTATTCTCCTGATGGCATGTATTTAGACATGCCACAAAAGCTTTACGCTGATGGTCTGTTTCTCTTATAGCAACCTCCCTCTATGCCTGTGGTTTCTGAGAGTCTGCTCAGGCAGCCTGCACAGGTTGCAGATCTTTTGCAGTCACTTCCTGTTTCGCTCTGATGTTGGTCATCTCCTTTCTGCTGAACCTGTGTGCATTACACATAACCCTGCTGTGTCCTTACCTAGGATACCGCAGAATAGGCTCTCACCACAAGCAGCGGAAGGTTTCACATCCATCATTTGCCCATACAAGTCATTATGAACTACACAACAAGCCCTTGTAACACTCTGAGTCTTTGTATTTGCAAGAAAGGTACTAACAAATAACGTTTTGCTCACAACCTACTCGTGCTTAACAAGTGTTGGGATGCAAATGAAGGAAGTCCTTATTCAGTGGGCAAGGGACCTGTTAAAATGCCAGTGGCCCTAGTTAAAGGTACACCCTTCCTACTCTATGTGAACAGCAAGGGCGATAAATACATTTCTGAGACCCCTCAATGGATAAATGAAAGGAAGAAACATATAGTAGAAATGCACATTGAGAGCATCACCCATGTGACCTAATGCAGCAGGCAAATATTGTGCAGCAGCACATAAGGTTTGACACTGCTTCATAAGCAGAGAAAGGGCACCACAAGCAATGGAAAAGCGTTCTTTCAGTACTGCCTATTCGTTGCATATAATCTAGATTAGACATACATAAAAATAGGCCCCATTTCAAAATCAGGTCCCTGGCCCATTTTTCAATTATTAGTCCGCAGAAGCACATTGATTTTTCCTCACAGTGAAATACACTTAGTTCACTGTCCATCTTAGACAGTGCACGAACAAGGCCAGTGCCCTTGAAAGACAGGGTGAAGAGGCGTGCAGGGATTGATAAAGAAGAAACGTCACATCTAGTTCTCAGGCCTCGAGCAAGGAACAATAATGCAATTAAATGTTGCAAACTAGAGCAAAGGTTTAAGCAGGCCAAGGACACAGGCTGGTGAGAAAACAGTAATGCTGAATTAAAGCAAGGGAGAACAGATCTGATTGTTAACACACTGCCACCTGGCAGAAAAAGGTCACTTAGAATGAAGTTGCTGGCAGGTTGTTGGAAATATAGTTAATACATGATTAGTGGCATAACAGAGAAATAAGGATAAGTGAGTATGGGCATTCAAATAATTAATTATGAAGAGGTGGAGAGAGAAATACTCCTGCCCTCCCCCCACATTAATGCTGTTCAGAAAAAAAACAAGCAAATGAAAGCACACACATGAATCTATTCCCCAAACAAGCAGTGTTAAGTAATGCTCACTAGGAGATCATTGATTTCCATGAGAAGACAGAAGATTGTGCAACATGTGTCCAATGAGGAGTCGGAAATTAAACAGTTAGTTTTACAGTTGTAAGGATGGGAACCATCAGGGGACATCAACATTCTGGTTGCATGGAAAAAGGATTAGGTATTGATTTATTAAATGTCACCCTGTCAGCACCTCACTGAGATTGGTCACAAACAAGTGGTGAAGCAAACCATGAGACACCACAACCAATGGAGAAGGGGTTTGGGAATAACAAATTGTATCACCAGAGTCAACCAATGATAATGCGGGACGGCACCTAGACTGGACATTAGGTCATATTTAAAGGGCTGGTACTGGTCATGAGGGAAAGGTTTGAGCCAATAACGCACATTAATGTATAGATGTATGCAGGGGATCTAGGTAGATATCTAATAAATGCGCCAGGATTTACATGTAATTGAAACAATGCCAAAATCATGTCATGTCTCTTTTCCTATATATTTCACCATCGAATGATGATGAGTTAAATAAAGCTTGCATTTGTCCCAACCACAGATGCATGTAATAAACGTTGTGTTATTCTTGCAAAAGGTGTGCACTCGTTTCCCTTCTTGGATTGATTTTTGTGTGCGGGTATTGGGCCTGCTTTGCATTTTGGTGACCGTGGGATGTGATTCCAGGCACCCCATCATGCTGTACATGGTTTTGGGGGGACAGGGCTTCTTTGTCCTTGTCCTACCAATTCTCTGTGTGTGTTTGCTGTGAGTTTCCTGCACAGGAGTCCCGCTTGGATCCCTTTTACATTTCAGTGAACAGTAGCCATCAGAAACCCTTAGGGCACCCATGGATTGGTGTACACCGTTGTACCGCTAGTGTATATTGTTGGAACATGTGTGTTGCCCACGGAGCAGGGTATGGGCTGGTGGCAGCTACATGCTGACTTGACAGTGGCTCTGTGCATCCTCCATTTTTTGGGATACTAAGGCCCTGCCATAGGAATCAATGGCTTCTTACACAAAGTCAAGATGGCCACTGAAGCCTTGGTTATGTGCCCTTCCCCTGAATGGCTGTATGGTGGAAGGACCATATATTGCTTTGGGGCTGCTTCCTGCCAGGCTGGAGGGATTCTTCTCAGGGACTGCTTATACTGGGTACACCCTTGGGGTAGGACCTGTATGAATGGAGTAAGGGGTCAATTCACATTCTGTGTTGTGGGTGTCTGTTTTTGGTTGTGTGAAACAATGCATGAGCCAGCCCTGACTGAAACCGGAATAAATGCAGTGTCTACTCTGAATGGCTGAGGAGTTTCTCCCAATCCATATCCTGTCTTGTGGGTGTCTGGTTTTGGGTGAATGGCCTGAATTCCTTTTAGCCTGATTGGGTCTGCCTGCATGAATGCTCCTGTGTGTGATTTGCTGGCTGAGCCAGGCTCAGGTGTAGTGAATGGGGAGTGTTTTGTATAACAAGAGACACCACACTCACCTCCTTGTCAGAAACTGAAACAAGAATCCTGATGCAAGAAGTACCGTAAGTGGTTCAGGGAAAATAAGAAGCGAGAACATATGTGTTGGGTTGATTGAGTGAGTGCTCCACATATGAACATGATGCAGTGGATTGATGGATACATGGTATAAACATTTGCTAATTTGTCTAACCTCTTATTTTTTTGAACATTTTAGTCTGAGGCTTGGTCAACAGAGCAGTGTCTGTACATTGTTGATCAGAACAATTTAGACCCTTTTAAGTTGGCCAAGTTGTCTGACAAATGGGTTTCCCACAGGGTGCCCCTAAGGATCCCAGTGGGAAGGACAAGGACAAGGACAAAGAAAAAGGGACCTCTCAGAAACTTGAGGACCCCAGCAAGCAGCCACATCTGAATAAACCAAAACATCCCTCTCCTAACGTCCAACAATCTAGTGGGGTTAAGACCCAGAGATGTGGGAGCAAGAGTAGAGGTTCCCCGCTGCGAAGTGGGCTCCAAGTGATCCTAATTCAGTTCCTCATATACCTGGTAATTATTGGGAATGCAGAGCCAAGGATCACAGGAAGGGTGACCTCAAGTGTAAATGTAGGAAACTTTGAGTCCTAAGGTGTCGGTCTCTGTTTTTGGTTATGTGACACAATGGGCCTCATCACGAGTTGGGCGGTAACACTGGCACTATTAGCGCCGGTGCTAATAGCCCTACCGCCAAACCCCCCAGCGCTATTAGCGACGGATCACAGGTTTTGGCTGAAGGGTTATTGCCCATTCCCCTTTGGGCCCATTCAGGAATTCATCATTCCCCATTGGGCCCAATGGGGAAAATTTGCACTATTACCGCTGGCGGATTTCTCGCCGGTGGTAATCGCGCCGAAAATCGGCAAATTTGCCGCAGATTTCCCCCCAGGTCAGAGCTGGGGGGAAATCCAGGGGGAGGACAGCTTGGCCATGCTTCCAAGACTGTATGCCCTGGCAACAACCACCGCAGCATATCACATTCATATTTGCTTATAACTTTGGGTGAAAAACAAATGTATAAGGAACAAAGGTATTAGATACTATGGATGTGATATGCTGCTATGGTTGTCATTATTATGGTATACTTACTGTTTGGTCTAGTAATGGGAGTCCATGTTTTTCTTCTTCATTTCTGTGATAAAAGAAAATAGCATGTTAGTATTAGTATTTTGTAATGACTTATTACATTGTATAAGCAATATACTTTTATTTTATTTCGACCCTCATATTTAGTAGAGTACAAATCAGAGTACTGTGCAATTTGCTCAGTTTCTGTATTTGTTGCTAAAATCATTGGGTCTGTGGGAGAAAAAAAAATCCATGTTGGATTAAAAAAAAAACCTTTTTCTGTTATGCTACAGTTTATTTGTTTGTTTGTTTTCAGTGTTCACTTGTTGTTTCTGGCTAATGCTTTATACTTTGCTTTGTTGTATTTTTTTTGGAGCAGTAACAGATTCTTCATTTGTTTTGATATTATAAAATTTTGGAGCAGTTAGATACCAATTGGCGTATTCTAACTGTCTATTTTTTTAATATATTTTTTTGTGGTTTTGATTTATCTATTTGGATATTGTTAAATTTTGGGACAGTTAGATACCAATTGGCGTATTCTAACTGTGTATTTTTTGGTCTAATTTAGTGTTATTCATTTATCTGATTAGTTGTTGTAGAATCTTTGAGCAGTTAGATAGTTTTTGCAGTATTCTAACAGTTTATATTTTTTTAACACACATTTACTTAAAGGTTTAAATACAGTTTATTTATCAAATTTTGGTTTTAAGAACATCAAATAAGCGTTTGTAAGATTTGCTGGTAATCTCTGCTTTAGAATAATGGTACTATCATTACATTCAAACCATCCACATTTCTTTTTTATATAGCCGTGTAGTGCCCTGAATTGGTTGTGGCTACTGCGTGGTAGATTATACCTATTGTTGTGAAGGTTTTCTTACCAAGTGATATTTGACTATGTGTGAATCCAGTCAGCTTGCAGTTGTTTTTGGTACCATCTGCATTGTAACATAGAAGCATTAGTATTACATATTTACTATGTGTTTGTATTACTAACGTGGAGCGATTATCTGAATTGCAGGTAGAGCATAATCTACCATGGTTTGCATTTTGTACAAGTTGCTGAAATGGAATGGATTCACAATTTGGTATTGATATATATATATGAAGCGTTCATTGGGAATTTCTTCTTGTGTCACATTGTTGCACAGAGTGCATGTATGTTTCCACATGTATGAAATCTGGAAGATTTCCTTTATAGGTATGTTTTTGTTTTCCAGTACTTGTAGTAAGTACATTAAACATTCTTGTGGATCATCCTGTGAGTTTATAGTGAATTTCACCATTTCAGCACAGTAGTCCAATTGTTGCCTTATTCCATAAACACTATATGTGTTGTCAGGATTTTTTTTTGCGTTTCTATGAAGTACTAACATTTGCATACACAATGGGTCTCTAAAGTGTAAGTAAATGTTGTGAACAATTGGTGGTAATTGAAATAGAATATTCATTGCTACATTTGCATAGCAACTTACACCAACTATATTTGAGAATTTAAATGGTCCAGGTAGTTCTGTATCTAACTGCTTTTTTTGGAGTTTGTCTTCCTTCTTTAAAGAAGTACCTGGTTTAGTTTCTCTAATTGATTCTTTTTTGTTTGTGGTACTTGATGAAGTATTAGTTTCTTTTACTCTCTTTGGAGGATTTGCAGTGACGTCCTGTTGCATTTCTGTTTGATTTAGTTTTCTTTTACAATGTTTTAGTTTTTGTGGAACAGAATATGTTTTCAGATGGGGAGTGTATAGTGAGCGAAGTCTATTATATTCTAAAATGCAAGGAATATCAGCGTTTACTTTACTTGCATCAAAGTTGATTAGAAATAGACCGTCAAGTGTACGTAAGCATGATAGTGCAACGTAGCTCATGCCTTCTTTAAAGACTGTTACCAATATCTATCATTGCTTTGTCTAGGGTAAGACCTTGTGATTTATGAATCGTGACTGCGTATGCAAGAGTTAGAGAAAATTGTTCTCTGCGTACATACATATCTTTGAAGAGAAGGAATCTAGCTGTTGAGCGTCCTATCCGTTTTACTTCTGAAAGTTTGTCAAAGAGTATATTGACAAACTGAATTTTGTTGTCACGTGGGTATGTTTGAAAGCCAACAACTGTACCCAGTGCTCCATTAATTAGTCCTTGGTCCACGTCAAGGTTACGTTTAAGCATTACTTTGCAATTTAAGGATAATTTTAACATCTTTTCTAAGCCTGCTGTGTTTGAGATTGATTTTTCTAAATTATTTAGGGGGTAATTCATAGATTTCAGCGCACAAGTGGCGCACGCGTCTGGCGCACAGTGTGCGCGTGCGAATCCCTGCGCCAGCCGCGTGCGTAAAAATCCATTTCCGCGCACAGCATATTCATGGATTGCAGCCACCAAAACCAGCCGTGGCGCACAGTGGCGCAGCGACCCTGCAGCAGCGCCAGTTACGCCCCCAAGAACTCCTCTCGCGCAGGGAAAATCCATCAATATACCCAATCCAGCGCGAAGGGCTGCGCTAACCCTGTACCAGCACAGCAAGCGGGCTACATGTATCACTGGAGTGCGTGGGAAGTACCTCACGGATTGGCCCCGTGCGAGCAGGGTACGCGTATTTCAGGGGTGCGCGGGAAGTTCCACACGCGATTTCATCATGGTACGTGTATTTCAGGGGTGCGCGGGAATTTCCACACGCGATTGGGCCCGTGCGAGCAGGGTACACGTATCTCAGGGGTGCGCGGAAAGTTCCACACACGATTCCATCAGGGTACGTGTATTTCGGGGTGCGCGTGAAGTTCCACACGCGATATCAGCAGGGTACGTGTATTTCAGGGGTGCGCGGGAATTTCCACACGCGATTGGGCCCGTGCGAGCAGGGTACGCGTATCTCAGGGGTGCGCGGGAAGTTCCACACGCGATTCCATCAAAGTACGTGTATTTCGGGGCGCGGGGGAAGTTTCACACGCAAAATCAGCAGGGTACGTGTATTCCAGGGTTGCGCGGGAAGTTCCACACGCGATTCCATCAGGGTACGTGTATTACAGGGGTGCGCGGGAATTTCCACATGCGATTGGGCCCGTGCGAGCAGGGTATGCGTATTTCAGGGGTGCGCGGGAAGTTCCACACGCGATTTCATCATGGTACGTGTATTTCAGGGGTGCGCGGGAATTTCCACACACGATTGGGCCCGTGCGAGCAGGGTACGCGTATCTCAGGGGTGCGCGGGAAGTTCCACACATGATTCCATCATGGTACGTGTATTTCGGGGTGCGCGTGAAGTTCCACACGCGATATCAGCAGGGTACGTGTATTTCAGGGTGCAGGGGAAGTTACACACGCAATTTCATCAGGGTACGTGTATTTCAGGGGTGCGCGGGAATTTCCACACGTGATTGGGCCCGTGCGAGCAGGGTACGCGTATCTCAGGGGTGCGCGGGAAGTTCCACACGCGATTCCATCAGGGTACGTGTATTTTGGGGCGCGGGGGAAGTTTCACACGCGAAATCAGCAGGGTACGTGTATTCCAGGGGTGCGCGGGAAGTTCCACACGCGATTCCATCAGGGTACGTGTATTACAGGGGTGCGCGGGAATTTCCACACGCGATTGGGCCCGTGCGAGCAGGGTACGCGTATTTCAGGGGTGCGCGGGAAGTTCCACACACGATTTCATCATGGTACGTGTATTTCAGGGGTGCGTGGGAATTTCCACACGCGATTGGGCCCGTGCGAGCAGGGTACGCGTATCTCAAGTGTGCGCGGGAAGTTACACACACGATTCCATCAGGGTACGTGTATTTCGGGGTGCGCGTGAAGTTCCACACGCGATATCAGCAGGGTACGTGTATTTCAGGGTGCAGGGGAAGTTACACACGCAATTTCAGCAGGGTACGTGTATTTCAGGGGTGCGCGGGAATTTCCACACCCGATTGGGCCCGTGCGAGCAGGGTACGCGTATCTCAGGGGTGCGCGGGAAGTTCCACACGCGATTCCATCAGGGTACATGTATTTCGGGGCGCGGGGGAAGTTTCACACGTGAAATCAGCAGGGTACGTGTATTCCAGGGGTGCGCAGGAAGTTCCACATGCGATTCCATCAGGGTAAGTGTATTACAGGGGTGCACGGGAATTTCCACACGCGATTGGGCCCGTGCGAGCAGGGTACGCGTATCTCAGGGGTGCGCGGGAAGTTCCACACGCGATTCCATCAGGGTACGTGTATTTCGGGGTGCGCGTGAAGTTCCACATGCGATATCAGCAGGGTACGTGTATTTCAGGGTGCAAGGGAAGTTACACACGTGACGTCCGCAGGGTACGTCTATTTCAGGGGTGCGCGTGAAGTTCCACACGCGATATCAGCAGGGTACGTGTATTTCAGGGTGCAGGGGAAGTTACACACGCAATTTCAGCAGGGTACGTGTATTTCAGGGGAGCGCGGGAATTTCCACACACGATTGGGCCCGTGCGAGCAGGGTACGCATATCTCAGGGGTGCGCGGGAAGTTCCACATGCCATTCCATCAGGGTACGTGTATTTCAGGGTGCGGGGGAAGTTTCACACACGAAATCAGCATGGTACGTGTATTCCAGGGGTGCGCGGGAAGTTCGACACGTGATTCCATCAGGGTACGTGTATTTCGGGGCACGGGGGAAGTTTCACACGCGAAATCAGCAGGGTACGTGTAATCCAGGGGTGCGCGGGAAGTTCCACACGCGATTCCATCAGGGTACGTGTATTACAGGGGTGCGCAGGAATTTCCACACGCGATTCCATCAGGGTACGTGTATTTCGGGGTGCGCGTGAAGTTCCACACGCGATATCAGCAGGGTACGTGTATTTCGGGGTGCGTGTGAAGTTCCACACGCGATATCAGCAGGGTACGTGTATTTCAGGGTGCAGGGGAAGTTACACACGTGACTTCCGCAGGGTACGTGTATTTCAGGGGTGCGCGTGAAGTTCCACACGCGATATCAGCAGGGTACGTGTATTTCAGGGTGCAGGGGAAGTTACACATGCGATTTCAGCAGGGTACGTGTATTTCAGGGGTGCGCGGGAATTGCCACACGTGATTGGGCCCGTGCAAGCAGGGTACGCGTATCTCAGGGGTGCGCGGGAAGCTCCACACGCGATTCCATCAGGGTACGTGTATTACAGGGGTGCGCGGGGAGCACCACACGTGAATTGCACGTGTGGGTCCACCCAGGTGTTCGCTCTACACACTCCACGGCCCCTGCAGGTGGCTCACACCACAGGGGCCTACCCTGCACATGTCCTGCTGGCACCCCATCCACCATGGCCATGCCCCCCAGCCAACCCACATGTCAACTTGCACTACTGCCCACCAACGCATGTGCCCCTGCACCCCCAGCCACCAGGGGCACCCTCAACAGGCCCCCACCCATGTCTCCCACCACCCCCCAGCAGTGCAGCGGCACCCTCTCCAGGCCCCCACCCATGTCTACCACCACCCCCACCCCCCAGCCACCAGGGGCAGCCTCCACCAGGCCCCCACCCATGTCTCCCAGCACCCCCCCAGCAGTGCAGGGGCACCCACCACCAGGCCCCCACCCATGTCTCCCACCACCCAGCCACCAGGGGCAGCCTCCACCAGGCCCCCACCCATGTCTCCCAGCAACCCCACCCCCCAGCAGTGCAGGGGCACCCACCACCAGGCGCCCACCCATGTCTCCCACCACCCCCACCCCCCAGCCACCAGGGGCAGCCTCCACCAGGCCCCCACCCATGTCTACCTACCAGCACCCCCAACCCCCAGCAGTGCAGGGCACCCACCACCTGGCCCCCACCCATGTCTCCCACCACCCCCACCCCCCAACCACCAGGGGCAGCATCCACCAGGCCCCCACCCATGTCTACCAGCACCCCCACCCCCCAGCAGTGCAGGGGCACCCACCACCAGGCCCCCACCCATGTCTCCCACCACCCCCACCCCCCAGCCACCAGGGGCAGCCTCCACCAGGCCCCACCCATGTCCAACTCATGTTCCCCACCCCCCCACCCCCAGCACTGTGGGGCACCTGCCAGCTGGCCCCCACCCATGTCCAACTCATGTCTCCCACCACCCCCACCCCCCAGCACTGTGGGGCACCTGCCAGCAGGCCCCCACCCATGTCCAACTCATGTCTCCCACCACCCCCACCCCCCAGCACTGTGGGGCACCTGCCAGCAGGCCCCCACCCATGTCCAACTCATGTTCACCACCCCCCCACCCCCCAGCACTGTGGGGCACCTGCCAGCAGGCCCCCACCCATGTCCAACTCATGTTCCCCACCCCCCCACCCCCCAGCACTGTTTGGCACCTGCCAGCAGGCCCCCACCCATGTCCAACTCATGTTCCCCACCCCCCCACACCCCAGCACTGTGGGGCACCTGCCAGCAGGCCCCCACCCATGTCCAACTCATGTTCCCCACCCCCCACCCCCCAGCACTGTGGGGCACCTGCCAGCAGGCCCCCACCCATGTCCAACTCATGTTCCCCACCCCCCTGCCCCCCAGCACTGTGGGGCACCTGCCAGCAGGCCCCCACCCATGTCCAACTCATGTCTCCCACCACCCCCATCCCCCAGCACTGTGGGGCAGCTGCCAGCAGGCCCCCACCCATGTCCAACTCATGTCTCCCACCACCCCACCCCCCAGCACTGTGGGGCACCTGGCACCAGGCCCCCACCCATGTCCAACTCATGTCTCCCACCACCCCCACCCCCCCAGCACTGTGGGGCACCCACCACCAGGCCCCCACCCATGTCCCATCCATGCCCCCCTGCACCTGGGTCCCACCAATCCCCAATCATGTCCGTAATGGCCATCCTCCCCTACCAAAAGGCCCAACCAACTATCACATCCACCCACATATCAAAGGCAATGACATGTTACACACCCAATGTAAATAATGCAAATGAACACATGTCTGTCACACACAATGGCTGCAAGTGAATGTTAAGACACCCAACATGACATGCATGAAAGCAATGAGATGATACGACACATTGAAGGATGAAAATAAAAATGTATTTAAAACCAACTTGAATGGAAATAAAATGAGAAAAACCACAAAGCAAAACAACCAAAAGAAGAAGAATGTCCATGGAAAAATCAAAAACACACAGCACAATCCAAAAAAATGGTGTCCAAAGTCACAGTCAGAAAAGTAATCCAAGTGTAAATGATAAACAAAAACCATTGCTCCATGGCGATGAAAAAAATCCAAAAAATAGAAAAATCCATTGAAGAACTATTTACAAGATAATCCTGGGTCCATGAGCCCAACCAAATGAAACCTAACTATGACAACTAACTAAAAACTGAACTACATACAAAAATGTGGCGCATTGTCCAATCGCAACCAAATAAAAAAAATAAATAAAGGAAACCTAACACTAACTATATAACTATATACAAAGGCGGCGGGCAAGTGCAGCGGCTCACTCGGTGGTGTTCCGGGCCAGGGCATCATCGAACTCCTGTTCGATGTCCCGGAGGCGGTCCTGTTCCATGGCCCCGAGGGTCCGCAGGGACGGCGCCGTCTCCTCCTCCAACCCCCTGCGGATTGCCTCAGGGCCCTCCGCATGGTGTTCTCCGACCTGACCATTGTGAGCCGTGCCTCTTCCGCCCGCCGCTGCTCCGCAGCTATCTGCTGGCCCAACCGCTGCCACAAGGAAGACACTTCCCGTCCTGGGTCCTCCTGCCCTATGGCCGATGCCTGCCCCTCCGATGTTGATGGCCCTGAGCCATGATGCCTCCCACGTTGACTCCGCTGCTGCCTCCGACGCCACTGCCTCTGCCAGCACGACGCATCCAGGCTAATGGAATCCACCGACGCCGTCGTGCACGTGCCCTGCCTGATGATGCCGGCACATCCTACATCTGCTGGGGTACAGTTGCTGTGTTGTCCACCCCTGCTGGACCTCTGACTCCCGACTGTGGCAGGGATGGGATCCCCACCGAGCTGGCTGCATTGGTCAGGGCAGGTCCACAGGGGGCCCTGGTGGCATCTGGGCCGGAAGACGTCAAGGAGAACGACTGGCGTATAGTCTCCACAGAGGAGGAGAGGGCCGCCAGATTGGCCGACACATGCAGGAAACCCCCGAACATGAACGATCCCAATTGGGCCACGTCGGCACGGTGCTCTTCGTGATGACGTGCGTGCTCCTCCTGGGAAGCACGCACGGCATCACGAATCACAGCCGTGCGCATCGCGACCCCAATCAGGACCTTCTCCATACGGCCAGGGGTCCCCTCGTCCACAGGTGGAGGGGAGTCAGATGACATGGACATCCCCTCTACCTGCGGACGGGCCTGGGACGGGGCATCCCTGCTGGTGCATGGTGGTGCACCCACAGGGCCAGGGACAACGACATGCACAGGCCCCTCCATGGTGACCTGTGCTGCTTCCTGCCCCTGCCCCTGGACTGCACCACTTGCACCAGCAGGGATGCCCCCACCAGGCCCTATGTGCGCCTCAGTGGCGGCCGCCTCCTCCTCTGTGGAAACCACCAACCTGGATGGCTCCTCACCGTCTTCCGCCGTAGCAGGCCCCTGTGGGGGCTCACCCACCCCTTCCGCTGCAGCCGTGGGGGCATCCCCGCCGCCTTGCTCCACAGCGCAGTCTCCGCCCTCTTCTTCACTAGCCGCTGCGTAGAGGGAGACATAGAACACAAGCATCAGGGTACTGTACAATGGTCACCTAGACAGGAAGCAATAGCAGATGAGTGCCACTGTCAAAGTACACTTCCATCATGTCCCTCCACAACACATGTGTCAGTCCAGGCAAAACACACACAGTGACAGTCATGGTGCATGCCATGGACATTTCCATACATGTACAATGGACTCTCGAAAATTACAATGTAATTGAACTCACATGCATCATGGGTCATGCCTATCACATGCACACACTTCACCTCAGTCACATCCATCTGGCCCCGTACACCCCAATCACAGTGGATACAAGGATGACTAGGCTGCATCAGTGAATCTGTACATTGTCACAGACATGTGTCATGCATCCATGGCATTCACAAGTGACAGACACGCAGGTCCGGCACACAGACATAGATACCATATATGTACCTGGCATCAGCACCCATCCCTCACCCCGACCCATGTCCAGGAACAGAGACTGCCATGCTCTCATGTGTACAATCTGCATAGGGCTCCCCATGTCGCATTTAAACACATGCAACAACCGTGCGGTTCACACATTACTGGTCGCACATGCATTACCATGATGTCCCTGCACAAATACATGCGTACATGGCCTATGTCACACATACAGGCAAGTATCAGACAACCAGCACACTGCAACATGCTCTGTCTCACACAACAATGCTTGGCCACTTAACGCTCAACTCCAGACGGGTCTCCCTCTCAAGGACCTGGGCGTGGAGCGCTGGGTGTACGCGTTCCAGGACCCTCATCTGGATGGAACTCATGCGGCCCCGGCCCCCCTCCACGAGGCGCCAGGCCTTTATGAGGGTCCTGGACCTCAAGTCCTCCCAGCGCTTCTTGACCTTCTGGATGGTGCGGGTTGCCACCCCCTCCGCGTTGTGGCAACCACACAGTCGGCCCAGATCCTCTCCCGTCCTTCCTTGTTGGCGCGGGACGATCCAAAGAGGGCATCATACTGCCCCAGGACTTGCTCCACCAGGACACCAACTTCGGTGGCAGTGAAGCTGGTGCCCCTCTGCCCCTCTGGCCGGGGGTTGCCACTGGTGCCAGATGTGGATGTGCCCAACATGGCAACCCCAGGGGCAGGAGTGGGTGGGCAACTGGGTCCTGGGGCTGGGCTGTGGAGCGATGTTATCTGAGTCGGGAGTCTTCTGTTCCAGCAGGGGTGGACACAGCAACTGGACCCCTGCAGATGGCTGATGTGCAGGCACCAAATGGCAGGGCACGGTGGCAGCAGGCAGGCAGGCAGGCGGGCAGCAGCAGACGGCACGTGGGAGGCTGCTCGGGGCACTGGGGGGGCAGTAATTCGGCCTTCTGGGCAGGAACGTGGTCTTCCGTGTGTTTTTGCGTGGCCAGCTTGATACAGAGTGATTTGGCACGTGAAAATCCTGCACGTCAGCGTGAAAATCGAGGAAAGGCCCTTAGCGCGCAAGCGCGTCAGCACGCGTACGCGATTTCATTGGACCAAAGGCCCTTACAGCGTAAGCGCGTCTGTGACGTTTTGCGCACGGGCGCTGAAGACATGAGGTTTTTTACTTGACCTGTATTTGTAACTGGTCTAGGGAAACATTTGGTGTAGTATTTGCCTTTGTTTTTGTATTTGCGACAACAATATTTTCCACATTTGTGTCTTTGAAATTGTAAAATTTGTGCATGAAGATCACTATTTGTGGCTTCTGATGGAATTTCACAAGTGACATATTTTTCAATAAACTGTAAAACAGTGGCATCACTATCTTGACCAAATTTAGGAGCATCTTTAATCCATAAAAGCATGTGGATATGTGGTTCTCCTCTGGCTTGGTATTCTTTTGTTGCACTTCTCCAAGGGGAGGAACAGTTTTATTACAAATAAATGTAGCATAGCAATGAAGCGGTGGTGAAAATATCTTCAAACATTAACAGGATCCAAAGAACAAAGTTCTCCAGGTGTTAGAATATCTATGTTTGTTTTGTTTGTATTTGATATGCATAGGAAATCATGTAAATCTTTCCATGCATATTCTGCAAAACTTAATGTAACAAACCAAGTGGGTGGGCCAAGGTTTCTGATCATACAACGTACATCTCCATGACTTCGAAACCAGTACTCTTTATTACCACGCATATTTGCTAATAGATTTGTAATATTTGATTGTAAAACCTCATCCTTTTGTTGCACTTTCTCTAATAACTGTGTAGCTGTCATATTTTGAAAGTGTGATCCTGATTTTAATATGTGTGCAACTCCGTAACATAAAGTTGCTAGTTCACTTTCAAAGAGTAGGTGGAATATGTATTCCACATTTTGTCTAAATCTGGGATCTTCAGAATACATCCGTAATGAGCGGTATTCTGAAGCTGATATTTGAATAGGTCTATCATCATACCTTCCTCCTTTGCCAGTAGGAAAGAGTAGAGAAAAAGCACATGCTTCTATACTTTTTTCCCATATACTGATTGGCAATCCTTTTGTTTGACGCATTTGGTAAGTTTCCAGTACATCTTGTTCGGTGTCATTAGAGTGCAAAGGATGGATTGTATAATGGTCTAAAATATTTGATATTGTAGCAGGATCTAGTAGCTCAAATTGATCAGCTTCTTGTGTTTCTTGAATTATTTCAGTTGTATCTTTCAAGTTTTCTTCAATATTAATTTCTTTGTAATATTCATTATTCTCTTTAAGATATTGGAAGGCTTGTCTAACTCTATATAAATCTACCAGCTGTTGCCATATTTTTTTGTCTTTTGTAGGTACTCCATTTACTAATATAATTAAAGATTGCTGCATTGGACGTTGCACTCCTAGAGTATGCACATTTTCTTTTAGATTTAATGGTAAATAAACTACTTTTCCACGAATGCCTTTTACCAATTCAGAGGGAGGTAATTTTGCTGTTTATGGTTGAAGGCGTATTATTGCTTGAAATGGGTGTACTGTTTGAATTATGATGCTCTCATATACATTAAGTTGTTGTAGAGGTTTTGGTACTGGGTATAATTCCAAATTATTTGTGATAGAACGTGAAGGAGTTTGGTTGTTGTCAAGTTTTGTAGTACAATAACTGCAAAGTATTAAGGGCTCAGTTATTTCATATTTGTTTTCTGCTACAAGGTAGAGAGCTAATTCAAACCATTTAGAATCTTCATTGTCTTCTATTTTGTATGATAGGTCCACAGTTTTTGTGTTACTTTTATAAAAAATTTTATGGCAACATACACATACATGGTTTGGTACTTCAGTTGATGTACTTTTAAATTTTAGTATTTCTTTTTTGTATGTGTTTAGCAAAAGGTTGCCATGTGTAGAATTGTTGCCTAATTGGTTTAAAGCTATTTCATTCTGTAAATGGCTTTCACTTCCAAAATATTTTTTCTGGATATAGTGAATTTCTTCAAGTAGGTCTTTTGCTGTACCATGTAGAAGGATGTTATTTAACTTTGCTAGTGCTAAAGCAGGACTTTTAGCATAGTACAGTTTATAGACTAGATTTCTTATAGTTGAATGATGTGTTGATATCCTTTTGATATCATGGAAAGTGGTTTTACAAGTAGGTCCTGTAATGTAGGCCAATGAATGTCCTTGTAGTCCAGTGTACTTGCGCACTGGACAGGTATCTATATTTTGCAGTAATTTAATTTTGATTTTGTCTTTGCTTTTTACATATTTATTGAGGAATTGGCGTAAAGATTTGGAACATTGTTTGGGAATGTTACACATTGACGTGCATGGCCATTTGTACACTAGAAGTTCTGATTCAGTTGAATGGAGGGGTTTTCAGGGCATATTTTTGTAAGAAGTACTTCTTGCTCCATTATGGTATTATTCACTTTTTCATAACCTCGACCACTGCTATGGATGGCAAATGTATTAGTTTGCTTTTGTTTGTACGCTTCTTCATTAAAATATGGTTCTGTGCTTGTAGTGTGATTCCATTCACCTCCGCTGATACTTAAGAAGTTCTTTCTGTTGATATTTCGCTTATTGAGAAGTCTTTTTTGTAATTTAGTTATTAGTTTTGTTAGTGGTTTCATTTTGTTTAACAGTAAAATAAGTATATTTCTTTTGAGAAGAATTGCACTGTTCATCAATGCTTCTAAGATGTATTTCCTACGATAGGTTTTAAGCTTTGAACCTGATTTCTCTCCTGTTTTTATAAGATTTTGAAGGACTTTGTGACAGTATATTTTGGCTAAAATACTTTTCTTGGTATGCTTACTTCGCACTATATTAAAATTTGAAGAAGTAGTTTTATTTGTACTGATAGCTGATTTTCTGTTAATTGTTTTTTGGTTTGTTTTACATTTTGATAGAGGAAGCAAAGTTGTTGTACTTGAAACTTCTTTTCTTATGTTTCACTAAATGATTGTATTAGCTGTTTTGTTTCAACTTTTTTTACAAATTCTGCTAGAGATGGATGCTTATGTTGGACACCTTTATTTTCATTTGCTCTACTTTTGCGTTGCTTTCTACGGACTTGACTTTTGTTAGGCATTCTTTAGGGTCTGTTGAAAAAAATAAAGAAGATATGGGTTGGGGTGTTCTGGAATGTATGTGTGCTGTGTGCATGAGTGTTTGAGTAAGATGATAAAGATGTATGTAATGGTCTGTGATTGTGCATTGGGAACTAAAACTAGTAAGGATAGGTATTCTTGAATTTATATGTTACTAAACTGGGATTCAGATGACAAAAAAAAAGTAAGGTAGTGGTGTGGAAAAGTACAAATAGTAAATCTAATGTATACAATTAAAACAGTTGTTTATTCTATAATATGAAAATTGTAGTGGTTCAGTTGGGTAATTTGTGTGTCCAAAAATAGAAATTTGTGGGCCATTCTGGCTGTAAATCACTGTTTAAGACATGGAAATTTTTGGACAAAATAGTACAAAATCTCTATTTTTAGAAACCGAAATAGCTTGTATTAACGTTATAGTATATTTGATTAATAATACAAATATTATGGTGATATTTTACTTACTTTTTTTTTAAATTAACAGGTAACTTCTTAGTTTTTCTTTCTTCTTTGAATTCGGCTGCTTCTTTTCAGGAAACTGGTCTTCACTGCAATTGTAAAAGCTTCAAATAAGTAACTTTGTTTGTATATAGCACTGTTTTTAATTTAGATACTGATTTTTTTAATTGAAATCCTCAGTGCCTTCTTTAAAACCATTAAACTAATTTATTTACATAAGATACATTGCATCAGTTCAGTACATATGATATGTTCTTAATGAACAAATTGTATTGAATAACTAACTGTAGCAAAAAAAAAAATATCTTTACTATTGCCCTCATTACGACCCTGGCGGAAATCGAAAAACGATGGCGGAAATGCAATACCGCCATCGAATAGCGCTCGGTGCGATTATGACCCGTCACCGTAAAGTACGATGCCATTAGCGACACCGTAGTGAACGCCAACGCTAACTGCACCAAGAACGCGCACCCGCGCCATGCGAAACCGTAATTACCATAATGGCGCAACGGTACGCGAATGCTGACCCTAGCGGACATTTACCTAACGCCATCAAGCATGGCGGAAAGTACCATTCCGCCATGGTGAGAAGTACGGCATCGCGAACCAACGGTAAAAGGCCCTACTGAGTGCCTGTACACCACTCCCTGGCCACATTGCACAACTCCTCGTAGGTGTTCACAATGCAACCAGTGAAATGTACAAGTCACCCATGCATGCCAACGAACAAATGAATGTAGGGGCTCCAAGTGCCTTGTGAGTGGCCATCCATATTTGCCATGGCACCATTGCCGTACTGATGCAGCACAGGCATGTGAAGGTTCAAGTACAGCAACATGAACTGAAATATGAGACAAACAAAAACAGGCCCCCCATCGCTTGACACCAGTGTAAGGCAACATTCAAAGCAGTATCCTGAGTGAGACTGCACCAGCCCTGTACTCCTGCCAGTAAACAAACCAACCATCAGCATAAGCATGTACCACACAAGTTGGCAGAGTGACTGAGCAGCCAGGCTCATCTCAAGAGGGGCCAATGGGAGCTGCAGGGCACAGATGGCACGAATACAGAAGCTATTCCAATGGACATGACCTCAGTCTCCCTCCAAGAAACGCACGCAAACACAGGCACCTGTGACCAGCCATATTCTGATAATCACATCATTCCACCAATCCACCTGGCTGACCGGCATCTGTTACACAAAAGCTAATCCCCCGCCCCTGAGCATGACATCATTAAAACAGTCATAATGGCAGCCCCTATCCCTGACCTCACTGGGCTTCTTAGGCAAACGCGCCCAGTACAGTACCACGCAACTATACTCAGAAGCCGGAACCCAATGCAGATCTTCTCACAATACATTGCTCCACAAATAGGAATATGCTACATTACTTGCAAAGAATAACGCTACACGGTCAATATCATAATCAAAATTTAATGCACAACAAAATCACCAAGCCCATACAGCTATTAGGTCATGAACTCCAAAATATATTTAATTATTGTGGGCTGCATCCGCAATAAATGACCAGCTTCTTCTTGTGTGACGCCCTGTTCCTTCATGGTACACAGGGGCTACATTCACGTTCAAAAAGGCAACATGGAAGCGCCTAGAACCGCAGGGCCGTCCCATTAGGTAGGCACTAGTCCAGCTGAAAGGTCGATATGTTGCTCCTAGCCACTAGTACTGCGTAAGGGCATGTGGCCCATTGGCGATCGTCCCATAAGATCGTAATGGTGCTCCACTGATTAACACGAAGCAGCAGGTGTCGGGAGTAAAAGCCATCTGCAGGAGTGGCATACAGATGGCAGCGGCAAAACGGGAGGAGATACCTGTCACCCAAATGAAATGAAAAAGAATAGTATGGGCATCAGAACTTCATTTGAATTACTCACTTCAATGATCACACTAAATCCACAGCCATATGCATGCTAGCCCACTCAAAAGGATTATTCCCACCCAAAAATCACTTGCGAATCATAACTATATAAATCGAGGTGAAAACACTATTACAAACGAGTGTTTGTGTGCATGCGTCTGTTAAAACAGAATCCATTAGATGGGATTAGTAACGTGCATAGACACAAGTGTTTGAAGGCGCGTCGAGACAGGGAGGGTTCAACAAGGGCAGATAGACGATGGTCCCACTATGGCAGCCCTGCATCACATAGCGCAGGGGAAGTGGATAGATTCCAAAAAGCCATGTACATGGCAAACTCTCTATTAAATCATCTGTCCATGCATCCATACATCATTCCCTCATCCCGGTATGAAAACGCCTGATTATTTACTCACATAACATGTGAAATTTCCATTGAGTCTGTGCGTAATGCAGTCTGCAAAATCCACTGTGCTCCAGCCCGGAATTCCAGTGTTGTGAAGTAACATGTATTTGGGAACGTCCGGCCTTATCATCCACTACGCTATTGCGCATCCCATACTATTCATATCAATCATTGCATTCTCGCCATGGCCCCTGTCCCAAGGACATTAAACAATAGAACTTTATATCTGCAGTCAGACCTGTGGGCGTCTCCTCGCCGCTAGCTGAAAACCGAAAGCGCTGTCCTTCGAATTCCTCATTTGCAACATCACGTCGAAAAGGCATCTGTGACTGCTTGAAATCACAAATCCATCCATGTAGTGCGGCAGTGTGTGAAAATGGCAACTGGCTTCACTCACAAATGGGACGCCCCGCCCGTCGGTGAACCGCGGTACAGTGCTGCATGAGGGTCCACCGTTAATCGAGTACTACATTCCACTGACACTTCACAAGTTTGTTCGCGACTGCAAGATAGTATGTGAAACAATGGGACCATAGCAGAATGAACATATGAACCAATATTTCACTGCCATCGGGATTAAATACATGATTGTAATAGTAAGATGCCATGCGTCGAATTGCAGCGTTGTGTGCGGGACGTGCTCGCCCAAAGGGGATTGCAGCTTGCACAGGTGGAATGAATCACCACAGGTGGAGGCTATACAGCCTGAAAACACATAAATTGCACACCCAACCCCCTCCCACAACCACACCCACTCCAAAATGCTGCCGGCAGGACTAGCGATGTTGGCCCTGGGGGACCTGATAGCACTGCAAGTACTCCAACTTCAAGAAGAAGACGAACACCAACTACTACAACAACCGGCCGCATAGAGGAGACGCAGGAGGAGGAGGAGGGCAAGGCAGGGCCAGCAAGGCCCACCAGCACAGCCACTACCACCACGCAGGCAGCCCGCAAACCCACGCCTCCGAGCACATCCGTTCAACCTCACTGATGAGCAGATCCACACCCTCTACCGTTAGGACCGGCACACCATAACCGCCATTGTGGACATGACACACGCTGACCTTGTCAGCATGATAGATAGCCCAACCGCCATCCCACCCCTACAGAAGGTGGTGTCTGTACTCCACTTCCTGGCCACAGGCACCTACCAGCACACAGTCGGACAGTTGCATGGCATTTCACAGCCACTGTTGTCACGGACACTATTGCAAGTGCTCGATGCCCTCCTGAAGCACGCAGACGACTACATCTCTCTACCACGCTCGGAGCAGGAAATTACGAACACAAAAGTGGGATTCCATGCACTTGCCGGCATACCGGGTTGCATTGGTGCCATCGACTGCACCCATGTGGAATTGGTTGTCCCACATGCCATGGAGGCCCAGTACCGCAACCGAAAACAATATCATTCTCTTAATGTACAAATGGTGTGTGACTCCAACAGGATCATTACACATTGTTGTGCCCGATTTCCTGGATCAACCCATGATTCTATGGTCTTGAGGAACTCTACAATACCACGCTACATGGAGCGACATGCAGGGAACAGATCCTGGCTACTCGGTGAGTCTCATTTTATGCATGATAATGTGGGGTATGTGATGCGGCAATGACCTGGCAGGAAGGGGGGGGGAGGCGTACGTAGCAATGTCATTCCACAAACATCCTTTATTGTCCACATACAGGTGATGCCGGGTATCCACTGAAGAGATGGCTCCTTACACCACTCCGGAACCCACAGAACCAGCATGAGGAGGACTACAACCATGCCCACTCACGTACCCGTGTAGTCATAGAACAGGCATTCGGCCTACTGAAGGGTCGTTTCCGCTGCCTCAGCAGGTCTGGCGGGGCACTCCTGTACCGCCATGAGAAGGTTGCAAAGATGGTCATGGCATGTGTCATGCTACACAACATGTGCGTACGTAGAAATGTGCCCATGCCCCCTGACGCAGAACTGCAAGCACCTGAAGATGGTCATGATGAGGGTGGGGATGTGGCAGCACCTCAAGGAGTCCGCGAGGCACAGGAGGGCCGTGAAATTCGTCAGATTATCATAGATTCATGCTTCTAGCACTCACGCCTGGTGGCTGATACATGGACATGGGACTTGTGGCACTGTGTGTGTCTGGAACATGCACAATATGGACTGTACGCCTATAAAGGCCTCGTACACAAAGATCAATGTCCACACATCTCATTGGATGATTGTGAAATGTTTATAGCATATGTGAAATTATGTTACTCACCCCATCGACCCGCCACCCAAGTAAGCCCAACACACCCCCTCCACCCTCCTACCTCCCCCCCGAACACCAGTGTCCAAAGATGCTCATTGTCAGTGGGCAGACGCTATTGCAAGCCCCCTCTCCGGGTATCAGGGGCACCCCTGCCTGTGGAGCGCAGGTTCCTCCCAGATCTACGTTGGGGGCTGCCCTGGACGGAACTTGCAACGGATGATGTCTCTGCCTGCTCACGTCCATGCATGTCCCTAAGGGTTTGTGAGAGCTCAGTGAGCACACGGCGCACAGCGGCAAGTTCAGCACATACGTCTTTGGACGTCGCATGCAGTTCCCCCCTCAGGCTCTCGGTGCTTCTCTCCATTTGTACTCTCAGGCTCTCGGTGCTTCTCTCCATTTGTGCCCTTAGTGTCTCTGTACTTCTCTCCATTTCTGCCCTAAGTGTCTCAGTAGATGTTTCTATGGCTGCCTTAGTACCCCCACATTCATCAGCATGGTCCTTGAGGAGCGTGACCAGTTGCTGCTGTTGCACGATCACCTGGTCGAGGGACTGTTGCCTCTGCTGGGCCATGGCCATTTGCAGTGGTGTCACAGAGGGGCTGATCACCTCATGTTGCCTTGACACAGGGCTTGTGGGGGATGGCCAGTCGTCGTCTTGTGGGTGCCCCTGCGTGGTATCCTCATGGTGTACGGGATGAAACAAACAGGGGGATTGAGACAGGTCATGGATGGATACTACATCGACATCACCGTTTTCTGTGTCGGAGCATGCTGCCATTAATGCAGTGTCACCTATGGTGCTGCTGCCACTAGAAGCAGTGCCTTCTGTGGCATCCATTGGGGGGACCTGTGGTGGTGCTGTTGTGGGCATGCTGGCTGCTGGGGTGCCTGTTGAAGTCCCCTCCTGTGTGCTGCCACTTTATTTGTGCTGCTGCCGTGTCTTGATCCGTGCAGCTGAGGTGGAGGGTCTTTGGCCGTTGGTCTTGGCCCTCTTTGCAGGTGTGCTGGTAGGGGTGTCCTGGAGCTCGTCGTTTGAATCGGACCCTGTGGTGGAGTAAAGGAGGGCGAGCGTTATTAATGGGTCTGTGGAAATTGGAATGGCAATGTATCACATGCATTGGGGTGGTACCTGAGGGTGATTTGGGTCAGGGCCTTGGAGGTGGTTTCATTTTTGTGTGGATTGAGGATGCAGTTGTTTTGCAGCCTGCAGTTAGGGTGTGCCTGCTGCACGTGTAGAGGGTGTTTTTAGGATTTTTAATTATTTATGTATTTAATGTGACTTTTAAAGTGCGCTATCAGGCCAATGTATGTGGACGTTCTCCTGGACACGTGTTTCTGTTGCACTATGTGGACACATGGTACTTCACATGATTGGACATTGTGGATTTAGCATTGTTTTATTTGGCCCACCTACCTGATTCTTCGGATGTCTGCACTCCTTTCTCCATCCCTCCGACTCCCTCTATACTCTCCATTCCAATGGTGGAGGCACAGATTTCTTCCCAGGGGGTCAACTTGATGGGTGATTCCGATCCTCCCCCGGTAGCTGTGGCAATGTTACGGTTGGCGGATAGTATGCTCCGTACGCGTATCCGCAAGTCGTCCCATCGCTTTCTGCATTGCTGTGGGTTGCGGGGTGCGGTCCCAACCGCACTTACCCGCTGTGCCACCAGGGCCCATATGGCCTTCTTGTTCGCAAGTGCCGTCCTGGTCATTTGCGTCGAGAAGACGACGGCAGCATTCTCCTGGAGGGTCTCTGTGAGCACGGTGAGTTCCTCACGGGAGAAGTGGACCTGCCGCTTGCGGTTGCACGCTTTTTTCGCTACTTTTCCCATTTTTATTGTTTTCACTAGGGTGGATGACGGGTTGGGATGTGTCTCAGGGTAGTATTTTTAATGGTTGTGTGGGAATTCTGATTTTATAGGTGTACGGCGTGCTGTTTCCCGTTCCGGGACCATGTTTTTAGTTCCGTTTCCGTATATTTACGGTCACCGTATTTTCCGATTGCCGCTCATTACGGTGACCGCTATGATGGGTGGTGGAATTGCACCTAGGGCGCCGTACGACGGCGGTGAGGGGCGTTTTGGGGACATTTCCGCCATCGCAGACTTTGCACTTCCGCCATGGCGTAGTGCTCGTGCCCGATGGGTCAGAATTAGCCCACTTTACTCCGTCGTGCAATGGCGGAAACGCTATTTACGCTATGGCTGTCAGGTCAGTTACTTTCCGCCAGGGTCGTAATGAGGGCCTATGTCTTGTGAAATGTATAATATATTAGTGAATACCACTATTTCTGTAAGTAAACTGTTCTAGGTAATAGCGCCTCAATGTCATGTCTAATTTAAAGTAATTAAGTAAATAAAAACAAAAAATATGAAATTGTATAAGTATTTTTATGAAGGTTTAAACATAGATTGTGTTTGCATGCAATTTTGTTTGAATATATGTAGTCTATATATTTCATTTAAAAAATGTTAGTTTAACATGATTTGAGTGTGTGTGTATAAAGAAAGTAAATAGTATAAAGGTTTATAAGTGATAGTTGATTTTAGGAAATTGAAAAAAGTACAGGAAATTCATTTTACAGATTTTACAAGGTAAAAGTCTGTTTGAAAATGCGTTCATCTACTATACAGAAAATATGCATACCTGAAGTTTGTGTTCATGCATATGGATATGCATGGAGCTGCAAGTAGAAATCTTGAAGACTTGTACAGTATTTCTGGTAGATGCTGCTTGCCAGTGATATGACACTTGTACTCAGAGAGATTCAGAGTACATTTGGAGTGCTGATCTATGATGATGCAGTTAGATGTAGAGGTCTTGAATGTGATTGGTGCATGGTCATGTGATTTTTGAGGTACATCCAATGAAGGAATGGCAGAGAGAGTGTAGTGGAAATAGTAGAAGGGCTGTTCATGTTACGATATGTCTGCGGACATGGCGGTAGTTCGCGGACATCGGGGGTTACTTCCGGGGATTTTTGGGTTCAGAAGTCATGCAAATGAGAATAAACACTGAAAGGGATTGGTCAGGAAAGATTGGTGTGTGTGTTGTGCCAGGAGAGATTTTCTCAGATACTCTTTTTGCTTAGAGAACAAAAGATAGCTATGGCTGTGTGTTTCAGAAAACAGATTGTTTGGATTTTAGGAGATTTGTGGATACATTGGTTGAAGGTGCATGCAGAAAGCTGTGGAGTAGCTGTAGATCTTGGATTCCCACATGTGGAAGTACACTGGCATGGAGTACGTGGAATGAAGTGGTTGGACTTGCTACCTCTCTGTGCTACTTTGGAGACAGAGCAACATCCAGACATAATTGTAATTCATTGTGGAGGGAACAGTTTAGGACATGTGACTGGAATGTTTTTGCAATTTGCTATGAAGAAGGATTTAGGAAGGTTATGGACATGTTTCCTAATTCTCAAGTGATATTTTCACGGATTGCGCAGAGACAAATGTGGCTTCGTTCTTCTTCATTTGGTCCACAAATGGAAAAAGCAAGGCGCAATGTTAATAAGGCTGTTTGTGCCTTTCTAAGAGATTTTGGCATGTCTTCTTTTCACAATGAAAATATTACGTTTTGTAGTACATACATTTTTCGCAGAGATGGAGTCCATCTTACTTATGCTGGCAATCAGATTTTTCTGAGAAATGTACAAAATTCATTGCGACCTTTTTTGGAATTACAACAACGATTTTGAAGTAGATGTTAAGCATTTACAATTTTTGACTTACAAACACCACCCAAAGGCTCTTTTCAGAGCCACCACTTCTTTCCAGAGAAAATTACAATGTTTGTGATGGAGTAGCAACCCAATTTTTTTAATGTTCGCGAACTGTCTGCGGACTTCTAAAAAATACAAAGAGCCCTGCTTCATTTATTTTCACTTCTATTTTTTAACTGGAAAAGGCGGCTCTGAAAAGAGCCTTATTTTTTTTGATTTTTGTAATTTTGTATTTTTTTTGGTTTTTCAGACACAACACACTAGGAGAGGAGGGTAAAGGGGGGTAAAGGGGGGGGACACCAACCACAGGGATAAGAAAGGGCGAGCTGAGAGAGGAAGATGTAGAGTGGGTTTTATTTGGGTAGTGATCAGGTCTTCTCGTGCTCTGAGACGATAGTCTCAAAAGCACTCCGAAGTCGCTCCCCCCTGCAGAGTACTGTGTCACAGTACATACATACAACTGTGACCCTCGAAAGGTAAGGGTCATCAGCATTCTGTATGGCCTGTGAGGCAGCTTGAGGAAGACGCTGTCCCACAGAGGTGGTCCTTGTGGTGACAGGATCAGAAACAGAGGATGAAGTAGAGGAAATCAACCTGCTACATTCTTCACAAGGTACAACCCTGCGAATAGCCCCAGAGTGAAATGACCTCAGGTGTCGCTTCATAGTAGTGGTCCCAAAGCTGTACTTACCGTGATTCCCGCGACTGAGTATCATTTTGCACTCATTGCAGGTAACACGGTTCGCACGAGCCTTAGGAACATTATCATGAATGGTAAATAAATGCCACACCCAAGACTCACGGCTAGTGCGGGTAGTAGGGTTTTCCTCTACCTCATTCTCATCATCCTCTTCTTCCTCCTCTGCATCCTCACTCCTGTTCCCCTCTTCAGGCCCTTGGGGAGGTGGTGGTGGTGGAGGGGGTGGGGGTGGACTGAAGCAGGTGCAGAACCAAGTGGCAGTTCAGCAGCCAAGGATGCCATCTCGATGATGGTGTAGTCTGCAGGTGGCAGCAAAAATCACTGTGTTCTGAAGAATAGCCAGAAACACAATGGGAATAAGCTCTTGGGCGTGGTCTTTTATAGGGGTGCTTGTGCGCGGTTCGCGGACATGCGCACTGTCCGCGGACAGATCGAACACAAAAAAAGGATCGGAAAGTTTCAAAAGGTATATAGAAACTCAAGATTGCTATGTGGGACTTGTGCCATGGTGAGATTTTATTGAAAAATATTATGGATTAACTGAAAATGTACTTTTAAATTGTTCGTGGACACGAACAGTGTCCGAATTTCAGGACACACGATGAGCGTGGGCGCGGTCATATGATCCGTTTGCAAACTAGTCCGCGAAGGAAGCGCCTGTCCGCAGGACACCAAGTGCACGGAGATTGGTTAGCACATGCGCATTGATGTCCTACGGACACTGTTCGGGTTCTGAAGTAATTAAAAGTGCGTCACACGTGAAACGAACATTTCAGGACACCACGTGTGTTCTTAGAACAGTTTAAACTTGGTAGCGAACAGTAAGGACAGATATAGTGTTCTTCAGGACACGTGTAATTTAGTTTATGTACGAACATTTCAGGACACCAATTGTGTTCTTAGAACAGTTTCAATTGGGTAGCGAACACTACGAACAGGTATAGTGTTCTTCAGGACACCTCCATTTCCGTTTACGTACGAACATTTCAGGACACCAATAGCGTTCTTAGAACAGTTTGAATTTGCTAGCGAACAGTACCGGACAGGTATAGTGTTCTTTAGGACACTTTAATTTTTGTTTGTTTACGAACAATTCAGGACACCGCGTGTGTTCTTAGTACAGTTTCATGTTGCTAGCGAACACTACGAACAGTTGTACTGTTGTTCAGGACACATCATTTTCGTTTATTTACGAACATTTCAGGACACCAATTGTGTTCTTAGGACAGTTTTAAGTTCATAGCGAACATTACGGACAGATATAGTGTTCTTTAGAACACTTTGATTTTTGTTTCTTTACGAACATTTCAGGACACCACGTGTGTTCTTAGAACAGTTTCAACTTGCTAGCGAACAGTACGAACAGGTGTGGTGTTCTTCAGGACACCTCCATTTTCGTTTATGTACGAACATTTCAGAACACTCGCACTGTCCGCGGACACTTTTATTGTTTTTTTTTAAAAAAAACGGAAACTATTCACAATACAATATAAAAATTAAACTTTATTTAACATATATTAATAATTTATGACAGAGAAGGTGAGGCAGGAACAGAAACAAAAACAGGAGAATTTGGGGTTTCAACATGATTGGTATTAGGTGAAGAAGGGATGGAAGTCTCATCAAAACGTTTTTGGATTATGGAGAGGGTTTGGGGATAATTGACTGGGATATGGTGAGGAGGGACAAGTACATGTGGGGCAATGGTACAAGGTTTTTGGTTTGAAATGATTTTCTACAACAGTTTTTAAATTATTAAAATTAGCCAACAATACATCCATTTTTTTCTTCTATATTGTGAAGACTGTTATCCATAACAGGGTTTTCTGAAGTTTTTTCTATTTTGGTATGCTCTGTACAAAAAATAATATATATGTTAAATGTATATAAAAAATAATAAATAAATGGCTTATATTATAAAGTGTTTACCATTAGTTTCACTATCTTGTGACATTTCTTCATGTGGGAAATTGTCCTCTAGCCATTCCAGAGTACTAGACATTTCTGTGAGAAAAAAAAAGAATATATTTTTTAATCTAATACAGAAAGTTTATAAATATATGAGTAAAATGAAGTACACTTACTATTTCTGGTAAGATAAGTCCTATGTATTCAGTGGGTCTGGTCTTGTTCTCAGTTCTGTTGTATCTGTGAGGTAATTATGTTGGAAGCCAATTTATCTTCTTGTGGTATATTCCATTTCAGAACATATTGTATTTAAATGAATGGTTAGTGTGTTACATATATGGGTTACATTTCTTATGTGTTACTATATATAATGTGTTTGTGTGCTGCTTTTTGAATTTGTTAAATGTTCCTATATTATGATATAACAATCAAACATACCCCACCACCCCCCCCCACAGTTTTTAGGTAGTGGTCCTGTTCTCCGAACATGTCCGCGAACATTAAATAAGTTCGCGGACATCAAGTTCATAAGAAGAGATCTAGTCAGTTCCATATGACAAGTATATAAAGTCAAAGTCATTATTGTTAAGTTGTGCTACTAAAAAACTATGAAATTCAGTGAAAAAACTTTGTTAAAGGGACGTTATGGTTAAGTTGCGCTACTAAAAACCTATGAAATTCAGTGAAAAAACTTTGTTAAAGGGACATTATGGTTCCAAGTAAAACCGAAAAACCCTTGAAATTTGCCAGTAATGGTAAGCTAAGCAACCATAACTCGCGCCACCACCGTGCACTGCTAAGACTAACACCCAGGACATCAAAGATGACATCACAAATGTCGTTAGTGTAGGTGACAGCCAGATTGTCAAGATCACCAAAGAGTGGCTTTGTAAAAATACTGTACATCGGGGGAGAGACACACGACCCCTGAGGTACTCTGCAGGTGTGTAGGCTCAGCTGATGCGGTTGGTGCAAATACCCTCATGGTTCTGTTTTCCAAGAAGTCTGTATCGAGGCAGTGGCTTTGTTGGAGAAGTCGGCACTGTTATCAAGTGATGGAATAGTACTTTGTGTTTGACTAAATCAAATGTGGCCGAAAGGTCCAGAATAAGAAGGAGCGCAAGCTTGCCTTTATTCTTTAAGTCATCCATTTGGTTTTTTAAATCTATTAAAGCTGATTCTCTACCATGTTTAGGTCTTAAGCATGACTGTCGCAGACGAAGGCAATTGTTAGATTCGAGGTGAACCTGAATCTGTAAGTAAGCTGCCCTATCTAGGATTTTCAGGATGAACAGAACAGTAGTTATTGGCCTGTAGTTAGTTGGGATATTGGGGTCAAGGCTAGGTTTTTCTAACAGTGGCAGGCCCCAGGCTTCTTTTAGGTTGGTAGGAAGTATGAAATCGAATAACATACCTAGCCAGAATGTGGATGGCGGTAATCAATACAAGAGCCCACGTAAAGTGTGGACCTCAAATATCCTGCTGTCGCTGCAGGAGTGCCTCAGAATGTAGGAGTTCTGTCACACAAATAAACAAGCTGAACAGGAATGGAGTCCTGATTAGTATAAAAAACTCAGCCAATGGAGTAGTGAAAACGTAACGTGATGTTTAATAAAGGCAAACTGAAATGTTAAAAATTACCATGATTAGGATGTGCACAACGTACAATTCTTGAAGCTGATGTGAAACTGATGTCAAGATTGTGCGGCAGGTCTACAGATGAAGAATCCGGCAGTAATGGATTAGGTAGAGTATCAACTGAAGAAAGAGTAAGGAAAAAAGAATAATGAGACTAAGGTACTTTATCCCTGGTCCCTAGATAGACAAATGCTAATGGATTAGCGCTTACCTGGAGCGTAGGGGGGCAATCCTGAACAGGGTCTGTTCAGCCGAGCAGCTTGTTGTTCACAAACCATGGAAACAGCATGTGACCTTGGAGATAAATAGAGGACTAGAGTTATAGATCGGCCATCTTGAAACAAGGTTATATGTTGTGATAGAGTATGGACCTCAAGATATTCAATAAACTAGAAGTCATTTGAATCAAGAAGCGCAAAAGTGCGAAATAAGAACGATTGATATGAAAAATTCATGCAGTGCAGATACCTAGTGTGAAGGTGGCTAGTTTTCTGGTGGCTAGGAAAAGTTGTTTCTCCTTTGGTACTCTTTCAGCTTTCACCAGCTTGTCTATTATATTTTTACCCCTTTTCAAACACATCATTGGAGGTGTGGGGAACAATTCTAATAGAGTTTGATCATTGTGAAGGATATTCCAATGTTTTTTTATAATTTTCTGTTCTGAAACTCTGTCTTGAGAATTTTGATATGTATAGAAGTGGGGTATCTTTAACAACAGATTTAGGTTTCAATAAATCTGTACGGGAGAGCTCTGGAGCTCTATCTTTGGCAATTTCCAAAGTTTCCGGTGGGTAGCCTCTGTTCTGAAATTTACCAACAAGATTTGTGCATTCCTTATCTAGAACTTCTGGGTCAGAAATTATTCTTTTCAAGCGTAAAATTTGACGATATGGTAGACTTTGGAGCAGCGCCCTTTGGTGGAAGCTAGAATAGTGAAGCAAATTGTTAACATCAGTCGGTTTATGGTATACAGACGTAGCAATCTCAAGCCAAAGGATCCCCAATGAGCATATGGGAAAAAAGTGTAGAAGCAAGTTCTTTTCCTCTACTCTTTACTAAACAAAAAGGAGGAAGATATGATGAAAGATGCACACAAATTAGTGCAGCAGAAGATCACTCTTTATGAATATGTTCTGAAGAACCCAGATTAGGTCAAAATGTAGAATACATTTTCCACCTCTTCTTCCAAAGTGAAGTAGCAACTCTATGTTATGGAGTTTCATAAACGTTAAGAACAAGCTCTCATTTTTTAAACATATCCGCCACCCAACTGCTTCAAAAGATAAAAGTCAAAGATGAAGTTTTGCAGTCAAGTATCAAAAATATCGTGACAACCATTTGTGGTACTAAAGAATACTGGTTCGGATGCCATGCTGATGTATGTTGTATTCTAAGGAACCTAGGCCCACCCACATGGTTTGTTACTAAAACTGTGCAGCGTATACATGAGATGAGTTGCAAGACTTCTTATGCACTGAAAATCAGAATACAGATGGAATAGATATATAAACACCAGAAGAACTCTGTTCTCTTGATCCTGTCAATGTATCAATGTACTTTGACCATTGCTTCATTGCCATGCTGCACTTTATCTGCAATAAAAGTACCCCTCCCTTCAGAGAAGTGCAACATTTCTTTTGGAGAAAAAAATATCAATCCAAAGGAGCACCACACATCCACATGTGTTTGTGGATAAAAGATGATCCCACATTTGGCCATGACAGTGATGCCACTGTTTTACAGTTTTCTTGAAAAATGCATTACCTATGACATTCCTTCAGAAACCACATAAAGTGACCTATGAACACAAATCTGACTCCAAAAACATAAGTGTGGCAAATACCGCTGACGTAGATATAAAAAGACAGATATATGTCTTCTGTTAGACACAGTGTAAAAGACAAATCCTGTAAAAACACATACAACATTAAAAGGGATGAAGCATCCAAGTACATCAATGATTACAATGCAATAAATGCCCTCTTATGGAATGCAAATATAGATATACAATACATTGCAGATAAGTACACTGCAGTTGAAAATATGGCACATCCTATTCCACCAAAGCTGGGAAAACAGATCTAAAAGACCTCTGGAATGACATATCATCTGATCTGACAAAACACTGTCACTGATATTGTACAGCTTTGGTATCAAAATGCTCTCCCATAGAGAATGTGCAAGCTATGAAGCTACGGACTGTTTAACAGGTACAGCCTTACATGGCAAATCTGATCCAGACGGTCCAGCTTCATCCAAAAAAAGCGTACTAAAATCCTACAAAGAGATAGAAACAATAGCCACAATGATCAAAAAAGCCAGGGCATTTTAAAAAAAACATGTAATTGACACATACTACCCAAACAGAAGTACTGCTTTGGAAAAAATGTGCGTTTACAACATAGCTCAAAACTACTCCTACAAAAACAAAGACACGTCGGATTAAACAACTGGCAAATATTCAGTCTCAATTTGTGAATAAAGACTAGAGAAAATGACCAAACCCAGCCTATATAATCATATAAAGTTATAATCGAAATTTCTGCAACATAGATTATTTTATTACATGGCCCTGCTACACATTTTTGAATCTTGGAGAAAAGAATAAGAATTATTAGCTGACCATGACTCATTTGATGGTGCATTCAATGCAATTGAAAGCCGTATAACACATTTCAATTTCAGACAATACAAACAAATGTTGGACAATGAATAGCAAAAAAGAGGACATATTTGAAGCTCTACACACCTTTGGGCAGTCAATCTTCTCTTACAGGAAGCCAAAAACCATTTGGACAACCACTCATTCTAAATGAAACAGCCATAGCCATGACTGAGGTAGAAAATACCATGTAGCAATTTAAACAATCTGATGAAGACTTGTCAGTGTTCAAATCACAGTGAATGATGAACAACTCACCATCCACCTAGAAGTCACTGAAGAAATTGAACATAGTTTTAAACAGGAAACTAAAACTCGTACCTATAAAAATTATAAACCTGTGCTCTGGTATGTAAGTGGTGAAGCTGGTTCTGGCAAAACATTTTTTATTAAAATAATCCCAAAATTTCAACTAGATTTAACAAAGAACAACGGCAAAACATTTTTTATTAAAATAATCCCAAAATTTTGACTAGACTTAACAAAGAACGAACTTTCAGCTGTTGTAACAGCCCCCAGAGGTTTAGCTGCCTACAACATAGAAGTTGTAATTTTACACCGACTACTGCTCCTCCCAGTAGAACACCAAAACAAATTACAATACTTCAAATTATCAGCAGAAGCTCCTACTGAAGCATGGAGAATTCTGAAGCAAATTAAAGTGCTCATGATAGATGAAGTATGGTTTCAAACCTCATGTTGGCTTTAATTTGTCTCAGAATGAAAAAGTCCTAAAAACCGACTGCAAGGAGCTGCTTGGAAGAAAACATGTTATTGTTTTTGGGGACCTCCTACAGTTAATACCTGTAAAAGGTCAAGCTTTTTTAAAAACATTAGCACACAACCAAGACGTACCACACTTGAAATATAAATCTCTGCCAAACCTTTTCACTACAGAGAACTAACTAAAAACATATGTCAGTCTGCAGATCTGCCCTATACTGGCGTATTAAAAAAAACCATTAGAACTGGTCTGCTTACTAAAGATGCAAAATCTATCTTAAATAGTAGACTAATCCATGAGCTATATGGTCAAAACACATCTGCTCCTGATGTCATGTAACAATTATCTCAACAAAATATAAAATGTATTTCCTTAATTCCAAACCTTGCAAGCTGTAGTCAGTTTAATGAAACAATGTTCAAAAAAGAAATGCAACCCATACTGCATATCAGCTCCACAGAAAAAACTGGAAGTGCACAGCATGACACTCCCTATGTGTCAACAAGCAACAACACGACTAAATAGCCTAGAACAATGCATCTCCAAGACAGCTGTATTAGAAAAAGCAACCTTGAAATAGAACAAAGTTTAGTCAATGGAGCAATTGGTACAGTATGTGACTTTTAAACATGGTATAAAAGCAAGACAGACACAAGTGATCACATTTCAAGGGTGTTTATTAAACTGTTAAAATGGGTGAGATCAATGCCTAATCTAAACCTAAATCTAAGATGGGAGCAAGCTACAACCATCAAATAACAATAATACAGTCCTGGTGGAGTCTAGTGAAATAAAAAGGGCCTATACTAAGAAAGAAATGATTCCCAATCCTTACCGCTATGCTACAAAATAGTGTGGGATAATGTTCACAAAGAAAGAACAAAGTGTTCTCAAATGAAAAAGTCAGGATGTTATAGTCGGTTTCTCCCCTCCCCTCACTCCTGTGATTCTCTGGCCCGAGTTTACAGTTCCTTTCTACAACAGCAGGGCCTTCTCTGCCAAAGTCTCTTTTATGCAAAGTCTCTTGCTTCAGAGGTCCTGATGTATCACAAACAACAAACAAAGGTTCATTTGATTGTTCTTCATGCTGGGCGATTACTCTACACCCGAGGATCCCCCTCAGCTGGGCTATGACCTCCTTCACAACATCAGCCTCCCTCAATCAGGCTCAATTGGGCTGAGACTGACAACTCACAGTGAAAATCGCTCAGTCGGGTTCACTGTTATATTGATATATTCAGGAATCCTAATGTATTTTTAAACAATCCCCTGGGTTATCTTCTTCACTTTACATAGGTCCCCCTCATTCGGGCTATGAACTTCCTTCACCTGCCACACAAGGCATTTGCGGATTCACACAGAGACTTTCAAGGGGCAGTTACGTCTCTCTGGGTCATGCTTTCACAAATTTCATGGAGTTCCCCTCAGAAGCACAGTTCACTTCATTTTCACATGTCAATTACTTTCAAATGTACAATGGGTTTGGTTTAACCCGTGTATGACCACTTTCACTTCTCACACTGGCCTCCCCTAGGGCCTCTTAGTTTTTTTAGTTTTCTTACCTTTAACATATCCTCTTTGTTTGAGAGAGGGGAATTTGTTGACCTCTGTTACAACAATTGCCAACAGCAATTCCTGGTTTTACTGTTCTTTTATCAAAGGCTTTATGGCTCTGGGTTGGAAATGGCAAGGCCAATTCCCCCTTGTGTTTCGTCCTTGTCGGTTTCCACTGTATTTCTCCTCCATTTGAACTGCCGTCATGGAATAGCTGCTTACTAGTGTGTTCAGCCTTGCTCAAAGTGTGCTCTTGTCTGCCTTTTGTTCCTGTGGGGAAGGGAAAGGGACGTCAGGTGTGTCTAGTTATTGGCAATTGCCTGACTCTGCCTGATCCTTGTGTTGGGACAGGGTAGGATGGGGAAAAGGTATCACAAGGAAGGGGGTAACGTACCTCACTGTCGGCATCCCTCTTCTACTCCCCAAAGATCCCTCATCCAAGTGATCCTCCCACACTGGTCCAACCCCAGGAACTGGATCCAATAGTGATGGCCTTGTCTTGGCCACCTGGATGACAGAACCCCGGGGAATAGCAAGTTAGATACCTTCAGGTTTGTCACAATAACAACATTCAGTTTGTCAAGGTCCACGTTGACAAACTTGCAGAAGTTTAAAAACTTGTAGAAGTTTAAAAAATAGGTCGCACAAGAGCACAAGAGCAAGTATCCCTCTTTTTAAAAACGTTTACGTACACAGAGAACAATTCTCTCTATCTTTTGCATATGCTGACACTGTTCACAAGTC
Organism: Ambystoma mexicanum; assembly: GCF_040938575.1. NCBI lineage: Eukaryota > Metazoa > Chordata > Amphibia > Caudata > Ambystomatidae > Ambystoma > Ambystoma mexicanum. The sequence continues at coordinate 626,617,622 of NC_090930.1, forward strand.
TCAAGGTATAACCCTAGATCACGCGTAAGTTGATGGTGGCAGCACAGTCTTCAAAGAAGATATGAGTTACATAGCACTTTATTGTAAGTGTGCAATCAATGTTTTTTTCCTAGTTAACTTTCATGCAAACAAAGTCAACGCTGACATTCATTGCATCCTAGAATACAACAGGCTACATGCACTATACAAACCCCATATAGATATGTACCCTGTACTTCAAAAAAGAAAACCTATGAAAAGAGAACTCAAACAAACAGAACCTAAAGCAGATCTCCCAGCATTACTGCTAAAGAAACAAAGAGCAACTACTGCTCAATCAAATAATACAACCACAAAACTCTCTAGTCCAAAAACAACTGCACCTTCATCAGAAGACAAAGAGACAAATGTTTCATCTGAAAAAAGAACTGCAGGCTGATCAAAGGCTACAGAGCTAAAACTCTCTGGTTCATTTCAATTCAGCAAAGCAACTGGAGTAAATTTTGCTTTGCAAATGGAGAAAGCAATCTTCCCTTCCATTTTGTTTGCAAATACTTGTCCTAAATAAAAATGCCACAAATTGTCCTGACAGCACTTACAGTGTCTCAGGTATTAAGCAGCAACAATTGGACTACTGAATAGAAATACTCAAATACACCACACACACAAAAAGAAGGTACCAAAAAGAACTGTAAGCTTACTAGCTTCACACACGGCAAAGAATCTCTTGGCAAGAAAACCTTCACAACAGTGGTTATAATCTACCACACTGGTGCCACAACCACTTCAGGCATTATACTACATATGTCAAAAAAAGAATTGGCTGGTTTGAATGTAACAACACTTATGTTACTCCAATACAAAGTTTTCCAGCAAATCTAACAAATGCTTACTAAATATTCCTTCAACCCAAATTTAGCCACTAAAGTATTTTACAATAAACAGTTAGAATTTGCTAACGGTTATCTAACTACATCCATTTTACTACAATAGTACTTTTAAGACCCAAGACAGTTAGGATACGCCAACAGGTATCTAACTACTTTAAAAATACCCTTCATTGTAGTACACTTCAAATATGTCATCACAGTCATTGTTACTGCAAAACCTTTTCTAAAGTCCAATGTAGGTATAAAGGGTAATTAATGGAATTATTGTGTGCTGAAAATTCTCTAGCCAAGCGTGAGAAACGCAATGCATGCGTCCAAAAAATGCGCAAGCATCCGTTTCCCGATTCATGGAAGGCACTGCGCGTGGCTTAATTGGGACTTGTGCCCAATCTGTGCGTGCTTCACACGTCATTGTGACATCCTGAAGGCTGTGTGTGAGATGCCCAGTGAAGATGCACACCATCCAGTGCACACACCTAAAAAGGGGGCAGAACACGCAGAATGGGGAACAACATGCGAAAATGTGGGCATTACGGGGATGTATGGCAATGAAATCCTCAGAACACCCACACACGTGCTAACAACACGTATTCATGGCATCCAACAGGGAAAAGCTGTGCGCGCCAAACGACGCGCAAAACCGGACATATACGCCAGACGAAAGCTGGCATAAGCGCCCCGTGCAGCATAAACGTGCACGCATACAACAAACAAGCTCATACAGCTACGATGAATGTACCATTCCTCACAGCAGTGATCGTGGGACATCGCAGGAGGAGGAGGATAGCCAGGCCCTGCATGTTTTTACCCAGGACCAGCCTTTTTGGGATGCCTGATGACCAGGTCTAGAGCAGGTATAGGTTTCAAACTCATATCATCCTAGACCTGGTCACTGAGTGGGAGGATGATCTCACATCACCCACCCTGTGCTCCCAAACACTGAGCCACTTGGAAAAGGTGCTCAATGTACTGCATTTTTTGGCAACTGGTTCATTTCAGCAGACAACTGCCATAGTTGGTGGAGTCCCACAGCCCACGCAGTCACTCTGCCTACACCAGGTGTTGGCAATCATGACTGCACGTGGCTCACTCCGCAGGCGCATATACATGCCAAGAACACCCGCAGAACGGTAGGTCCAGGACTTTTATGGGGTAGCACACTTCACCAAAATGCTTGGTGTCATTGATTGCACCCATGTGGTTCTACATCCACCTAGGGCCACGGAGCACAGCTATCGCAACCGCAAGCACTGGCATTCCATCAACGTGCAGGTGGTATGCAATGCCAAGGGAATCATCACCTCGGTCTACGCAAACTATCCAGGGTCCACCCATGACAGTTTCATATATAGAATGTCACCCCTACAATGGGTCCTGGAAGGTGGGAGGCATGGCGACAGATGGCTCATTGGTGAGTACAAATGAATGCCTGTGCACATGAATGCATATCACACACAGACAAATAGACAAACCCAACTAATCACAACCATTTTCACCTCCCCAGGGGACAGTGCCTACCCTCTGTTAGGGAGAATTCTCTGTTTAGGCTGAATTTCCTAACCTAGTGAGTCCCCCAGCAGCTTTGTTTTTTTCCATCCTGCCAAGAGTGAGACTCTTTTTTTCCCACTCTTGGACATGAATGTGTGTAATTCCTTGAAATGTCAATGTGTTCTATGGGCTATGGGGTCTTTTACTCCATAGGGTCTCATATGTTTTTCTATGTGTGTTACACCGCACCCTAAGTGCCGTATCACTGGGGCATCCTAGCGGACCTCCATCATAGACTACATACCCGGGGACTGACTACTGTCTCCCCGGGCATGTAAAGTCACCATTGGCTTTACTATACCTAAATTTACAGAACTAGTACAAACCATCCTATTGTGGACGTACTAGTGGGGGTAATTCGATTACTCCTGGGTCTGTTATTCGAGGGGGCACTGTCCCGTCCCCCCTCGTCGAGTTTTGGCTGGTGGCAGTGGAAACTACTTGTTATATTCGACCCCGAGTATAACCCTATGGGATTCTTCCCATTGTTGGAGATTGATACCTTTTTCCCATTAATCTCTAACGTACCACCGGTTTAAATATCTTAAAAAAGTCTATCGGATGGTATTTTCTGCCAAAACTCGGTTTTTAAAATGGCGTCTGTGTTAGTCTCTGTGACTGCTAAACCAAAGGTTGAGCCCTTTGTTCCACTTTTGGCGGGCTTCTGTACAGAGACCCTCCAAAGTGGTGCATTTCTGTCTGGATTACTACAGGGCTGTGGGAGGGGGTTTAGGCACCCTGGACCGAGTTGCCTTGCCAACTCCGGTCGCACTCTGGTGTGATTGGCCCAAGTGGTGAGCCTTCCCGCTCACCACTTAGCGTGTTTTGAGTGACAGCTAGGCTGAATGAATGGGGGTTTTCTGCATAAAAGCAGGGTTTTTGGGACTGGATCTTCAGAAGTCACCACAGGACCTAAGAATCTGACGAGGGTAAAGCTGAGCCGACCTGAGCCGACCTGCAACGACGACACCTCTGATGGAACCCCACTTCCCGACGACAGAGGAGATCTCCCTGCCGGAGAGCCTCTTCCCCTGACTGGTGGGAACAACCAGTCACCTTTGCTTTTTCTTCGCCCAGGACGCAGTGGTCGAATTGCCCGTGCAGAGCACAGCGGCAACCGGATAGCCACTACCCCTGTACCGCGACCAAAGGATGGTGCCTTGTGACGGAGCACTCCGCGGCTGGTCTCTTCCCTGGTGGTGCACCGGACTTCACTTTTCTTCGACGACGAGATCCTCTCTACTCTTGGCAAAGACCCGACGTGCATCCACCACCAGGAACAACTGCCCCCGCCGGAGCTGTCTCTCCACAAACAAGGTACCGTACCCGCCTGGCTTCCCGTTCTGCCGGATCGAGTGAGGTGTCTTAATCCTCGCCTTTCCCTTGGGTAGCCTCCAAGCTTTCTTTAACTTTTCTGTTCTGAACTGGTCCAACCTTTCCATAACAATTTGCGATAAAGACTCGAAGCGCATTTCCACTGAGACACTTTTGGACATATCGCCTTACCTCTCTCTGAGTGGGCCTGGCCTCTGAACTTTGTGATCCGCAGTAACCTGCCTTACTTGCCTTGCATTTGTCCATAAAGTATTGGTACCGAGTTGATTTCATAACCTGCCTTATTTTTCTCTCCCGTCCTAACGAATACTAGAGTGCCATCTAGGTTAACGCATACACCTCTGTCTGCAAATAAGTGATGCTGGTGAACCTAGACTTGTCGAAATATTGTTAGGGGGATTGATCTATTTCTTCGTATAGTAATTTGTGATTGAAGCTATTTTGCCGTAAGAGTGCCAGAGTGTTTTCTATAGATGTGTTGCTATAAATAAATGCCTTTATATCTTTACACCGAAGCCTTGTTCTATGTTTGCTTGTTCTACTGTGTAGATTGCCCTATATTGTATACTCCATATAATGCCTAACTCTTCTTGAGGGAAGTCTGACTGCTCAGCCACAGCTACCAAGTGAATCTGTGTGGTACAGACTGCTACCAAGTGGGTTTACTGCCAAACACCTGTAGTCCTAAATCTTTTGCAGTGGTCCCAGAGGGAACTGCACAGGTTTCCGCCTAACACTGGTGTACAGCGGTGGGATTTGTATCGAGTATCAAGTTTAGAGTGCTTTTCGACACTTTTGGATAACTAACCACAAAGCTTAGCACTAAAAAGCAACTTTCAAAAACATGTCTACTATGGAAGCTTACAGTCAAGAGTCCTTGTCGGTTGAAAATACTGAGAGTTTAGGAGCTCTCTGTAGGCAAGAGAATCTTTCTGTAAGAGGCAAGAAGTTAGAACTGATAGCGAGATTGCTGGAAAACCAAAGTCTGGGTACTGGTTCGGAGGAACCAACGTCTCCAGCAAATGTAGATAACAGTGATGGTGTTGATCTAAATCATAAATCTGATGATAGTAATGAAGAGGCTGAAGAGGAAGGAGAGGCTAACGAAAATGTCTCCCCTGCTCCTCTACCTGCCTTACCAGCTGTACCTACGGGGCCCATACCAGGTCCCACATGTAACCCTGCTTATTTTGAACTTGAAAAAATGAAACTCGAATTAGAATACAAACGGTTCTTGGCTCAATCTGAAAGAAACCAAGAGCTCGAGTTCAGATGGATGAATGCCCATGCTGAACAGAAGCAAGCTGAGTTGAGGCTCAGGGAAATAGAACTTAATCACGAGTTAGAGATGAAAATGTTGTCTATAGAAAATGCTTATCTCTCCTCTGGTTCCTCTAGGCGCTCCAGTCCCAAAAGACCCCGGATGCCGAAGGAATTAGTGGGTATGTATGAACCGAGATTGGATGTGTTAGATTGGTTAAAACTGTTTGAGTACAATCATGGGCTTCAGGACATCACCGGGAATGATTTGCTTCCCTGGTTGTTATCTCGGCTCCTCCCTGTTGCGACTGATGTCGTAATGGAGTTGGGGGAGGCGGATAAGACGGATTACGAAAGTGTGAAACTAGCTTTGATAGCTAGATTCGGGAAGACCCCTTCCCAGTATCTTAAGAGGTTTAGAACCATCAAAAAGCATGATGGTACCCCTTGGGCTACCTGGGTGAGTGAAGGGTTGAACAACTTAGAGGGATGGATTAAGGGTTACAAAGTGAACACTTATGAGGGTATGAAGAATCTTTTTATGTTGGAGTCTATTTATGATGCCTGTTCTCCTGAGCTCAGACAGCACTTGGCTGATTTGAAGGAATTAGATTCCCGGAAGCTGGCGAAGGCTGCTGACTTGTGGGTTGCCAACAGGGCTACTCACAAGGATTCTGGGGCAACTCAGAAAAAGGATGAGGGATAACAGCCTAAAAAAGACTCAAAAGAGACTTCGAATAACTCAAATTCCAAAGAGGGCCCCAAACAAAACCAGAAGGGTAAGCCACAAGGAAAACCGCAGCAGAATAGTGTATCTTCTGGTGCCAAACCGGAAGGAGGCCAGAACAAGCCACCATTCCAGAAAGCATTCGGTAAATGCTTTGTTTGTGGCTCGACTGACCACGTGAAAGGAGATCCCAGATGTAAGGGTAAACCTTCAGGGGTCCAGCTTGTCTCCTTACCCTTCGCTCCAGAGGAGGAAGTCCAAATGGCAAGTGGAAACTTTCTACTGCTGGCTGACAAACCCATTTGAGTCTCAGCCAGCGTTTCTTTAGTATCTCTGGGGTTGTTGGAACAACAGAATTTAGATGTCTATAATTCTATCCCCGATAATACTAAAGAGTATTATAAGGACAGTGTCCAGGTGAATGGTCAGGAGACTCCTGCCATTAGGGACACTGGGGCCAGCATAACTGTGGTGGATAAATCGTTTTTTCAGGCTGAGGATGTTGCTAAGGCACCCAAACGCCTCACCAAGTTAGCTGGAGGGCCTGTGCAGATGCTTCCCCAATTACCAGTTCTCATCCAGTGTAACGACATGACTGTAAAGATACCAGTCAGCATACAGAGTGAGGTACCAGGACGCGTACTGTTGGGTAACGATTTAAAAACTCTCGGAGTTGTATCGCATACTCCCAGAACTCCTAATAAACGGTTACAGGAGCTAACCAGACCTGCAAGAGAGAGGACCATGCGCGGTACTCTCTAGGAGATGATGAAGAAAGAGATCACTCCTGCTCCACTGGAATTGTCGGCAGCTGTCTTGAAGAAATCAGAAGCGAAAGGGAAACCTAAAACTTCTAACCCGAAACCAGCAGCCAGCACTTCAGTGCAGCCAACAAGGACTTCCCCGCGGTTGTCAAAAATTACACCCGTAACTCCCCCTCCAGCCGAGGCTGAGAGGGAGGTACAACCCTGTGTGGTAGAATTAGACTCTGAAGAAGAGCTAATGGAAGGCCAGGAACTCATTGGAGATCTGGATCCTGTTGACCATCCTGAGCTGCAGTCGTTACTGGCAGAAGGTGGACCCAGCAGGGCAGACTTCAGTAAGGGGCAGAGAGAATGTCCAACTCTGGAAGGTCTTCGCCACCAGGCTGAAACTCAGGCTGAAGGGCAAGAGCATGGGAAATACAGGTTGCACTGGGAAGATGGCCTCTTCTACAGTGAACCGACCGAGTCTGCACCTGGAGACTACAAGCGGCTTGTAGTACCCCAAGAGAACAGACCTCAGTTCTTGCAGTTAGCCCACAAGATTCCTTTGGCTGGTCACTTCAGTTTCAAGAAGACTAAGGAAAGGCTCTCTCTCTACTTCTATTGGCCAAAGATGGGGTCGAAGTAGAAAAACACTGCAGGAGCTGCCACAACTGCCAGACTTCTGGTAAGGTTGGCTCCAAGAATGTGGCACCGTTAGTGCCTCTCCCAGTTGTGGGAGTCCCATTTGAGAGAGTAGGGATTGACATTGTTGGTCCCCTTGATCCTCCAACCTCCTCAGGCAACAGGTTTATACTTGTTGTAGTAGACCATGCTACTAGGTATCCTGAGGCAATTCCTATGAGGACTGTTACAGCTCCGGCTGTGGCTAAGGCCCTCCTTGGTATTTTTACCAGGGTCGGGTTTCCTAAGGAAGTAATCTCTGACAGGGGGTCATACTTTATGTCCCACTACATGAAAGCCATGTGGAAAACCTGTGGAGTTACTTACAAGTTCTCAACAGTTTACCACCCACAAACCAATGGGTTGGTAGAACGGTTCAACCGAACCATGAAGAGCATGATAGGTGCTTTAGAGGAGCCCCTTAAGCGTAAGTGGGACCCTCTATTGCCATGCCTTCTATTTGCTTATAGAGAAGTCCCTCAGGAGGGAGTAGGTTATTCTCCCTTTGCACTTCTCTATGGTCATCCCGTCAGAGGTCCATTGGCCCTGATTAAGGAGGGGCTGGAGAGTGCTCCTTCCCCCAAGCCAGTCAGAGTGACTGACTACGTGATAGGTCTCCGGAGGAGAATGTCACACATGATGACAGAAGCAAGCGATAACATGAAAGCTGGACAAGCATTGGTCAAGCACTGGCACGATCAAAAGGCTAACATGGTTGAGTTTGCTCAAGACCAGCTCGTTCTCGTTATGATCCCAACAAGGCAGAGGACCTTGCAAGACAAATGGATGGGACCCTTCAGAGTTGTGGGTAAACTCGGAGAGGTCAACTATCTGGTGGACTTGGGCAATCCCAAGGAGGCTCCGACAGTCTTCCACACCAACCGACTCAAAGCGTATGTCTCAAGACCGGATGTAGGAGCGTTGCTTCTAGCATCATCCGAGGAAGAAGAAGAGAGTGAAGCTCTTCCGGATCTCCTCAGAGGCTTACCTTTAGACGAAAAAATTGAAGGAGTAAATCTCTCCTCCAATCTGACACCCGAGCAGCAAGAAGAGTGCAAATCTATGTTGAATCAATTTGCCTCTCTGTTCTCGCTTTCACCAGGTTTGACCCCTTGGGGCCAGCATCACATACTCACTGGTGACTGTCTGCCAGTCAAAAGCAGAGGATACCAAATGTCACAGAACGTACAAACCCACATCAAAGGTGAGGTCAGCAAGATGCTCGATCTCGGGGTAATAGAGCCCTCTACTAGTCCATGGTCTAGCCCAGTTGTGTTAGTACCAAAGGCTGGATCTAAAGAGCTTAGATTATGTGTGGATTATAGTGCTCTTAATGCAGTCACCAAGACTGATGCCCACCCTTTGCCAAGAACGATGAGTTGGTGCATAAACTTGGCGCGGCCAAGTTCCTCAGCACATTTGTGTTGACGTCAGGCTATTGGCAAATAGCCCTGACAGACCATGCCAAGGAGAAAACTGCATTTTCTACCCCCGTTGGCTTATACCAGTTTAAGGTAATGCCTTTCGGATTGAAGAATGCACCTGCTACATTTCAACGGATGGTAAACCAGGTTCCGAATGGGATGGAGGGCTTCTGCATGGCATACTTGGATGACATAGCAGTGTTCAGCAATTCCTGGGAAGAACATGTAACCCACCTGAGAGATGTTTTGCAGGCTCTTGGACAAGCCAATCTGACCATAAAGACAAGTAAATGCCAAATTGGACAGAGTAAGGTAGTCTATCTTGGACATGAGGTAGGAGGTGGAGAAATAAGGCCTTTGCTCAGTAAGATCGAAGCTGTGCAAAATTGGACAACACCTACTACTCAAACCCAAGTGAGAGCCTTCCTAGGCCTCACTGGGTATTACAGGAATTTCATAGAGAACTAAGGGACCATAGCTTCTCCACTGAATGTCATCTCCTCGCCCAAATTTCCTAAAAAGGTTAGATGGAACGAGGAGTGCAATCAGGCTTTTGAAAACCTGAAAAAGGCTCTTTGCCAAGCCCCAGTACTCAGAGCTCCTGATTACCGCCAACACTTCATTGTGCAGACAGATGCTTCAAATGTAGGAATAGGTTCCGTACTCAGTCAACTGGATGGGAAAGGTAGGGAACACCCCATTTGCTTCATCAGCCGCAAGCTGAAGGATCCTGAAACAAGGTGGGCAACAATCGAAAGAGAGTGCTTTGCTATCGTGTGGGCTCTGAAGAAGTTTAGGCCGTACTTGTATGGTTCTACTTTCGTCATTCAGACTGACCACCAACACTTGAGATGGTTAATGCAAATGAAAAGGGAAAACCCAAAACTATTGAGATGGTCGATCTGCCTGCAAGGGTTTGATTTCACCATTGAGCACAGGTCAGGGTGTCACCACCAAAATGCTGATGGTCTCTCTAGGATATATGTCATCGACTAGAGGTATGAAATTCATCCAGGAGTGGATTAAATCCTCCTGTCCCTTAGTCTGGGGGGGTGAGTGTTAGGGAGAATTCTCTGTTTAGGCTGATTTTCCCAACCTAGTGAGTCCCCCAGCAGCTTTGCTGGATTTCTGCAGTTTGTTTTTTTCCATCCTGCCAAGAGTGAGACTCTTTTTTTCCCACTCTTGGACATGAATGTGTGTAATTCCTTGAAATGTCAATGTGGTCTATGGGCTATGGGGTCTTTTACTCCATAGGGTCTCATATGTTTTTCTATGTGTGTTGCACTGCACCCTACGTGCCGTAACACTGGGGCGTCCTAGCGGACCTCCATCATAGACTCCATACCCGGGGACTGACTACTGTCTCCCCGGGCATGTAAAGTCACCATTGGCTTTACTAGACCTAAATTTACTAACAGAACTAGTACAAACCATCCTATTGTGGACATACTGGTGGGGGTAATTCGATTACTCCTGGGTCTGTTATCCGAGGGGGCACTGTCCGGTCCCCCCTCGTCGAGTTTTGGCTTGTGGCAGTGGAAACTCCTTGTTATATTCGACCCCGAGTATAACCCTATGGGATTCTTCCCATTGTTGGAGATTGATACCTTTTTCGCGTTAATCTAAAACGTACCACCGGTTTACTTATCTTAAAAAAGTCTATCGGATGGTATTTTCTGCCAGAACTCGGTTTTTAAAATGGCGTCTGTGTTCGTCTCTGTGACTCCTAAACCAAAGGTTGAGCCCTTTATTCCACTTTTGGCAGGCTTTTGTACAGAGACCCTCCAAAGTGGTGCCATTCTGTCTGGGTTACCACAGGGGTGTGGGAGGGGGTTTAGGCACCCTGGACCGAGTTGCCTTGCCAATTCCGGTCACACTCTGGTGTGATTGGCCCAAGTGGTGAGCCTCCCCGCTCACCACTTAGCGTGTTTTGAGTGACAGCTAGGCTGAATGAATGGGGGTTTTCTGCATAAAAGCAGGGCTTTTAGGACTGGATCTTCAGAAGTCGCCACAGGACCTAAGAATCCGACGAGGGTAAAACTGAGCCAACCTGCAACGACGACACCACCGGTGGCGCCCTGCTGAACCGACTCACCACTTCCCGACGACAGAGGAGATCTCCCTGCCGGAGAGTCCCTTCCCCTGACTGGTGGGAACAACCAGTCACCTTTGCTTTATCTTCGCCCAGGACGCAGTGGTCGAATTGCCCGTGCAGAGCACAGCGGCAACCGGATAGCCACTACCCCTGTACCGCGACCAAAATGTGGTGGCTTGTGACGGAGCACTCCGCGGCTGGTCTCTTCCCTGGTGGTGCACCGGACTTCACTTTTCTTCGACGATGAGATCCTCTCTACTCTTGGCAAAGACCCGACGTGCATCCACCACCAGGGACAACTGCCCCCGCCTGAGCTGTCTCTACACAATCTTCAGTGTGTTGCTGGTAGCTAAATGTGGCAGGGTACCACATACAGCATGAAGTGCATGAACAATAGAGACAGGCAAGGTAATGCATGAAGATGCAAAATGCTAACATGCACAATGAGCAATATTAAAAGCAATATACATGTCAACCATACACTGGAGAAACCATCATGAATCCCCATTAGGCGTGTATACACAGTTTGGACTTCAGACTGGCCACACAACTGATGGAACCCCAATGCCTCTGTGTAAGTTACTGTCACACAGTGCCCTCCTTGCAAGCCCATGGATAGGGGAAGCAGGAGTGGCATATGTGGCTGGACCCCAAGCCTCAAACACAAACACAAGACAAGCGTGTATGGGCCCAGTCGGAACACACAGTGGATGACTTTGGATGCCACACAAAGCAACACACTGTTACATGAATGCACAATAGACAAGAAAAGTGAAAAATGAAAAATTTAAATAAAAATAAAAAATACAAAATGGGCATGGTTGACCAGGGGGAGGAGGGACCACCCAGGAGGGAGGCTGTGCAGGGTGCACCTCAACACCCACATGTGTGGATGTTGAAAAAAAAACCCTCCATGGGCCCATGGCCTGCACGGCTAGCCTATAGTGGGAGAACTGCTGTTGCTGTCGTCACCCTCTGGTGCAATATGAGAAGGTGTGTGTGGTACGGGAGGCTGACCATGCATAGCCTTGGCATGCTCCTCAATGGCAGCAAGCATGCAGGTCTGAAAGGTTTGGTTCTGCAGGATGATGGCCCGGAGGTCCCCATGCAGCACCTCACGTGTAGCACAGAGTTCCGCCTGCACGGCTTCACGTGTTGCACAGATCTCCTCACAGGTTGCCTGGAGCTCAGTCAAGATGTTGTGTGTTAGCTGTCCCATCTGCTGTTCTGCCCGTCTACTCTGGGCCACCTCAAGTGCACTCAGAGTAGCTGGGCCACCTCAAGTGCACTCAGAGTAGCTCTGAGGGAGTTGTTATCTTCCCTCAGGGCCTGTGCCTCTGCAGCTGTGGGTGTGCACAGAGCTCCCAGTTCAGCCCGTCGGTCCCTGTTGGTGGCCAACATGTCCTCCCTGTGTGAGCAGCACGTGTACTGCTTTGCCTGCTTCTGGAGCTCCACCTGCCTTTCAGGGGGAGAGAATGGAAGTGGCCACCCTTTCCAAGTCCTAAGCCACCATCTCACATGATGCCCAATGTTGCTTTGCAATGGCATACATGGAATTCTCCCACATTGTATTACTCGGAAGGCGCACGGCCACTGCATTGGCGAACACCACACCTGTCGCGCCCAAGGAGATGTGAACCTTGCTGTGCTGGTGCTGCCTATGGCTGCAGGACTGGATTCCTCCTTTGATCTGCTGCCCCAGGAACAGGAGCAAATAGTGTGGAGCATGGCTCTGCATCCGTAACCACCACAGGCCAACATTACAACACTGAATGGGGAATTGAGGGGTCTATCCCCAGTGCAGGTGTGTTGAACAGAACAACATCCATGGCAGAATCACTCACCAGCAACAGGACATATGGGTCAATGTCCGATTCAGCACCAGATCCTCAGAGTTGTACTCAGAGACACCTGTGGACAGAATGGGCTGTAGCACCAATGGATTCTTGTGCGCTACCACCCCACGTCCTCCACTGGTGCCTGGTTGGGGCTCTTAACACTCCTCCCCCTGCACCATCTCCTCCTCCACTGCTTCCAGTGCCTCATCACCTGGACAAAATCAAAAAGAAGACATGACCACACATTTTAACAGCATAGGCCACACACATAGGCATTACAATGTTGACATCCAACCCATTAAACAGACATGTCACAAATGGCACATACTTGCTGTGCCAATGAAGTGGAAGGTGACCCTGAAAGCAGAAACGGATGAGTCTAAAATGGAAACACAACAGATGTGCTGCATGGTGCATAGCACCTGCATCACACAGAAGCCTGTGACTGGAATGGACCTTCAACAAACATGACAGATGCCAGCACACAGATGGTATGTAGCATAGCCATGTCAGAACTGACAAGCAGGCCCAGAAGGGAGTGAATCGCTACTGTCCACCATCCATGTAAGATGCATGCCATCAGACAGTACATGGAAATTACTACAATAAAACACACATTGTCACACGATGCAACAATGCCATTGTGTTGAAATACAGTGACAGGAGGCACATCAATACATCAATGGTAGGTCACTTTTACATCACACAAGTGAATACGCATGTTGAAGGTTTAAACAGGGCTCAGCGGTGAACGGGTGCAGTGCATTACATGTGTAGGCCATCAATTGTCACTAAAAAGACAAAAACAGTAATTACAATGTTGTGTCATGATGGCAGTGTAAGGGCAAGTGCAGTCATCATGTGCAAAGTGTTTGCAGTGGGTTGTATGGATACAGTGAACCCCAAACCCAAGCTCGGTGGATGGCTTGGAGGCAGTGCATGGGTAAAAATTGTCACTCAGAATACCCTGTTGTAGCAGACAGTGTGGGCAGGTGTTAATTGCATACTCACAGTTGTCTGGGATTACAGCAGGGGAGAGGAGGACGCAAAGCACAACACATGAGTTAGCATCAGAAGTGGCTCACAGAAAATTGGGAACAGGGCATTGCAGTAGTGCCATATAAGAAAGGAGAATCAGAATCTAGCCCTGTTTAAAGACAAAGGTAGGGGTTGCAGCAGAAGAACTAGGTTTAACAAATACTAGTCATAAGCCATGGTCAGAAAAAATTATATATAATATTTATTTTGAAACACACATCTAAAAATTGGTTGGACTGCACACTGGAAGCAGGCAATGGCATGATGACCACATGTCTCACTGCAGGCATTGGCTGCTGGGTGCTGTTGCCAGGACCAAGTGGCACAACTGCCTTGGTGTGAGGGGCCGGGAACAACATTGTCCCGGCTGGGTGAATCAGAGCCAGGTTGATGTCAGCGGCAGCTGCCCCTGCAGCCTCCACACCATTGCTGCTCGGGGCAGCAGATGACATTTCTGCCCCTGATCCACGTGGCCTGGTGACTGCAACTTTCACCGCCACACGTGGCTTGAACTTCATGACATGGAAGTCAGCCTGTGAGTCATCCCGTGCCTGTTCTGTGACCAATCTGGGCTGGGTTAGCAGGCCCTGAGCTGGGGTGGTGTCAGCTGCACCTCCCTGACCCGCTGGGGGGGGGGTCTAGCTGTCCCTGAATGGTCCTGGACACACTGCCCACGTTGCCCACAGCGGCCATCCTGCACGTTGGCCACCGCTTCTGCCTTGGCGACCCTAGTCATCCTGTCCACATCCCCTACCGCTGACACCTCTGGGAGTTTGCCCAGCTTTGCCTCCCTTACCACTTGGAGGCCTCCCAACCATGGCACTGATGTACTTGTGTGAATGGGAGGTGCAGAAAACAATTTTCCTGGGCAATTGAGGTGATGGGGGCAGGGTACTAGATGGAATAGGTACCCCTGTGCTCCTGCAAGGCTGTCTGTGACCCCTGGTTAAAAATTACGGGTCACACAATGCTCAGGCACCCCAAAAACAATAACAAACATGCACGAGATCCCTCGGTAGCCCACGTGCATGGAATTAACATCCCGCAGTTCGTTGTGGGACCCAAAAACACAGAAAATGCGTATGCGTGGAACACACAGGCTACTATGACCTCGTAAATGGGGTACGCGACACACGGGGGAAACCACAATGGGAATAATACGTAGGTGACTCACCCTCTGCCTAGAAAAATTAAGAAAAGAACATGCACGTGTGCACATCAGCAACTCCCCCACCAAAACAAGAAGTAAGCACTGCCGCAGTAAACAAGAAGTACGCACTGCCACCGTTGTGAAGTAATCGTGTGTGAACCCACAAGAAGAAGAATCACAAGCATCGGTCCCCACGAAAAGCATGTACAGCAAAATGGCATCCTTATCACTTATGCGCCTAGGGCCTTTCGTTGAATTCCACGCTAACGCTCTGTTTTTGCACATGCGGAGCCACTCTGCATCAAACTGGCCATGACACAACACACCGAAGACCACGCTCCTGCCCACAAGGCCATTGACCTGCCTCCCAACGACCCCGAGCTGCCTCCTAAGTGCCATCTGCTTCGGCCAGCCAACCCAGTGTGCCTGCTGCCGATGTGCCCCGCAATTTGGTGCCTGCACAGAAGACATTGCCAGGGATCCTGTTGCTGCAAACACCCCTGCTGAAACAGAAGACTCCCGACTGCTGTACCATCTGTCTACAGTCCAGCCCCAGGACCCAGTTGTTTACCCACACCTGCCTCGGGGGTTGCCATGTCGGCCCAGTCACCATCTGGGGCCAGTGGCAACCTCCCGGCAGAGAGGCAGAGGGCTGCCAGCTTCACTGCCAATGAAGTTGGCATCCTGGTGGAGCAAGTCCTGGGGCATTATGATGCCCTCTTCTCAACATCGCGCAGAGACAAGGAAGGATGGAGGAGTATCTGGGAGGATATCGTGGGTGCCATCCACGAGGAGGGGGTGGCACCACGTGACTACGAGCATGTCCTGAAGCTGCTGGGAGGACTTCAGGTCCAGGATCCTCCACAATGCCCAGTGCCTTTTCGAGGCTGAGGTTCATGAGAGGCGCCGGGCCCAGCTGAGCAACATCCAGAGGAGGGTCCTAGAGTGCATACGCCCAGTGCTTCACCACCAGGTCCTACTGTTGCATACCCGTCTGGAGTCGAGTGGTAAGTGTCCATGTGTTCTTGTCCAACGGAGTCCATGTTGAGGTGTGGCTGGAGTGTGCACCTTGGCCGTATATCTGGCATGCCCAATGTTTAGATGTCTGTGTGCAGGGACATGATGGTGCTGTATGTGAGTACAGTCAAGCGTGTTCCACATCAGTGGTGTGTGTGTGTTGCAATGCACGATGTGCACCAGCATGTGACAATGCACACATGTTTGCATGCCTGTGTCTGTACTCAGCCATGTTTGAGGTGTGATACATGGATGCTTATGACACCTTCGTGGACGTGCATGGCATACATGTGCGTGTGTCTGAGTGGTGAGTGTGTGACTGTGAAACGCCATGGATGCATGACACATGGCCATCTCAATGCCTGATTGACTGATGTGACACAGTTAACAATGATTGCTCTATGACCAGAGGGAGACATGGCCAGATGCATGACTGTCCGGTGGTGTGTGTGCATGTGATCGGCATGTCCCATGATGCATGTGAGGTGCAGCCCCCTTCTGATGTTTAAACAGTGCTTTGGAAATGGATGCAAATGTCTGTTGCACGTGTCATGCTTGTCTGTGCATGTGTGTTGCTTGCATTGACCTGTGTCTTGTGGATGGTGATGATGGTTGTGATGTTTGACAGTGCCACTCATGTGCATTTGCTTTGTGTCTAGCAGACTATTGTTCAGTACCCTGATGCTTCTGTTCAATGTCTTCCTATCTACAGAGGTGATCGAGGAAGAGGGCGGAGATGGTGCTGTGGAGAAAAGTGTTGGGATTCCTCCACCAGGCAGAGACGCAAGGCCCAGTCACCCTCCCAGGCTACAACATCTTCCGGGATCGAGGGGACTGGTGTCGCATCAGTGACTATGGCTGCAGCTGCGAGGGGGTGCTCAAGAGGGCGAGGTTAGATATGGGCTCCTCATCAGCGGAAGAGGCAGTTGAGCCCCCAAAGGGGGTTTCCAGTGTGGAAGACGGTACAGATGCATCCAGGTTGGTGATGGTTGTGGTGGAGGTGGAGGAGGAGGCCGCATCAGACCTGCCTGGAGGGGGCGAAGGCACCTGTGCAATTGTTGCAGTCCAGGAGCAGGGGAAGGAGGCAGTGCAGGTCACCTCAGAGGGGCCTGTGCATAATCCTGTCCCTGATACTATGACTGCATCACTGTGCACCAGCACGGATGACTCAGTCCAGGCCCGTCCGCAGGTAGAGGAGTCCACGTCAACTGACCTTCCTCTACCTGCAGACAAGGCAATCCATGACAGGGTTCAGCCCATCCTAGTTGGTGTCGTGATGCGCATACGCGCCATTCGTGATGATGTGCGTGCTTCAGGTGTGTGCCATCCTGAAATGGCTAGGACAGCTCATTGCCTTATACTACAACACTTCCCAAGGTACGATACAAATTCCACCTCCCATAAGGTGTAGACAACACATGCCTACCTCCACTCCTTTGACCCTTACCAAGGGCTTCCCATACCGTGTGACTAATGCCTGACAAATGCAACTAACTTAGTACTGCCCACTATCTGATATGCATTCCCTGTCCTTAAGGTATACCTGCTCCTTTATTATGCCCAATAACAGACCCTTACTAAATTAACTATGGTTATCACACAAATATTTGGTAAACACACTAATGTTGGTGTACTATTAACGTTGGACTTGCCTAGTTTTGTGATAACTTCTATGTTGAACTGCTATTAATGTTGGGCTTGCCTATTTTTGTGAACATTTTTTATTCTGAACTACTAATTACTGTTGGACTCTTGCAACCTCGTACTCTAACCTCCTGCAACTTACTCCAACCTTACCTCTTAACTATGTATGAGATACATCACATCTACTGTATACTCCTCCTCCTAACCACATCCTCAATCCCTAAACTTACCATAAACACTAGCACGCGCCTCACATCTCTACAACCTGCATGCACAATACACCTCATCCCAAATTGGCATACTAACTCCGGCTGCGCACAGCCTTTCTCACTAAATCACACTCCTATGTTCAAAACACCGCACACTCCCACCCTGCATAGCCTCCAGCAAAAGCTCATCATGCCTTGCATCAATCAATATCTGAACTCACCAGCCCTATGGCTCGAGCAATTTGCGCGCAAACTTACGCCCAACCAACCATGCACACTCAACCTCAGGAATCTGAGAACAGTCTCTATATTTAGCAAAAAAAGCCAACCCTCGCCTCTACCTCAAAGCAAACACCCCTCAATTACATTCCAATCTAACGAAACAGTTACCTCCACTCTAAAAAACACACCAACCATCCACTCCAACAGCTCACCCATGGTAACAGAGACCACGATTAAAGGGACCCTTCTCCATGCCATATCGCTCCAAGCGCACGCGCTCGACATCGCCGACTTTATTGTAACAGAGAATCTCAACTTCCTAGCTGTCACTGAGACATGGTTACATGCAGCATCCGGACCATCACTGGCCTTAGCAATACCTGAGAACTATGCTATAATTAGATGCGACAGGGACGTTGCCTTCATCCTTATAAAATCCTTAGAACTTGGACACATCCCCAATAACCAGTTTCCCTCCGCTGAATTAGTATCAGTTAAATTACCCCTATCTCCTAATCAAACTGCCACTGTGCATCTTATTTATCGCCCAACAGGACCCATCTCATCCTTTGCCGAAGATTTATCTACCCTCTTCACAGTTAAAACCAAACCTAACTCTAAAATATTATTTCTTCGGAACACCAACCTTGGTTTCCAAGACCCGAACGACCTTAAAACCCTAGACCTCGCCAGCTCACTGAGTGATTTAATATTTAATCACCACATCCAGGAGCCTACACACAGCAAAGGGAGAACCCTCGATTGGCTTATCGATCTCAACTGCAGCATCAACCTGATGTCGGTCACACCCTGCATATGGTCTGATAACGTGCCCACCTTAACTCATGGTTCACACCACAGCTGAGAGACTTACGTAAAGCAAAAAGAAATTCAGAATCTCACTGGAAAAGTTACCAAACAGATGCCAATAAAAGTATACTAATCGCTGCCTCTACCAATTACAAGGAAGCGATACTCACAGCAAAAAAGGTTGACTACAATAAATGCATCCTGCAGGCACAATCTAATACTAAAGAGCTCTTCAAGATTCTCAAAGAACTTGAATCTCCCATAACCCCCATTGACAAGTGCACTACAGACACTCTATGGTGCACTAATATCCAAAAGGCACTTCTCGACAAAATAACCACACTGAAGACTAAAATCAATAACAAAAATGTAGTGTGTTTACAGACCCACCCTCCACCACACTTAATCTCAACCACCCCGCTCCCACCCATCCTGGCAAACCATTCAGCTTCTCCCCTTTGTATATTTGGGAAGCGGAAACATCATTAAAAAACTCAATCCCACCAACTGTCAAGGCGACTTCTGTCCTGCGACGGTCAATAAGGAAGCTGCCCATGATATAGCCCCATTCATCACCACCATCAGCAACGCCTCATTCAAATCAGGTACTCTCCCAGATAATCTCAAAAATGCCTGGGTCATTCCCTCTCATCAAAAAACCTACCCTTGATCCAAGCAACCCCTCAAACTACAGGCCCATTACCACGGTGCCATTTCACCTAAAAATTTTAGACCGAGCAGCTTACTTACAAATCCAAGACTACCTCAAATATAACAAGCTCCTCGGCCTCCAACAATCAGGCTTCCATCTCAGACATGGAACAGAGATCATCCTCATGGGCCTCAAAACACAAATTGAGGACTTAAGGGTAAGCTGACCTTACTACTCTTACTGGACCTCTCTGCAGCATTCAACCTGGTTAACCATCGAATTCTCTGTCATCACCTAAAAACTGTGGCCCACTTCTCAGACAAAGCCACCTCATGGATCAGTTCCTTCTTGGCAAACAGAACCATGCGGGTATTCTCCCTGTCTGCATCCGCCGATTCGTCACCAGTCACACGTGGTGTCCCGCAAGGATCTTGCATTTCACCCACATTGTATAATGTATTCACAAAACCACTATTCGATATTCTCGACTATATGGGTGTCACCTACACTAACTACGCGGATGACACCCAGATACTCATCCCCATTACTGGAGACCATGAAACTGATTATAAAGGTCTTAACAACGTCTACTCAGTCATCAGGCCTGGATGGCACATCACAGACTATGCTTCAACAATGATGAAACTGAGCTACTTATCCAAGGCTCCCACCTTAAACTCAACTAACTGGACCCTGCATTTAAAGCTTTTTGCATTGGCGGGAATATCATTCAGGTCTCTAATGATACCAAAACCCTTGGCTTCTATCTGGACTCGACCGTCTCACTGATGAGACAAGTAAATGCGGTGGTCTCAGCATCTGCATACACATGCAAACTTCTAACAGACTGCAGACCGTTCCTAACCGCATCAAACTGCTTCACCCTTGCAAGAACACTCATCATGGCTAAAGTGGACTACTGTAATGCCCTCTAACTGGGGACCAGTCCTAAAAACATCAACAAGCTACAAGTAACTCAGAATAATGCCAACAGAGCAGCCCTTAATATTCCCAAAGAATCCCACATCTCCGGTAAAAGACAGAGGGCCTCATTACATGGAATGCGGTAAGGGTTTACCGGTACCGGTAAGGGCACTTGAAACACTTGTGTATAGGTACATTACAAATGCCATATCATATCATACCGGTACCGGTAAACCCTTACCGCCTTACTACGAGGTCCCTTTGCCAGACCCAACCTCAACGGCTGGTTTTAGCAGCTGTTAAGGAACGGGTCCGCAAAGAGACCTTGGTGCTAATTACGTGGCATACATGTGCGTGTGTCTGAGTGGTGAGTGTGTGACTGTGAAACGCCATGGATGCATGACACATGGCCATCTCAATGCCTGATTGACTGATGTGACACAGTTAACAATGATTGCTCTATGACCAGAGGGAGACATGGCCAGATGCATGACTGTCCGGTGGTGTGTGTGCATGTGATCGGCATGTCCCATGATGCATGTGAGGTTCAGCCCCCTTCTGATGTTCAAACAGTGCCTTGGAAATGGATGCAAATGTCTGTTGCACGTGTCATGCTTGTCTGTGCATGTGTGTTGCTTGCATTGACCTGTGTCTTGTGGATGGTGATGATGGTTGTGATGTTTGACAGTGCCACTCATGTGCATTTGCTTTGTGTCTAGCAGACTATTGTTCAGTACCCTGATGCTTCTGTTCAATGTCTTCCTATCTACAGAGGTGATCGAGGAAGAGGGCGGAGATGGTGCTGTGGAGAAAAGTGTTGGGATTCCTCCACCAGGCAGAGACGCAAGGCCCAGTCACCCTCCCAGGCTACAACATCTTCCGGGATTGAGGGGACTGGTGTCGCATCAGTGACTATGGCTGCAGCTGCAAGGGGGTGCTCAAGAGGGCGAGGTTAGATATGGGCTCCTCATCAGCGGAAGAGGCAGTTGAGCCCCCAAAGGGGGTTTCCAGTGTGGAAGACGGTACAGATGCATCCAGGTTGGTGATGGTTGTGGTGGAGGTGGAGGAGGAGGCCGCATCAGACCTGCCTGGAGGGGGCGAAGGCACCTGTGCAATTGTTGCAGTCCAGGAGCAGGGGAAGGAGGCAGTGCAGGTCACCTCAGAGGGGCCTGTGCATAATCCTGTCCCTGATACTATGACTGCATCACTGTGCACCAGCACGGATGACTCAGTCCAGGCCCGTCCGCAGGTAGAGGAGTCCACGTCAACTGACCTTCCTCTACCTGCAGACAAGGCAATCCATGACATGGTTCAGCCCATCCTAGTTGGTGTCGTGATGCGCATACGCGCCATTCGTGATGATGTGCGTGCTTCAGGTGTGTGCCATCCTGAAATGGCTAGGACAGCTCATTGCCTTATACTACAACACTTCCCAAGGTACGATACAAATTCCACCTCCCATAAGGTGTAGACAACACATGCCTACCTCCACTCCTTTGACCCTTACCAAGGGCTTCCCATACCGTGTGACTAATGCCTGACAAATGCAACTAACTTAGTACTGCCCACTATCTGATATGCATTCCCTGTCCTTAAGGTATACCTGCTCCTTTATTATGCCCAATAACAGACCCTTACTAAATTAACTATGGTTATCACACAAATATTTGGTAAACACACTAATGTTGGTGTACTATTAACGTTGGACTTGCCTAGTTTTGTGATAACTTCTATGTTGAACTGCTATTAATGTTGGGCTTGCCTATTTTTGTGAACATTTTTTATTCTGAACTACTAATTACTGTTGGACTCTTGCAACCTCGTACTCTAACCTCCTGCAACTTACTCCAACCTTACCTCTTAACTATGTATGAGATACATCACATCTACTGTATACTCCTCCTCCTAACCACATCCTCAATCCCTAAACTTACCATAAACACTAGCACGCGCCTCGCATCTCTACAACCTGCATGCACAATACACCTCATCCCAAATTGGCATACTAACTCCGGCTGCGCACAGCCTTTCTCACTAAATCACACTCCTATGTTCAAAACACCGCACACTCCCACCCTGCATAGCCTCCAACAAAAGCTCATCATGCCTTGCATCAATCAATATCTGAACTCACCAGCCCTATGGCTCGAGCAATTTGCGCGCAAACTTACGCCCAACCAACCATGCACACTCAACCTCAGGAATCTGAGAACAGTCTCTATATTTAGCAAAAAAAGCCAACCCTCGCCTCTACCTCAAAGCAAACACCCCTCAATTACATTCCAATCTAACGAAACAGTTACCTCCACTCTAAAAAACACACCAACCATCCACTCCAACAGCTCACCCATGGTAACAGAGACCACGATTAAAGGGACCCTTATCCATGCCATATCGCTCCAAGCGCACGCGCTCGACATCGCCGACTTTATTGTAACAGAGAATCTCAACTTCCTAGCTGTCACTGAGACATGGTTACATGCAGCATCCGGACCATCACTGGCCTTAGCAATACCTGAGAACTATGCTATAATTAGATGCGACAGGGACGTTGCCTTCATCCTTATAAAATCCTTAGAACTTGGACACATCCCCAATAACCAGTTTCCCTCCGCTGAATTAGTATCAGTTAAATTACCCCTATCTCCTAATCAAACTGCCACTGTGCATCTTATTTATCGCCCAACAGGACCCATCTCATCCTTTTGGCGAAGATTTATCTACCCTCTTCACAGTTAAAACCAAACCTAACTCTAAAATATTATTTCTTCGGAACAACAACCTTGGTTTCCAAGACCCGAACGACCTTAAAACCCTAGACCTCGCCAGCTCACTGAGTGATTTAATATTTAATCACCACATCCAGGAGCCTACACACAGCAAAGGGAGAACCCTCGATTGGCTTATCGATCTCAACTGCAGCATCAACCTGATGTCGGTCACACCCTGCATATGGTCTGATAACGTGCCCACCTTAACTCATGGTTCACACCACAGCTGAGAGACTTACGTAAAGCAAAAAGAAATTCAGAATCTCACTGGAAAAGTTACCAAACAGATGCCAATAAAAGTATACTAATCGCTGCCTCTACCAATTACAAGGAAGCGATACTCACAGCAAAAAAGGTTGACTACAATAAATGCATCCTGCAGGCACAATCTAATACTAAAGAGCTCTTCAAGATTCTCAAAGAACTTGAATCTCCCATAACCCCCATTGACAAGTGCACTACAGACACTCTATGGTGCACTAATATCCAAAAGGCACTTCTCGACAAAATAACCACACTGAAGACTAAAATCAATAACAAAAATGTAGTGTGTTTACAGACCCACCCTCCACCACACTTAATCTCAACCACCCCGCTCCCACCCATCCTGGCAAACCATTCAGCTTCTCCCCTTTGTATATTTGGGAAGCGGAAACATCATTAAAAAACTCAATCCCACCAACTGTCAAGGCGACTTCTGTCCTGCGACGGTCAATAAGGAAGCTGCCCATGATATAGCCCCATTCATCACCACCATCAGCAACGCCTCATTCAAATCAGGTACTCTCCCAGATAATCTCAAAAATGCCTGGGTCATTCCCTCTCATCAAAAAACCTACCCTTGATCCAAGCAACCCCTCAAACTACAGGCCCATTACCACGGTGCCATTTCACCTAAAAATTTTAGACCGAGCAGCTTACTTACAAATCCAAGACTACCTCAAATATAACAAGCTCCTCGGCCTCCAACAATCAGGCTTCCATCTCAGACATGGAACAGAGATCATCCTCATGGGCCTCAAAACACAAATTGAGGACTTAAGGGTAAGCTGACCTTACTACTCTTACTGGACCTCTCTGCAGCATTCAACCTGGTTAACCATCGAATTCTCTGTCATCACCTAAAAACTGTGGCCCACTTCTCAGACAAAGCCACCTCATGGATCAGTTCCTTCTTGGCAAACAGAACCATGCGGGTATTCTCCCTGTCTGCATCCGCCGATTCGTCACCAGTCACACGTGGTGTCCCGCAAGGATCTTGCATTTCACCCACATTGTATAATGTATTCACAAAACCACTATTCGATATTCTCGACTATATGGGTGTCACCTACACTAACTACGCGGATGACACCCAGATACTCATCCCCATCACTGGAGACCATGAAACTGATTATAAAGGTCTTAACAATGTCTACTCAGTCATCAGGCCTGGATGGCACATCACAGACTATGCTTCAACAATGATGAAACTGAGCTACTTATCCAAGGCTCCCACCTTAAACTCAACTAACTGGACCCTGCATTTAAAGCTTTTTGCATTGATGGGAATATCATTCAGGTCTCTAATGATACCAAAACCCTTGGCTTCTATCTGTACTCGACCGTCTCACTGATGAGACAAGTAAATGCGGTGGTCTCAGCATCTGCATACACATGCAAACTTCTAACAGACTGCAGACCGTTCCTAACCGCATCAAACTGCTTCACCCTTGCAAGAACACTCATCATGGCTAAAGTGGACTACTGTAATGCCCTCTAACTGGGGACCAGTCCTAAAAACATCAACAAGCTACAAGTAACTCAGAATAATGCCAACAGAGCAGCCCTTAATATTCCCAAAGAATCCCACATCTCCGGTAAAAGACAGAGGGCCTCATTACATGGAATGCGGTAAGGGTTTACCGGTACCGGTAAGGGCACTTGAAACACTTGTGTATAGGTACATTACAAATGCCATATCATATCATACCGGTACCGGTAAACCCTTACCGCCTTACTACGAGGTCCCTTTGCCAGACCCAACCTCAACGGCTGGTTTTAGCAGCTGTTAAGGAACGGGTCCGCAAAGAGACCTTGGTGCTAATTACGGTACCGCAATTAGCGGTACCATAATTAGCTCCTTCCTCATTCCCATTGAGCCCTATGAGGGCAAAAATGGGAATGGGGAAGTGCCTTGGTGAATGGGGATTTACCGCCCTCGCTCACCTTGGAGTAGGGCGGTAATTCTGCCATCCACCAAGGTGGACACGGTAAAATACCGGCAGCAACCATGCCGCTAATAGCGCCAAGGTTACTGCATACCGTGTAATGAGGCCCAGAGTCTCCCAGTTGCATCCAGAATCTCACTCAAATCTCTCACACTTAATCATAAGTGTTTAGCCAATCAAGCACCTGACTACTTGGCCAACCGCCTCACAGCACACAATGCTACTTGACCACTCAGATCTGCACAAGCCCATTCACTCGCCATTCCTCGATTTAAACTACAGAAAGCCGGAGGGTCCAGCTTCCCAGTCCTTGCTTCCAAACTAGGGAACACACACCCTAACACACTCAGAACTGAACTCCTGTACCTTGCCTTTAAGAACAAAGCCAAACTATGGCTCACTGAGCAGGATTTATCTTCCGCCATTACCTAATATAAAGTTACCTTAAATAGCTGTAAATACTAGTAAATACTTCTACAAATGGGGACCCAATGTTATAATCTCTTCTCTACATTGGCAACTTATTTTTTTGTAAATACTGTACTCTCTAATTTTTCTCTGTAAACATTAAAGACAAATTGTCTGTATAATATATATCTAATCTATGTACCACAATGCATTCCAATTCCGTATTGTGATCTGTGATGTTATCTGCAACTGTGTAATAAATGCGCCCAGATGCCTCCGGGCCTGGCGCGCAATATAAATAAAATAAATACAAATACAAATTATCAGGTGTTTCCTCCATGTGCTGGGCGCTCTTGCGACCCCCTCCTCCTCTTCACCCACTATGCGCCAGTCGTCCTCCATGCTATCTTCCAGCCCAGATGCCACCAGGGCACTCTGTGGACCTGTCTCCGCCACCGCGGCCAGTCTGGTGGAGATCCCATCTCTGCCACAGTCGGGAGTCAGAGGTTCAGCAGAGGTGGTCACCCCAGCAACAGGACCCCTGGTAATGGAGGTTTTGCAGGCACCTTCGAGCAGGGCATGTGCACAACGTCCCTTGGGGTTGGCATCATCTTGGAGGCTGATGTGGTCGCTCAGGCAGATGGCATCAAGGCAGCCGCAGGCCCGATGTAGGAGGCGTCAGGTCTCCGGGCCAACTACATCACAGGGGCAGGCATCGGCCAAAGGGCAGGAGGACCCTGGACAAAGTCTGTCTTCCGTGTGGCAGCGGGTGGGCTGGCAAATAGGTGCAGAGCGGCGGCGGGCAGAGAGGGCACGGCTCACCATGGTCAGGGCGGAAAACTCCATGCGGCGGGCAGAGAGGGAGTTGGTGGATAGCATGGCAGCGCCCCTGCGAGCCCTCGCGGATAGAGCACAGTTCCGCCTCCGGGCTATTGACACAGAGGGCCTCATTACGAGATTGGTGGTAGTCGTGGCGCTATATGCGCCATGACTGCCACCAATAACGGGTCCGGCACCAGTGTTGTTCAATGGGGAATTACAGGTGTAGTCCAACACTGGCGGGACCGGTAAATCCCCATTGAACAAACCATTCCCCATTCCTATTTGAGCCCCCATAGGGCTCAATGGGAATGGAGAGGGCTCTAATAATGGGCTCGCAACTTGCAATCCTGCTATTAGTGCCCTGGGCCCTTAGCAGGACGTGTGGTCGGATCACACGTTCCTTAAGGTTCCCTCCAAGGGACCTTGGAATAGGGCGGTAGGGGATTACCGGAATCGGTATCCTTACCGGTGCCTGGTATCCCTTACCGCCCTACTCGTAATGACCCCCAGAGTTTGATGATGCCCTGGCCAAAACTCTTGGTAACAACAGTGAGCCGTAGGATTAGCCAGACGCCATTGTAAATAGTTCTTTAGTGTTAGATTTCCTTTCTTTTTCGTTTTTCTTTGGAGTCCATGGACATTGCTCCACCTTTTGTATATAGTTTGTTTTTTTTGTGGTGTTTTTTCGTCGATTATTCATACTTTTGGGATCATGGACCCTTCATCCTTTCATTGTATATAGTTGGGCTTTGTTTGATTTTTTGATTTTTTTTGTTCACATGGAGTATTGTTTTTTTATGGTTTACGTTTGGAACGGAAAACATTACTTTGGACAATGACCACTTTGTGGATTTTCACGTTTTTGGATTTTCTTTTTGGATTTGGATTTCATTTCTCTTTACATTCATTCTCATGTTTGATTTCCATTTGGTGTAATTTGCTTTTGTTAATACATTTGCATGCAGTTCAATCTATGTGTTGTCTGCTCTCATTTGTGACAATCGTTTTAGATCAGTCATGTGTCACTGGTGTGGGGATATGTTGGGCATGCCTTTGGGTGCATGCATGTGTGCTTTTGTGAATAACTTGACATGGGGCCTGTACTGGGAAGTGGGGCCAATGGATGGGTGTGGAGTTGCACTGTGGAGAGGCAGCGTGGTGTGGCATTTGGGTGGACATTTGCTGCATAATTGTATGTTGTGACAATGTGTTTGTTGGGAGGACAGGTTGCCATCACTGGTGGGGGGGCATAAGTCTGTGCCGGCTTGCAGGTTCCTGTCACTGGTGGGGTGCATGATTTGGGGCCTGCTTGTAGGTTCCCGTCACTGGTTCG
The DNA here is from genome assembly GCF_040938575.1 of Ambystoma mexicanum. Classification (NCBI taxonomy): domain Eukaryota; kingdom Metazoa; phylum Chordata; class Amphibia; order Caudata; family Ambystomatidae; genus Ambystoma; species Ambystoma mexicanum. The sequence goes on from NC_090930.1 coordinate 626,645,355, forward strand.
GACATGAGTCGGGGCCTGCTTGCAGGTTCCCGTCACTTTTGGGGGGACATGAATCGGGGCCTGCCTGCAGGTTCCCATGACTGGTGGGTGACATGAGTCCGGGCCTGCCTGCAGGTTCCCATCACTGGTGGGGGACATGAGTCGGGGCCTACTTGCAGGTTCTCGTCACTTGTGGGGGAGCATGAGTCGGGGCCTGCCTGTGGGTTGCCATCACTGGTGGGGTGGGAGGACATGAGTTAAGGGCCTGGCTGTGGTGTACGGTGCCATGTGGGCTGCCTGCGGGCATGTTCACGGGTGATGGTGTGGTCCCTTGTGGTGTGGGCTGCCTGCGGGCATGGTCACGGGTGATGGTGTGGTCCCTTGTGGTGTGGGCTGCCTGCAGGCATGGTCAATGATGATGGGGGGTCCCTTGTGGTGTGGGCTGCCTGCGGGCATGGTCACGGATGATGGGGGAGTCTCTTGTGTTGTGGGCTGCCTGCAGGCATGGTCTTGGGTTATCGGGGTTCCCTTTTGGTGTGGGCTGCCTGCGGACATGGTCACAGGTGATGGCGTGGTCCCGTGTGGTGTGGGCTGCCTACGGGCATGGTCATGGGTGATGGGGGTGTCCCTTGTGGTGTGGGCTGCCTGTGGGCATGTTCACAGGTGATGGTGTGGTCCCTTGTGGTGTGGGCTGCCTGCAGGCATGGTGACGGGTGATGGGGGTCCCCTGTGGTGTGGATAGCCTGTGGGCATGGTCCCAGGTGATGGTGTGGTCCCTTGTCATGTGGTCTGCCTGCAGGCATGGTGACGGGTGATCGGGGGTCCCTTGTGGTGTGGGCTGCCTGTGGGCATGGTCACAGGTGATGGTGTGGTCCCTTGTGGTGTGGGCTGCCTGCAGGCATGGTCACAAGTGATGGGGGATCCCTTGTGGTGTGGACTGCCTGCAGGGTGTGTTCGTGGGTGCTGCCAGCACACGCAGGATTGTTCATGTGATTTGGCAGGTGTGAGCCGGTACGCAAGTTTATGGGGGTACGCGAGGTGCTTTTCACGTGATTTCCCATGTGCGAGCGAGTTACGCGTATTCAAGCGGGTGCGCAAGGTGCTTTTCATGTGATTTCGCTTGTGCAAGCGGGGTACGCATATTCAAGGGGTTGCGCAAGGAGATTTTCACGCGATGTGGCTGGCACAAGTGGGGTACACATATTCAAAGGGGTGCACAAGGAGATTTTCATGTAATTTGGCTTGCAGGAGCGGGGTACGTGTATTGAAGGGGGTGTGCAATGAGATTTTCACGCGATTTGGCTGGCAGGTAAGGAGTACGTATATTGAAGGGAGTGCGCAAGGAGATTTTCACGCGATTTGACTGGCACCAGCGGGGTACGTGCATTCAAGGGGGTTCACAAGGAGATTTTCACACGATTTGGCTGACGGGAGCGGGGTACGCATATTGAAGGGGTTGCACAAGGAGATTTTCACACGGTTTTGCTGGTGCGAGCCTGGAACTAAATTTCACAGGGTTCCGCAATGCCCTTTTCAAGTGATTTGGCTTCTACGAGCGGGCTATGCATTGTTTATCACACAAATACGGTGTAGGGGGGCTGTATGCTGGTCCAGGGTTAGCGCAGACCTTTGCACCATATTGGGTATTTCTATGGCTTTTTCTGGCACAAGGGGCGTTCTTGGGGTCGTAACTGGCACTGCTGGATGTTTGCTGCGCCACGGCTGCAAATGGCTCGGGAAATCCATGAATATGCAGTGCGCCAAAATGCTGTTTTGTGCTGCACCTGGGGCACGCGTGACGCACGCTCCATCTCTGCGCCAGGTGCGAGCGCTACTTCTGCGCTGAATTCTATGAATTGGCACCATAATGCGCCAACAGGTATCTAACTACTTTACACATTCCCTTAATTACAACACACTCAAACATACTATCACGATTATAATTATATTCACATAACTATTCTGTAACGTACATTTTTTAAAATTATTTAAAGGACAAAAACTGTATGTAATTACAGTCTTTTTATTTTTAATCCACTGTGGAATTTTTTTCTCAATGACTCAGTGATTATTTCATGTCAACACAACAACAGTGTAGCACACATTAATGTTCTACCAAATATTGTATATAGAATTTACTATTTATGAGGGTCAAAAAATGTAATCTATATGTCCAATTGTATGCAATCAAAGGTTTTAAACTATGTTGTTTAACACATGTTACTGTTTTGTTTTCACAGAAAAAGAACCTGAGAGTCCAGCTTCATCACCATATGCAACTAAGTAGCCATACAAACTCTGATCCTATTTATTATCTTCACAAACAAACAAACAAATACATATCCCATAAGCACTATGATATGACATGATATAGCATTTGTAACATGCCTATACACAAGTGTTTCAAGGTGCGACGACGCAAGGGAGGGGGAACAGAGGGAAGACAAACAACAATCCTACAAGACCAGGTGTCATTCAGATCGTGCACGTGCATGGGAAGGGGGTAAGTGCAGTACATGGGATAAGGATAATAACAATAAGTGAAGGACGGCCAGCTGGTGGCAAGGGTAAGTGCAGACATCAGGTGTCAAGTGCTGGTAGTGGAACTGTAGGGATACAGTAAACAGTCCGTAAGTGCGGGGGTTGCCAGAAGGCAGTGCAGGTGTGCAACTGGTGTGGGAGGGGACCTGGGTCCGAGATCAGAGGGTGGCCAGGAAACCAGTGCAGTTTCAGTTTCAGCCAGGAAGTCAGCAGGGGAGAGGAGGAGAAAAAGCAGAAACAAAGAGAAAGGTTTTGAGGTGCTTCCGGAACCAGAGATGGTTCTGCTCAAGTTTCAGGGAGGCTGTTCCAGAGGGAGGCCACAGCCGAGGAAAGAGATCTACCACCATCTCATTACTTGGAGAAGCGACTGACCCTGAGGGAGTTGGAGGCGGATGAGTGAAGATCCTCAATTGTACTACAATCATAAATGCCTTAAGGTGAGGGGATTCTTTATGACTTCCTGTCTTCTCATATAACCAATTAGCTAAGTATTTGTACAAATGCGCAGTGGACTTCTTATCCTATCTTTCCACTCCTTCTCTAGATCTGCTAGTCACATAAAGCATTGCTATCAATCAGAAACGAACCACTGTATCATTTTGCGCCTATCTCTTTCCGTGATGGCAGTCACTTATTGTCTGTTTGACCTTATGTATGACTTTCTTCACTGTTTCTACACCATATATCAGATCAGTAAAGATTATGGGTTATGATTCGAATTACTGTGAATACTTGTTGTTTTTTTTATCAGGTTAATATACCAAGTTTCAAACTCTAAGAGTAAGCTTGCACTTTCCTATCACAATCTGTTATTCGCATGGTCCAATTCAACACGCTGTTCAAACCCAATATTGTTTGGTACTTGTTGCCCCTAATCATCACATATCACCATAGGGCCAATTAACTATCACCGCCACTGTACAGTACATCAAGCTTCAACATGGTTATTATTTCACCATAAAGAAACTTGGGCAAGTGAGGTAACACATTTAACCAACTATGTGATGCTTAACAGTAACCTAATATTCAGATTATTCAGAATATTCTGTTGTATTGTATTTTCAATTGTTGTGTGCGCTCTCCACATCACTCTGAATCTGAAAACTGATGGGTGGCATGTTATTTGTATTATTGTGGCACCATTGTGATCCATGGGTCTTACTTTTCACATGCTAATCTTTGTGACACAATATGTTCACTGGAACTTGTATTCAAACCAACTCATGACATTGTTTAGTTTTTATTTTCATGCAATTGGTTCCCAAAACATATGATGACAATATGTGATTTATTTCTGGCTTTAATTTTATTTGTATTGGCTTTCATTACGTTGCATAGTTTTATGGTCTGGACAGCATTGAGGATGACCTGTGTGGTCGAAACACTTGTCGGCTGATCACTACAAGAATAAATATGATTACCTGTTTTGTAATACGGCATTTGTACTATCTTTCTATACTATTGCTAATATATCAAGAGGCTGTGAGCGAGTCACCATTTTCCAACCTAATTGGAATTGATTACAATATGAGGGCCGTGTTTTGGGTGGGCCTTGTGGAAGGATGCCATTAATCCTATTATGCTTTAAGGTGGTTAAATAAGTGAACAGGCATATTTGTTGAAACCAGTAAGTCACTTATAGATGTTAATGAGCCCATTCCATAGGCTGTTTTCCATTCTATGCTAGTGCATCATTGTTTAGCACATTACTCTATCAGTGCTCTACATAATACTAACATGTCCTCAAAAAAGAACCTTCATAAGGACGTGACATCGACATCATCCAACAATGCCCCTAAATGACAGAAAAGCGACTTCCCTACACCCAAAGGCGATTCACAGGACCCTGTCATGCTAGCTATTTTGGATGAAATCAAATCCCTCAAACCTTTTATGGAAGCTACAACTCCCAAACTGCAAATGCTAGATGAGAAATGGTCCTCGTTGGAAGCTAGAATTAACAAAGTCGAAAGAAGAGTTAGTGATGTGGAAGATGTCACAGGAAGACTAGCTGCTCTAGAAATATTTTTTTTCTCTCCAGAAGCAAACTGAAAACCTAGAAAATAGGAATGGGAGGAATAACTTACTTAGAACCCTGATCTTTGCATTATTGGATTATGCCCACATACATCTCTGCATTGAAACATCTAAGCAAAGGAAATAACTACAGTGGGAAGGTACCAAGAATTTTATCTCTCAAGATGTCTCTAATGCCACTGCAGCAAGGAGAAAAATAACTGTTGACATTCAGACCAGCTCTTAGGCAAGTTAACGCCAGGTTTGGAATCATGCATCCAGCCTCTCTAAAGGTTACCCTCAATGTCCGCATGTTCACTTTCCAGGATCCAGCGAATGTATAGAGCTTTATACAAAACAACTGAAGAGAAGAAATTGACACATCAAAAAAGCCTACATGAAGAACAACTTGTATTGGAATTGTATTTTAACTCATGAAACTTTTGGAGAAGCAGAGCATTAGGTGAGCCCTTCTGGATCTGGCTCTCCACCCTTTCTACTTATTGTTTCACCTCAGACATGGCTTGGAGTGGCTGTTTCCGGTTAGCCAGTACTTGCATCATTATTTTTGAGTTTGTACATATATCACAAAATTCCATGTCTCCCACTTCTCCTATTGTCCCCCTCCCATAAATCTACTTATGAACTATTCTACCAATTTAGGATATGTGTGTACATATATTTTCCGAATGCCCCCCATATCTTTTAATATAACTTCATGGAACGTCCAAGTTCTTCATAATCCTGTTAAGCGGCAGAAAATCATATCCCATAATAATAGAGCCAAACCATCCATAGCATGCTTGCAAGAGGCTCAGCTCTCACAATTGGAAGCTGCCAAATTGAAATATCTATGGATCGGGCAAGTCTTTTCGAGTGCAGAATGAGGAAAGAAAAATTGAGTTATTACCCTTATTAATAAGCATCTCCAATGCAAAGTTATTTTGACAGAATCTGATGAATTGGGTCGATGGGTTGAACTGCTTATTCACTCTACTGAATATTCTATTTAATATGTGTATGGTCCTACCAATGCTGACCCTACTTTCTGGATTTAATTAAGAAATTATAAATTTAGATCTATTCCTAATAACTTTACTGTATGCGGGACTGTAACAAGATCATAGACCCGCATCTTGGCAAAAAATCAAATGTTTGCTTTAGGAAAACTAATGCCCATGTACAATTTAACAACTTTGTTTCCAAATTGGGTCTTATCGATACATAGTGTCTAGTTCACCCTGCAGACATGGAATATACTTTTTATTCTCCTCCACACAACTCATTCTCAAGAACTGATTATGTTTTTATGTCCAAATCTATGACTAATCACCTGTTAGATGCTAAAATAGACCCCATTCCCTTGTCAGGTCATGCTCCCGTCCAGATCCACATTTCTAATCCACATAACCTCCATCAACAAAATAGGTGAAGATTTAACTCGGCCCTCCTAAAAGACAGACTATTTACTAAATTCATACAGCAACAGAATACCCACTTATTTTCTGAAAATCTGAATGATGACACATTCATTGATTACAATTGGGACTGTTACAAAGCTGTATTAAGAGGCCACATTATTTCCTATTCAGCTATCAAAAGGAAACAACTTAAACAAGAATCCAAAGAAATTCTTCAAACAATTAAACATTTGAAAGCTGAACATATACGTACCAACTCTAATTTAATTCTTCTGAAAATTACTAAATTAAGGATTCAGTACAACAATTTGGCTACATAATACTCTTGCACCAACCTCCTAAAGTATATATCTAAAATCTGTCAGTTCTCCAATAAATCTAGTAAACCCCATGAGTCGTATCTCAAACTTAAAAAAGATAAAGCCAGGATTCTATAAAAAACGATATACCTAACAGTACTCATGTCTCAAACTACCTCAGACACATACACAATGATTCATATGCCATCACTAATTTCCAAACATTAAATGCCCCTATACATGCAAATGAAATATATAAAGCCATAAAAGACCTTTAAAAAGGAAAAGCTGCAGGACAATATGGATTCTCGATTGATTTTCTTGCTCATTTTAATGATCTTTTGGTACCCAAGCTTCAAGACCTCTATATCGCCTTTATTTCCAATGAAAAAGCCAAGGGATCCTTTTCGGAAGCTATGCTTATTGTGTTTCCAAAACCAAACAAGAACCCTGAATCAGTCCAGAATTATAGACCCATTTCCCTATTTAATTCTGATTGTAACAATTCTGCTAAAATCCTAGCCTATAGAGTGAAACTTTTTCTTCCCGATCTAGTTAAAACGTATCACGTGTGTTATATCAAGGGGAGGATGTCTTCAGAAAATATTAGACTCTTCACAAATGTCCATAATATCATTAGGACATCTCCTAATCCTTATGCAGCTATAGCAATTGATGCAGAAACAGCTTTTGACAGAGTAGAATGGAATTACCTGTTTAAAGCTCTTAAATGGCATGCCATCCCTCACTCTTTTATTTCGATGGTAAAAATACTTTATTCTAATCCCAAGACAGTAGTTTTCGTAAATGGACATATGTCTTCCTCCTTTTCTCTTAGCTGAGGCACCCGACAAGGTTGTCCTCTTTCCCCCCTCTTTTTATTCTTGCTTTGAAACCATTCCTAGAGGCAATCAGGCAAAAAGAAAATATAACTGGAATCCACTACAGTGACTTTCAAGTTAAAGCTGCTGCTTATGTAGATGATGTTTTACTCCTCCTGAATGTAACAGACTCTTGCCTGAATCATCTATGCAATACTATCACACAATTGTCTTCAGTTTCCGGGTATAAACTTAACATTGATAAATCAGTGGTTTTGCCATTGAACATACACTGTACCAAACATCACTGTTCGAATCTAGGAATTAAATGGTGTCCCACGGGTATCAAATATCTAGGTGTTATCATAACTTCCTCTATTAAAGATACTATACAATAGACTACAGTGAGTGTCCTTGCTAGAGTCAAAAATCTCAGTAGTTCATTGTCCCCCTGGTTCGTTTCATGGTGGGTAAGTCTGGAATCTATCAAAATGTCTATTGCTCCAATTGTACTTTATTTGTTATATATGCTCCCTATTTCCCTTTCCAACTTGTTTTTTACATCTCTTGACTCATATATTCTTAAATTCCTCGGGGGAAAAAAAGAAACATAGAATCTCATTATGTAAACTTAAAGCCACTAGAGTAGACGCTGGAGTTGGCTTTCTCAATTTAAAAAAAAAAATACCATAAGGTGTTTGTTTTGCGCCAGGCTCAGTTGTGGCTTGTCCCCACTATTTTGATTCCATCAAATTGGCTTCTTTTGAGAGAGTGATGGTTCCCCACCACATCCTAATGGATTGCCCATATATTAAAGGAACCAAAAGATTATTTATCAGTAACAGCATCAATACCACCTTTGTTTATCTTAGATCATATCTATTCTCATCTATCCCCAAAATATCTCAATGTATGTCTCAATATATTTGGATGAATCGCCTTATAAAGATAAAAAGAAAAACAATATGTTGGAAGCCATGGCTCTCTCTAGGTATTACATATGTGGGAAACTCTTTGTTAAGGCGATACCTCTCACTTTCAATGAGATGGTAACCAAATACCATTTTCCAGCAAATTTTATGCACCAATATTTAAAGTTGATTGTTGCGATTGAGGTCAAATATAATTTGCTCATACACGCTGATCATATGTATAAAACTAACAAAGTGCAGCATATGTTTAATCAAAAATGTGCTGCTTCAAAGTTTTATAAAATGTTTATATATGTTTAGAAGACAAAGCTCCATGGAAAAGTCAAATAGATTGGAAACTAGATTGCTCCTTGACGGATGCCCAACTAAAGTGTCCTTCTCTATGGAAAGTAATCTCTAAAGCTATTGTTTCAGCAAGTTTGCTCGAGACTTTATGCTTCTTTCACCATAGGGCCTTTATTACTCCATTAATCCTCTTCAAAGGTGTTTTTTTGCAAGATGAAAATTGCTGGAGCTGTTGACGTACAATAGGTTCTTTCAAATATTTGGTTCTTGGTTGTATCCATATTAAAACATTTTGGGAAGTGGTGTGGAATATGCCTAAATCCATTTTTCATTTACGGCAGGAACTTGGCATTTCTATCCATTATCGAGGAAGCTCAGCTATTCAACCTGCAGCTGATAAGAACACATGCTACTTGCAAGATCTCTTTATTGCAATAACTATCCAAACTATAACCTCTAATTGGAAAGATCTTAAACGTCTGCACTTTAAAATATGGTGGAATTCTATATGCAACATCCACAGAATGGAGAAATGTTATGCTTCATCTCCAATCTTACAGGGTAAACATGAATTGAAATGGAGGTCATTCATTGAAGATTTAGCAAATGTATCACCTAGTCCTTAAAAGTATAATGACGAGTAAACAATATCCCCTCCCCCTTCTGTTACTGTTTGCTCGTATGTCCTGTCTGTTCAACTTACATATTATATACTATACACACCTATTAGTTTATATTGAATTTGCATTTATGCATTAGGATATAGCTTGTACGTTTTTAGCATATCAGGCCTTTCATACATTTTCAATCTGCTATGGAGAAGCTGATTTTACTACTATATATTTACATTGAACATGTTTCTGTATGTTTCACATTAGCCTTTTATGAATTTTAATAATAAAATACTTTAAAAAAAGGTATTTTTCTCTTGAGACCTTTAAATGTTTTTGTTTTTTTTAATATTCAGGGGCTTTTCCCCACCTGAGCCCTCATTGAACCTACCTGCCTCCCCACCTCCACCCTCTCCCACAGGATTTCAGCACCAGCCCCCTCTCCCAGCCCATAACACCCGCCCCTGCCCAAACCAAAACACATACATACACACAACACACATATTAACACACATACCCATTCTCCTAGCCATCGCTTTTGGGTCCTGCAGAGCCTGTCAGCCAATGCGTTCACTCATGTGTGGCAGCAGGGTGACAGTTTGATTTAGAAAGACTAAATCAGTCTTTTGGTGAATAGATCTTTACAAAAAAGATCTTTTCGTTTAGGGACATATTTTCTATAGTGGTCTTGCAATGTGTTTTTTTAACCTTTGCCTATGTTGCCCACAGATTGTGCTGGTTTGTTCTAATAAATGAATTTAGTAGTGGTTGGCACGTTGTGTCAAGACAGTTAAAGCAGGCATGGTTTGATTCTGCTTCGGTCGTGACTGTCTACCGACTGACTAAAATGTTGCAACACTGCCCTCCCAAGCCCTGAGCACCGTCTGTTCCTAACCAAAAAATATTATGTATTATCTAAATATGATTTGCTGTGGGCATCAGTGAATATTGTATGTCCCTTTATGCCCCTCAGGAGTGAGGCTAGCTGCTGGGGTGTGTCACCACCTTCCTTTGCTCCAGAATACAGACTCTTTTCAGGATACACACGTGTAATGCAGGGGGCTCTCAGTGCCCACAAGTCCAGTGTGCTTGCTGTCCCTGTGCTGGGAATCATCTAAGCATATTCACAGAGTTGATTATCCTGTTCCTACTATTATGTATTGATCCCTTTAAAGACACAGCATGCACGTACCATTGAGTATATACATTGATATTACTTTCCTGTCATCTTCCTCGTTATTTGGTGATCACCTTTCCTGCACTGTTCACAGTTATAGAAATAAGACAATAGAATGGATGACCTTGTTTGAAGCTGAACCTCTACTTCTGCTCCGGTTAAGTGGTTGGAATTTCGCCTGGCATAGCAATTCCACATTCCGAAAATTCCCATTCCCTTTAAATTGTGCAATTAGTTTACTTGAGGTCTTCTATATGGAAACAATAAGCGTGGTCGATTTAATGTGGGACGTCATGTTCTCTTCTATATACATATAATACGTTGAATTAACATGTCAAAGGATAGCTATAGGGAAATGCACATGTCACTCTTTAGCTTATTGTTGTTGAGTGTCTTCATGTCTTGTAATAAAAGTTTTGAGAAGAGAGTATTTGTCTGTAGCCTGCCATTACATTGTTTTCTACGTACTGAATGGGAGTCAAAATGTACCAGACTGCAATGTTGATTATACAATTCTTTGCTAGTCCTGCTGCTGGGTTCGAGGTATTACCAAACCTCAAAAAGAATGAAAGGAGTGGCCCAACCATTCAGACTTCAGGCCTTCAAGCTCGCAAGCTGTCTGACTAGAATACAAATAACCCTTCCACAACAGAGCTCAATTGTTCATAATATCAATTTGATGTGGCCTTAATAAGTATGAGAGGTACTAGCTACTATAACTTAAACTCAGGAATGGCTTATATTTAAAGTTTACAACTGCTACTACTGAAGCAGCCCTCATAGTTAAGTTGTTTTTGGACAGGAAAACATATTTTAAATACAGCCGCTGCGCTGAAGTGACTTGGCTGTCAATGCATTTGTCAGAGAGCACCTGTGACCCCTGAATCTGCTCAGTGCCACAGGAGATCAGGTGCTGCAAATCAGGATACTGATTAAGTTAAGCACAGGTGTATACTATGTTTTGGTATGGAGTGTGCTGAAAGGGATGTCGGGTCAGTAGACTACTGATTCTGAAAATGACTTGCACCATTGTATTATTAATAAACACAAATCATGTCAGGGCTTTTAGCCTGTAGAGACTGTCAACTTTACCTTTGTTGTATTTGCATGTCTACCCAGTGACCGCTATATCGTTGCATCGGTCTGGTGCCCCATCCACACTCTATTCTAGTATCATGTTGCCACACCTACCCACCCAAAACCCTCTCCTCCCACTATTAAGAGTACTTCTCGTACTGTGGGCCTCCACTTGCGTGCTCCTTATACCATCCCCCAACACAGTGACACCTACCACTCTGCACACTGTAACTATGGCCCCTACCTGCAGACCTGCAGACACCTGCCCCAGCACTGTCCCCCAGTACCCTAACATCTATCTTAATGCTCCGGCCTTATGGCTCGACCACTTCACTCAAAAACCTACACCTAATCAACCTTGCACTACAGCCCCAAGAAACCTAAGACTAGGCTCCAGATTTATGGGCAAGAAGGGTCACCCCATGTACCCTAGCGTATCTCTGAAAACCCTGAAGCCTACCTTGTCCCCGCAAACCCCGACCGCATTCATGACCCAAGGCCCTCAGACCTTCCTTGCCGCTTCTGGCAACACCAGTCTGATTAAGGCAAGGCCAAGCAACACTGGCCTGATACAGGCCGCCATGATTAATGCATGGTCCCTTGCAGCGCATGCCCTGCACATTGCTGACCTCTTCAAGACTCAGGAGCTTGACTTCATCGACATCTCCGAGACCTGGCTGCACCCCGCCTCCGGCCCGGCTCTCTCACTGGCTATCCCACCAAACTATTCCATCACTAGATGCGACCGTACCTCCAGAGGTGGAGGCATCGCATTCATATACAAAAACTCACTAGGACTCAGAACCCTACCGAGCACTAAGATGGAATCTGCAGAGCTACTCTCTGCCAAACTCACGTTATCGGCCAACCAAACGGCCACTATCCATTTAATATAGAGACCTCCAGGTCCCCCCACTTCCTTTGTGGATGACATCTCCGCTCTAGTACTAAACAAAGCGAAAACCAACTCGCAAACAATTATGCTCGGTGATCTTAATTTAGGTCATCAAGATCCCAATGACCCTGCAGCCCTTGATCTTGCCAATACCTTAACTGATCTAAGTTTTTCTCACCACATACAAGCCCCCACTCACATCAAAGGACGAGCCTTAGACTGGCTCAGCGACACCAACTGCAACATCCGCTTACTCTCAGACGACCCTTGCGTTTGGTCGGACCACCACATTATCACTTTCAGCATTGAAGCAGCCTTACCACCAACGCCGCCTGTTGCCCCAGCTACCCTCACCAGAAACAAAAAGAACATAACTGCTGAAAAGTTACTCCCCCTTATCCTCCCCACCCTCAACAATGCCACTGACTCCTGCTCAGACCCCACTATCTTAGCTAACATTTACAACCAATCATTTCTTACAGCCATACACTCCATCGCCCACTCAAACTCAGAAGACCCAAACAACATGCGCACCTTAACGCGTGGTTCACACCACAGCTCAGAGTGCTTCGTAAAGAGAAACGTAGTGCTGAGGCACGCTGGAAAAGTCACCCCTCTGACACCCATAAGGACAGTCTCCTATTAGCCACCCTTAACTATAAAGAAGCTCTACTCCAGGCCAAAAAAGACTCTTACAACAACCGCATCACGTCAGCACAATCAAACGCGAAGGAATTATTCAAAATTCTCAAGGAACTTGAGACTCCCGCAGCCCCCCCGATTCCTGTCCTAAAGACAGCAAATGGTGCACAAATATTCAGACAGCCCTCCTAGGCAAAATCGCCACTCTACAAACCAAAATCAAAGATAAACAAAAGTCTTTACAGTCGAACCAGCCATTGCCCACTTCCACACCTAGCACCCAACACCAAGCCAACCCCGCCGTTAAACCATTCGCCTTCTCCCCTATTACCATATTTGAAGTAGAAGGCATCATAAACAACCTCAAACCATCTAACTGCCATGGGGACCCTTGCCCGGCTCCTATCATTAAGGAAGCCACACACCACCTTGCCCCTTTCATCACATCCTTTATAAACGCCTCCTTCAAAACGGGTACAGTCGCTGACAACTTCAAGGACACGTGGGTAATCCCACTACTCAAAATACTGCCCCTTGACCCCAACATCCCCACTAACTTCAGACCAATTACTACGGTCCCATTCCTGCTCAAGATTCTTGATCGCGCAGCTTACCTGCAAATCCAAGACTACCTTGAGTCCAACAAACTCCTGGGGCTAAGACAATCAGACTTCCGTCCTAAACACGGCACCAAATCAGCCCTGATTGATCTGAAAACCCAGATGGAGACATTAAAGGACAATGGGAAGCTAGCGCTACTCCTTCTCCTCGATCTCTCCAAGGCATTCGATTTGGTCAACCATCAAATACTCTGCCAACATTTCAAATCCGCTGCCTACCTCACTGACTCTGCCAATGCCTGGATCCACTCGTTCCTCAGTAACAGATCTATGCGGGTCTTCTCACCCTCAGCATTGGCAGACCCCTCTCCCATTCTCTGCGGCGTCCCTCAAGGCTCTTGTGTATCGCCTACATTGTACAATGTATTCACCAAGCCACTTTTCGATGTGCTTGACTATCTGGGTGTATCTTATACTAATTACGCGGATGACACCCAAATACTCATTCCCATAACTGGTGACTACACAGTCGACACCAAAGCTTTGAATGATGTCTACTTAGTCATCCAGGCCTGGATGGCGCAACACAAGCTTTGCCTCAATGACGTTAAAACGGAGCTCTTACTACTAGGATCCACCTATCGTCTCAACAAACTTGACCAATCTTATAAGGCCTTCACCATTGACGGTAACGTCATCAAGGTATCCAAAGACACCAAAACCTTAGGTGTTTATCTGGACTCCACCCTTTCCCTGAACAGACAAACAAATGCAGTTAGGTCGGCCTCAGCATATGCATGCAAACTCATCAACGCCTGCAGACCTTTCCTGAACCCTCCCAACTGCACTACTTTGGCTAAAACACTTATCATGTCCAAAATAGATAACTGCAGTGCCCTCTACCTAGGGACCAGTCAGTCTAACCTCAATAAACTTCAAACCATTCAAAATAATGCCATAAGGGCAGCTCTCAATATCCCTAGACGGTCCCATATCTCCAACATCAGATCTGATTTACGCTGGCTCCCGGTAAAACAAAGAATTTCCCTGAAAACGTTAGCTTTGACTCACAAATGCCTGAACAACAATGCCCCTCCTTACCTCTCTTCGCGCCTCTCAGTTCATTGCTCTTCCCATCCCACCAAATCAGCCCAAACTCACAGCCTCTCCCTACCCAGATTTAAACTCCAAAAAGCGGGTGGTGTGTGCTTCCCTCTCCTAGCTTCCAAACTGGGGAACACTCTGCCAACCCACTTAAGAATTGAACCTTCATTCCTAACGTTCAAGAACAACGCCAAAGCTTGGCTGTTCACCCAGTAAGCGTGAGGTTTCATCACGCTAGCCTACCTCTCTACCTGCAACATATCCGACTTGTGTACATATGCCACACTGTTTCGATCATAACTTGTAAATGCTGTATTTGTATATAACCTGTAAATTTGTACTTGTTATAACTTGTAAATGTGTACTTGTGTATAACTTGTAAATTTTGTATTCTTGTATACTTTTGTTGTAACCCTTACCTAAGATTATGCGCCCAGTTGCCCACGGGCCTGGTGCGCTTTACAAATAAACTAAACTTCAAACTTCTATACCCTTACCAGATGGCAATCCTTCACAAAGGCCCCAAGATTCAGTTATAGTATCTTGTCTTAATATACCTTTGCTTTCTACATCTGCTCTCACTAATACATTGTTCATACTTTCTTTTTCTTATAAGCAAAGTGTTCATGTTTGTTTAGACCCTTAAATAGTAAGTGCCATGTTTCTTTATTATTGTGTTTAAAAGAAAGATCTGAAAAATCAGTGACAAAAACTTATTTATCTTCCTGTTTTTCTTTTCTTACTGGTTTGGTCGAACAGGACCTCTTTTGAATTATTCATTGCTCTTTAATGGGCTAGGTATATTGCCTTCTTCGGATAAGCTTTATGTTTCAACTTCTCCATTAAATTGTTTGCTGTGGTATCAAAATTTCCCCATCTGTGTCTCCTTAAACAGATACATTGAATGAAAGGCACATACCCTGAGGGATGCCGCTAGGTCTGTAAAAGATCCAGGGCTATGCTAATGTCGGGACTGTCGGACTCGGGGCAAGCTTTCCTTTTGGTTGTAGCCGCTGAGCTTCCATCCAGGGCTACAAGACCTGGGGCTATAGCCTCCACAGGTCCCTCTAGTGACGCCTCTGCATACTCTAGAAGAGGGTTGGGATGGAAACTCGAATGGTTTCAAGGGGGATAACTATCCATGTGTTTAGAAAATTATCTACTTGTAAAAGTACCTAATCCAACAAAAATACTAATATCCAGGAACATTATTTCTTGATTACTTGTAGTGTGTGCATTTTGATTTTATGTCTAGTTCCCTCAACCAGCAGATGAAGCATTCCGCTTTCTCTCCCTGAGTCTTCATATCCTCAATGACAGCCACAGCATGACAGACAAAGGACACACATCACTACTTGTACTCCTCAACCTCTCTGCATCCTTCAACACATTGACCACACCATTCTACTAGACATCCTAGCCAGCAGGATGAATCTCTATAGCACAGTACTTGACTGGTACACTTCCTTTCTCACTGATAGGACACATTTTGTCTCCATGCCACCTTATTGATCAGAACCAACCCATCAAGTATGAAGTCCGGCAAGGCTCCTCCTTAGCCCCACTCCTCTTCAACCTATATGTTAAATCCCTTGGACAGACCCTTAGCAAACACAATGTAGATTTCCACCAATTCACAAACTGCACAAATATACTTTCAAATGTTATCCCCTTCACTTGCCTTTCCACCATCAACAGCAGGATTGCAACCCACTTCCTTCCAAAACAGAATACTTCCTCTTCTGTTCCCGAGGCGCAATCCCAAACTCACCCCCTTAATCCAAGAACTTGCCATGAACAACACACACATATCCCTCTACATACTTGTCAAATCACTTGACTTCACCATCGACCCCTAACTTTCCATCACACATTACATAGCTACATCACCAAAACATGAACAATAAAAAAAATAATGATGAACTATCTCTTTACCTATTTCTGAAACTCTTAAAAGCCTAATCCTAGAAAGTGCCAGGGATGTCATTTCACCAAAATGCCAGGGGTAGCAGAAGTGACATCACACAACCCTTGACCCTTGATGACATCACAGGCAGTGATGTAATATGACCAAATACCCAATTGACATCACATGAAGTGATGGAAACCAACCTTCAGATTTTTTAGATTATAGATTTATCTAGCACCTGTGTTTCCAGGTGCTCTAATTTCAGCCAGATATAAGAACTGAGGCACTGAGGTAGGCATGATTTGTCCACGATTACACATTTGGGGAATGTCATTTTCCAGATTCGACGTGGGTCTGTATGTAAAACATACATAATGCAGTTGTACTAAGAGGGTAACCGAAATCTGTAATGCAGGCTATAGCTAGTGTATGAAAAATCTATAGATCAATGGACACAGAAGTATGAGTTATCTGTGGCATTGCAGTGTTAAACAAGCCAAAAAAGCACTGGCCTGGGGAGTCATGTGCTGCTGTTTAACCAGAAGAAAAATGCTGCATGAGCAAGACCTGAAAATCAAATCATTGACCAGGATTTATTATCAACAAAATTCCCTGGTTTTAAATGTATTTATGATTCTGCTACCACTATGATAGAAGAAACCTATTAGACTGGCCTGTGTGCACAGAGGGGAGTGCACCTGATAATGTTTTATCTTTGCTGGAGTATAATACCTGGGAAAGTTTCTTTCAATATACACAAGACCCCCCATAGTTTTTATTATCTAAGCATAATACTGGGTGCCACATGACTTTACAAAAACACCATTTAATGCAATATCATTGCTGGACATATAAATTCACAGCACCACAGTTATTTAAAAATGAAAACACCCACGAGTTGTTTCTCACCTGGAGACTCACTGGAAGAATTCAAGGTGTGCACTGCACACAACCCCTTTATCAGACCCTGTGATGCCCAATGGCACAGCACAACATTTGGCAGCTGCACTGTGAGCCATACTGCCCCCCCGCCCCCAAGCTCCTCGACAAAGCACAGAGCACTCCACACCCAGGGCCGGTCTGGACCACCATGTGTGTGGAATGTCCATGATGATTATGCCACTGCAGAGGCATGCATTACTGCAAGTGAAAGAAGTAAATATGTTTTTCATATTTCAAGCTTAAATATTTAAAGTAACATAGAGAGAAGGAGCAGTGCATGGTCCACAAATATACCAGCCACCAGTGGTGGCTGGTGAGTTATCTTTTTGGAGGATGTGAATATTTGTCACAAATATGTGATTGCAACTGAGCATAGCGAGGGAGCCCAAACTAATGAAAATGGGTTGGGGGGATGCTGGGGGATTTCTTCTCCCTCCCCAGAGTAAATGTTTTTAATTATGTGTTAAAATGGTGCAATATAAAGCACACTTTCTGGGAAAAAGTGGGTAAAAGGCCAACAATGTGGGTTAAAGGCCAATAATCAGTTTTGTAAGGTGTAGGGTAAATCATGAAAAAAGGCACAATAGATGCAAGTCACCAAAGGTGCACAGGGCATTTCCCAATGCATTATCAAGCCAGTCCCTGCAATATATGCCAGTATAAAAACATGTGTATGCTGGTTGTGCCCATACATTTCTATGATAGCTCCACCAGCATATGCTAGTATTCCCATATAGGACCATACTTAAGTTCGCTTTAAGATGTGTTTCTATAGTATCATTACTGGCACTGGGCACAAATCTGGCTCTGCCAATATATGCCAGTACTCCTATGTAAGTACATACTTGCGTTGGTTTGGCCATTAAAAGTGACATGTCACAACAGGAAAGCCTGTCCAAACTGGTTTCAATGTAAGACCCACAATAACACGTATTTGCTTGATTCCTCATAAATGCTCAGTTAATATAAAGTCATACTACAGTGACATACACGTATAGATGGATGCAATCACACTGTGCACAATGTCTATGTATTTCTTGCGTTACATACTTGTGTGCAAGCGCTTAGGTCTCTTAGCGTTCTATGCCACAATCTTTATAACCATGCTACAGTGAAAAATATGCAGGCTGCTACACCACAACCTCAGTCTAGCAAGGTAATTATACTTATCATGCTTGCTTTTTTAAAGATGCAGAGTAATAAATGACATGCCACAGTAAGCAATGGCTAGACTGACTGCACCAAAATGCCAGTCTAGCCAGGGAATGGCACACATGAACTTGCCTTTGCCCAAATATACCAGTAAAACATGTAAAGTCAATAAAGGATGTGACAAAAATGCTCCAGTGATCCCCAGTCTCCCAGGGCCTTACACACACACACACAAGCATCCCCTTTCACCCACCGGTCACTCACCCTTACATCTCCTCTCACACATGCTCACACTGGATTCACCACACAGGCACACACCAAACCCCACCCAGAGCATTTAAACACACTACCACATGTGTGCTCATTCACCCACCAGTCACTCACTCAGACCTTCTCTTACATCCACTCATTGCATTCGCTACACAGGCACACACCCATCCACTCATTAGATTCTCTACAAAGGCACACACCCACCCACCCAAAACATTCAAAAACACACATCACACCACTTCTCATTCACCCACCACTCACGCACACTTTCTCTTACATCCACTCATTAAATTCTCTGCGCACAGGTACACAGACATCCACTCAGAACATTCAGAAACTCACATCACATCACTTCTCATTCACCCACCAGTCACTCACACCTTCTCTTAAATCCACTCATTGCATTCTCTACATAGGCACAAACCCACCCATTCAGAACATTCAAATGCAAACATCACTTCTCATTCCCCCACAATTCACATACATAGATCTGACACACACTTAACACATACAAAACACACATCATATTAAAACAAAAAAGCCTTCTTAACTTTTTCTTGGAGCTTCGGCCCATCCTTCCAGGCCTCTTCAGCTCCTATCTGCTGCTTACAAACAGGAACCAGGAAGCTACTAGAGCTTCCTGGTTCCTATATGTGAGCTTCAAGGAAGCCGAGGGAGAACGGGTTGGAGCTGAATGTGGCATGTGACATGTGCTACATGTCAAAGTCAGCTCCAACCCCTACTGGGTGCCTCCCCAGCCCAGCCTTCACTCTGATGGATGAGGACTGGGCCAAGGACCCACCAGACCTGGTGTGGCGGGTCCGCAGCGCTGCAGGAGGGCCTGCTACACCAGGCGCACCTTTTTCTTTGTGGGACAAATTATTTTATATTTTTTCAATTTCTTTATTAATTTGTATTATTTGGGGTTGCAAGGGAGTCCCAGAGATTGCAACTGTGGCTAACGGGAGTTGCAGTTGCGACCCCTAGTGACCTCAAATGACATCCCTGGACAGTGCACATGACAAACCCACAAACAACACCATGAGAATAGCCCCCAGCCAATGTCACATGAAAACAGCTTTATTAAATATTCAGTCCCTTGTTACACATAATTTTGAGATTGCTGACTTAATTATGAGCTAAAACCTAGACCTTGTTTGTTTAACTGAAACGTGGCTCATGGATACTTGCAATCATGCTGCTTCTCTGCTCTTACCACCAGGCTTTAGAATATTTAGAACCAACCATTGACAGTGGAAAGTGGGGGCACTGCTTTCATAATGAAGGATTCTACTGAGGTATTCACATGTACACTCTCTTCATTAGATGAGTCCCAGTACACATTCATAAAGATATAAGTTACCTGCAATACTACCATTCGAAACCTAACCCTCTACAGGCTTCCCATTGTCATGCCTAATTTTGAGGAACAGTTTTTGATGATTATTGGGGACTTTATTAAGATCTCGTCTCACATATTAATAGTAGGTGATTTTAATTATTGGTCTCATCACGATGATGACCATGAAGCAGACACCCTTCCCATTTCTCTCCAAGTCGTTTGATTCTCCTAATGGATTAAGAATCATACTCATCTTGAAGGACATATTCTAGATTGTGTTCTCACTTACAATTTCAGCATCTCCTCCCTTGATATCACTTACTGTACTTGGTCTGATCTTTTTTTTTAATCACATTCTCTCTGCTGTGTTCCTCTAAAGCACTAAAAATTAATGCTAATCCCAGAATAATTACCAAGGTTGGGAACACTCATCGGATCACACCTGATACCTTTGTCAATATAGTGTGCTCTTTATTGAACAATCTTACTTACTCTACTGAGCCTTGTGTGCTCATTGACTGATTTTTGCAGATTACCACTCACGCGATTCACACCTTAGTCCCTGTTATGCTCAAAAACACTGAACCTGAAAGCTTGGGCGAAAACTGGTTCACAGATAATCTTCTTGAGTTTAGGAGATTGAAGAGACAGGTGGAAAGGGCCTGGTGGAAATCTCCACACCATCAGAGCCTGACCACATATTGCATGGCGGCTGACAATTAGAAGAACTCTGTCATCGCTGTCAAGCATTCATGTTTCGAGAATAACATTTCTTTGGCAAAATCATGCCAGAAAGAGCTCATTTCCATTCTTAAAGATTTCGAGGGCAAAACAAACGCCTATCCTGCTCCTATAAAAAGTAATCCCTTGTGCTCCTAAATCCAACAAGGTTTTGCGTCTAAACTTAACTCCCATCAAGAAAATATTGAAGCTCATTGCATAATTTTATGTTCAGCTAATGAAGCAGTTATTAATATCGAACCCCTCTTGCTCAAAACAAACCATATTAATTCTGAATTACTGCCCAGTTTCAGGATTTCTGTTTTACTGAAATCTCTGATGGTGACCTGATCAAGGCTATTAGTAGCCTTAGACCTTATTCTTGCTTTGGTGATGTATGCCCGGCCAATGTCATTAAAGATGCCATTGGTTTTTTGGTCCAAATTGTTAATAAAATTGTTAATTCCTCGTTTTTAAGCTCAGTGGTGCCAGACATCCTTAAAAATGTCTGGATTGCTCCTATCATTAAAAAGGAAACATTAGATTCTAAGATCATGAATAATTATCTTCCTATTACTAATGGAGGTTTTTGCTTAAGATTTTAGATAGCATTGCCTATCTGCAATTTTAGGATCAAATTGAAAAATATTACTTATTTGGACCCTCACGATCAGGTTTCCATGCTAGAAACAGTACTGAGACTGCTATGCTTGACCATCACTCCTTTCCTAGGTAAACTACTGGAAAAGCTGGCCATTGTCCAGCTTAATCTTCACTCTGAAGCGGTTGGCTGTCTCCAAACCATCAGTCTGGCTTCAGCAGCCAGAAGCACGGAAACTGCTCTCCTGAACATCCGTGAAGACCTGCTCTCCAACCTTCATTCTAACACCCCCTGTGTCCTCATCTTACTTGATCTCTCTTCTGCCTTTGACAGAGTCAACCATGCCATCCTGATCAACTGTCTCTGTGATAACCTGGGTATCACTAATAAGGCCCTGGCTTGGCTGACCTCCTTCCTCTCCGATCGACCCTGCAAGGTCCAGCTCCGGTCCTTCCTCTCCCCTATCTCTATCTCTACTTGTGGTGTTCCCCAGGGGTCTAACCTCCCTCCCTGGTTGTTCAACCAATACCTGGCACTTCTTGCCCACCACATTGCCGCTCTCTGCCCCAACTTTCAGTGCTATGTAGATGACACTCAACTCATTTTCAGGCTCCCTTCTGCCACCGCTTCTCCCTCTCTCATCTCTGATTGTCTGTCATCCAGGAGTGGTGTGCCGCCAATGATCTCTGCCTTAATGCCAGTAAGACTGAGATTCTCCTCATCGGCACACCTGTTCCCTCCTTTCCTGTCACTCTCTGACCTGTGAGGCTAAAAACCTTGGGATCATCTTGGACTCCACACTTTCCTTTTCTCCTCACATCTCTGACGACTCACTACCAGCTACACCTACTCAGAGGTATTCTTCCTTTGCTCTCCTTCCCCCAGAAGTTCACTGTCTCCAGAGCTCTGGTTCTCTCTAAGCTGGTTTACTGAAACAGCCTCTTTCTTAATCTGCCTGGCTCTACTCTCCGCCCTCTGCAATTCATCCAAAACAGGACTGCAAGACTTGTCCTTGGCCTCAAGCCCAGGGATCATATCACTCCAGGACTGAAATCTCTGCACTGGCTCCCAGTGGTGGTGAGGATTAAGTTCAAAATCCCTGTGCATTGTCCAAAAGACCTTGTGGGTCCTGGGGCATCAATACCTTCAACTCTCTCTTCCTAAATATCTTCCTTCTCAAGCTCTTTGCTCATCCGCCTCCAACTTCAAGCAGCGAGTTGGTGGTAGATCTCTTTCTTCTTCTGGTGCCTCCATCTGGAATCTCCCTGCCTCTCTGAAACTTGAGGAGTGTCTAGTTCCGGAAGCACCTCAGGTCTTTCCTCTTTGCTTCTGCTTTCTCTCCTCCTCTCCCCTGCTGATCTCCCGGCTGAATCTGAAACTGTTTAAATGGCTACCCTTTGATCCTTGGCCCAGGTCCCCTTCCTGCCAGTTGCACACCTGCACTGCCCCCCTGGCAACCCTTGAACCTGTGGACTGTGTCTGTATCCCTACAGCCCCTAACAGCACCTGACACCTGATGTCTGCACAAACCCGTGCACTGCCACCAGTTGGTCGCATTTTTATTTATTATTTATGGTCTCTATTTATTTTACTTTGTCCTATGTACTGCACTGCCCCCTCCCCTTTCCCCCCGCACTTTTCCCCTTTCCCCTTCCTCTGCACTTGTGGGATCTCAATGTCACCTGGCCTAGTATGATAGCTGTCTCTGTCTTCCCTCTGTTCCCCCTCCCTAGCCTCGTCGCACCTTGAAACACTTGTGTATAGGCGCATTATAAATGCCATGTCATATCATATCAGGTAGCCAACTTGACCGGTATTGTTGATGCTGGACATGTTACCTTACTCATGTTGCTTGATCTCTCAGTGACTTTTGATCTTGTTGATCATCCACTGCTGCTTGAGAGACTGGACAAAATTGCAAAATGTTTGAACGCTGCTTTAACATGGCTCATATCTTTCTTGGGTCCAGGAAATGCCAGGGTGGCTGTTGGAGGTTTCCAGTCTCCCTTCGAAATATAATCCTTTGGTGTTCCACAGCGAGTATGCCTTTTGCCCACCCTGCTTAATCTATGCACCCGCCCTCTCTTCAACCTCCTGGATGATCGTGACTCAGGTGGTCGTAGAGCTGACAGGTGATTATGACAGGGACTTGTAGATTCTTGACCAAGTATATGACCTGATTCAATGGTGGATGAACGTCAACTCCTTTGCCTTAAATGGCAACCAAACAGAGCTCATGTTGGTGGGCACTAGTCAGCGATTGTTTAAATTGGATTCTAGATATTGCCAATTTACAATTGCAGGCTGTGCTATTAAAATTAGCCCTTGTGTGAAAATCCTTGGTGTTGTGCTGGATGCCAATCTTAACATGAAAAAACATATCAAACACATCAAGTCTGCATGCGCTTACTCCGCTAAGCTCATTAGACACATTAAACCTTACTTGTATGAGACTATTGTTGCCATGCTTGCTGCTGCACTTGTGAACTCAAAAATCTATTACTGCAACAGCTTCCTCGACGGCACGTCTAAAAATAATGTGAAGATCTTACAAGTTGCCCAAAACACGGCTGTCAGAGTGGTTTGTGGACTCTCAAATATGGACCACGTTTCACAAGCATGTCGCACTGTACATTGTCTCCTGGTTGAAAAATGTGTTTCCCACAAATTGCTCTGTAACTTTTAAATGCATGAGCAATCAAGCCCCTGTTTATCTGATAGTGAGAATCTGAAAGAATCATATTGCTCATCCACTTCAATCTAACCATGCTAATAAACTATTTCACACTCCATTCAAGCTAGAGAACTTTGGAAGAACCCGTTTTGATTTATCTGCCCCATTCCTTTAGAACATGATTCCTTCGGATTTAAGAAATATCACTGATCTTTCCCTTTTTAAAAGGCTATTAACACTTTTCTCTTTAATTCTAAAGATTAATGTACGGTCCAGAACCTTCTATGCTGTCTTTTATGCCTGATCTAAGAATTCTTTTGGTACAGTTGTTCTATTTTGTGTGCACATATGCCTTTGGCATGTTGCATCCTATAAGAAATATAAATGAATAATAATAATAATAATAATAACAATGAAATGTACAACTATGCAAAATCAGACATATCCTTTCTCAGGACAACATATGCACTGCAGTACAAGAACTGGTTCTCTAAACTGGATTATGAAAATCCTCTGCTCACTGGACTCTGCAACAGCGCATTTACCCACCTGAAAGCAATATCAAGCACAGCAGCCAGACTTATCCTCCACCTACCCAAACATACACACGTCTCCCCTGCTGTGCCAAGCTCAGCCGGCTCCCCATGCCGCAGATAATTGCCTTCAAAGGACTATGCATTGCATTCAAATCAATCCACCTCAAAACACATCTTACCTTCATGACAAACTAAAACTCATCACCCACACAAACACCTGACAAGTCAGCCAACACCTTATACACATTCAACTCTGCAAACTCACATGCACACAAAAACATTCATTTACCCACTCAGCACACAGGGCAATGAACACCCTCCCTTTTCACATATTCATTGCATCCTCCATCACCACTTTCAGAGAGAGCCTCAAAACATACCCATTTCACCCCGTGTAAGGGTTTTGAAGTAAGGGTCACAAACAATGGTGGCATATTTCTGGGTATAAACTTTTAAAAATTAAAAAAGGGTTAGAAAAAAGCCTCTCTATTCCTAATGCTAAGAGGGGTTTTCCTACCTTGAAGAAATTGTCAGGAAGTCCAAAGCTAAAAGGTCTGTCACGTCGGGTCCCAAAACCAGCTTCTGTCCCTAACACTAATAAGCTGAAGCCACTGTGCAAGGATGATCTCTTTCCAAAGTAAAAGTGTTCTTTCTGTTATAAACCAACAGAAAAGTCCCCAGTCTCTCTGATAATAAAAAATGATGCAAAAAATTGTTCCGAAATACAAGATTCCAATGCCTGGGTTGTGCTCCTTTCCCCTAGACGACTTCATATGTTATCGCACTGGGTAACTCATGAGGAACTGTTGCTTTAGCTTCACAGTTCTTTATCCTACTAGCTTGGCATAATCTGCTGACAAGCATAGGATCCCAATGCTAGGTTTATGTTCCCTCCCCTAGTCCTAATATTATCTTATTTCTGTTACTTTAGGGATACTTAGTGCATTTTCTCTAGTAGATAAAATGTCACTGGATAATTCACAATGAAATGTTTCTATTTTTCACTGTTCTTTTATCATACCAACACAGCAAACTTCACTACCAAGCGTAGGATTCCTTTTATCAATTCTACTTTTATTGGTATTCTTATTCCCAATCTCTTCAAATGGGTGTGGGACCCAGACTCACAAAATGGCTTGGTTCACTCTCCTGCCAAGCTAGTGTATTCTGACTAAGTCTCAGTTTCTCTCAGAGTTTCCTACCCTCTTATCATTCGTGACATTATACTTTGCTTTCTCATATTGGTGCGGGTCCCATACTTGCACTGTAGCATTGGGTCAGCTTGGCTCATTCCCCAGCCATGCTTACAACCCTTCTTGGTTTGCTTAATTTGCAATCAGGGTCCCAGACCCTATTATTCTCGACTTGTTGACCATCCCAGACGCTCCTTTTGTCATCAGTACCCCAGACCCTTTTTATTCTTGTTGGGTGCGGGTCCCATACTTGCCCTGTTGCATTGTATCCACTTGGTTCACTCTCCTGCCAAGTATACAACTCTTCCTGGTTTCCTTCAGGGCCCCAGAATCTCTATCCAGCTTCTGTGTTCACCCCATTGCTCCCTTGGACCTCTAGTACCTCCCAGGCAACCCACATACCGGTTTGCTTCCTTCCCGTAGGCACCAGCAGCTGTGTCCCTCTTCGAGACTCTGGTAGCATTTGTGTGCCCGGGTGGGTTTGCAACAGCTCTGCAGTATCATGAATTTTCTGGGCTGTGCATTCTCTCTCATGTCCTTTTCTGGGGTCTGTGAGGCTCAGAGGATTCACTTGGCAGCAACCCTGGATAGTCTTCTCGTGATGGACCACACCCCGGGTCTCTCTTTCCTCTGGTTATGGCTTCCCTTGCAGCCCACGTCAGCTGCACCCATGCAAGGCCTCCGCTGTTCCTCTCCAGTGGATGGCTCTCTATTTTCTGTGTCCCAGCTGAGCTTAGTTCAAACTCCTGAGTGAGATTGTTGCACTGGTTTGGGCCCATAGCTGGTACTGAGAAGCTAGACAGCCCACTCTATTTCTCAAGAGTGATCCTTGGACTACTGGTAGTCTTCTTCTTCACAGTACCAGTTCTAAAATTATATGTATGATACTTTGTACTGTCTAGTCTTTCAGTCTTGTCATGTTTGTTAGGTTGACTGACTTGACAATAAAACAAACTGGCTCTATCTAGGGAGGAGGAAGGAGGGTTAAGGTTGGAGAAGGGGTTGGATGTATTGAAACAGAGTCATACCGTGTTCTTTGATGATGGTGGTCCCCAATCCCAAAGGGGGATATCTTCCCCATGTGATCCTGCCTCAGTACACCACCCACAGGGGGACTATTGTATTGTGGCCACACTGCCCTGGCCACAAGGGATAGGTCCCTCCCCAGAGAAGAAGGGGCGACATCCACAGATTCCTTACACGACATATAACCCATACCTGCTCCACTACTATCACTTGTCTATCCAAATCTTCCTATCATTTCCTGAAAACATTCTGTAACTTCTTTTTTCAACTCCCACCTTTTCAAAATTTGAATCTTGAAAGGTGCTCTGAGACCCTCTGGGTAGGGCCAGAACTAAACACAAATTCAATTAAAAAAGATAAAGGGACTTTTGATTTAACATTAAGCCAATTTCCTAATAAAGGTAATTGGATCTGCTAGGTAGTACCGACAAAGCACAGGATTGAATCTAGTCACATCAGCACTTTAAAGGTTTTAAGTGTGGTTTTTGATACTATACTGTTTGAGTGTGATTTTAATTGTATGTATTTGTGATGGAATTAGATCTATTTTTCATGATTAAGTGAATACATTGATAGATTATTTAGTGAACTGGCACTCCGGAGTGTATTCATACTGAAACTGCATGGTTTCACTCTCTGAGGTCTGACCTCTTTCTTTTATTTCGTAGTTGTAGTCCAGGCTAGGTCAGACCTCAGACACCCCTGCATTTGTGTGGGGTGCCCCAGAATTTCCCCTTTTTTGAGTGGATCGCGGTTGATGATGCATTTTGCTGAAGACAATTGGATTGTTTGTTTTGTTATGTGTGTGGCCCTGTTGTAAGTGCTACTTACTTGGTGGACTTGTGTCTGTGCCTTGTCACGTGGGTCTTTGTAGTACGAAGGTAGTCTTGACAACATTGCATGGCCAGCCACTTTAGATGTTTGTTCATCAATTGTGTGTGCACAAATCTGTTTTGCACGAACTGGAGCCATTGCCATGCACCGTTGTTGTGTTTAAGTGATCCAAGTTTCTTATCAGATGTGTATTGTTATTGCCGTCTATTGGCATGTTTGGAATAGGTGGTTTAATGGTGGACACATTCTTAATATGTTCCCCTACCACCCAATAGTTGCGGTAATTGCATGCATGCTTGTGTTCTTGTCTGACACTATGTGCCTTTGGACAGTGACAGCTTTACCATGTCCTAGTAGGGCTTCCTGCAAGAAGGTACCTTGCTTCTGTGACAGGTACTGTATTGCTGGATGTGGGCTTTGTGTGTGACATTGCAGTAATACCTCCAGAATGATGTTGGAACCATGGTTGCATAGTTTTTTCAGGGAGACAGGCTGTAAGTGGCACTGGTGACATGGCAATCTCGGTTTTCTGTGAAATACAGGCCTTATTCACAAAGCGTTTCCCAATGGGATTGCACCATTATAAACAACAAAAAAAAAACTTCTGTGAATAAAATGCAAAGTGTGCATATAGTCTCCTAGATAGTGCAGCATGTTTTTTGATGGTAGGATATGCTGGCCGTGCACTGGACCGTGCTATTTGTAACGGGGTGTGTTTTGTACCATGAGGAAGCTGGGATGGGAACTATTGAGGTTGGAGGTGGCTTTGGTATGAGACATTAGGGGCAGATGGAGGTAAGATGGTTGTCAGCATTTCTCTAGTATGTCCAGATTAAAACAATAGCCATGGATGATGCTGGAATGTATGTGTGTGCACATGTAAGGGGTTTGTTCCCTGTGGGGTTATGTGTTGTGCAGCCAGCGGGTAGCTCAGAGGATTTGGAAATTGGGAAGACATGTGTTTTTGCCTGTTACAGAAGTGTCCGGTAGTTTTGTGAGGTAGGAGCTTTTAGCATAAGTACATCTTAGTGAGAACAGTAGGAATGCTTTCCTTGTGTTGTTTTTGGGATGTGGGATATGCACTTTAGAGCGGGAAGTGATTCTACAACTGTGCTGGTATGTATTGGATTATTAGTTGAGATGGCCGATCCTGTAGAGATGTAATTTGGATACCAGGTCAGTCTTTGGATGTGCACCACGCTGCACATGACATGACGATTCTTCCAGCATAGTAGAATGTTTCGGGGGCAGCATAGGTGGCAGTGTTTTCTCCTGTGGTGTGGAAATTGTGCAGAAGTGGATGACATTAGTGTTCTACTAGCATAGATGCATTCAGACAGGTTTAAGGCTGGCCAGGGGGCATACATCTGTGAAGACTATGGACACTGTATGGCCTTTGATATCAATTCCTCTGTGCACTTTTCTGGTACTCCAGCAGCTTTCATGATTGTCAGTGGAATAGGCCCTCATAGCACAGGTATACCACCTTTGAAATGTGTTCCATCACCCATCGAGAAGTCCCTCCGGTTATTTTTTAAATATCAAAAGAGATTTTGAATTCTTGGATTGACGCCTTGGGGATCTTGTTTGGGCTGCTGAGATGTTTGACTCATTGTGTGCATGTTGCCTTCTTTCCAAGATGGGTGGTATGTTCAATTATTCACCCATGGCATCAGTCATGTCATTTCATTGTACTCACTATATGAGTTGTTTGTGCAGGGTCATGGGAATGCAGTTTGGAACCCTCGAGGATGTGCTGTCATCCTACTGTCAACCCCAGTTCCTATGAGTAACTAGTGTGGCACACATGATTTAGCTCGTAAATCCTTAGCACACTTGTTCACCCAGACTACAGAGAGGGACATGTGGTGTTGTGAAACTTGTATCCCCTTTATTATTCCTTGGGCATTCTGACAAAGATGTTTGCACTCTGGGTGGGTGCATTGGGTTCAAAATGCGAGGGACCTCCCCTATCTGCAACTGCGGGGATCATATTATGCTTGACTTCACACATGCTCTGTCATTGTTCCAATTTTATTTACATTCTTTGGATGTGTAGTGTTCACATCCCAGGATATTCACCCCTTCTGTGACCCTCTCCCAGAGGGCAGCCCTGCTGCTGGTGAGACAGGGCCCTGTGAGGATGCTGAGTTATGTGTTGTGTTGCAAGCAAAATAGTGCCTATAAACCTGTTTCCCCATCTTTGAAAACACGCTTTCATTGGGTGGTCTTTTGGGGAGTCCCTCCATTATTCCTCGTGAAACAAAGGTTTGTCATGTACTGTTTTCATTCTAAAGATGCACCATTTGCCTGCATGCTTAAGTTCTTGTATGACATAAAGTGTCTTCAGACCCTGACAGCTGGGCAATGCCCGAGCAGGCCTTCCTTCAAGGAGGGACTTTGGGCCTCATTACACGGAAGGCGGTAAGGGTTAACGGTCACCGGTAATGGTACCGGTGACGGTTAACCCTTACCGCCTTACTACGAGGTCCCTTTGCGGGTAGGTACTTTAACGCCTGCTGTTTAGCAGGCATTAAAAACCAACCCACAAAGGGACCAGGGTGCTAATTACGGTACCTCAATTTGCGGCACCATAATTAGTGCCTTCCCCATTCCCATAGAGCTCTATGGGGTAAAAATGGGAATGGGGAAGGGCAATGGGGGAAGGGGGAATTACCGCCCCGCCAACCTTGGAATAGGGCGGTAATTCCCCTTTCCACCAAGGCGGTGCCAGTATTTTACTGGCATGGACCAAGGTGCTAATAGATAATAGCACCTTGGTCCTCCGCCTACCGTGGAATGAGGCCCTTTGTCTGTGTGGAGGATGGCTGTGTGGGCAATGCACCAATTAGTGCATTAATGCACTTTTGTTCCATTATTTGATGTTCACACTTACGTGTAACATTTAACTTGATGTGCATCTCACACGTAGGAGTCATTCAGTAGTTGGTACATTTGGCAGAGTTAGATCTGGCTGTGTTGGTGGCCAGTCCTGCTGAAAAAATGGATGTGCCCTTCTTTCTAGGGTTGTGTCAGACAGGAAGAGGCAAATATAGTAGATGAGTCCGAGTTACGTTTATGTAATTGAAGTTGTGTCTGTGGGAGTGTATGATGGATTTTGGATTAATCAGGTGGTGTCATGGAATAATGGCATTTTAGGCATGAAGCACATGTGTTTTGGTATTCACTGAAATGTTCATGGTTTTGAAAGAGGTATAGCATGTGCAGCAGGTTACACCTGCAAAATGATGGGGTAAATGCGATTCAAGCAGTGTCGCAATGCATCATGGTATCATCTTGGATGTGTGTTGTTTATGTATGGGTCCCTGGTATAAGTGCAGTATTGGATTGCAGTATTTTTGCATTTTGTGAATGATTTCTTTATTTGTACTCAATTGACAAAGTCTGACCTGTGTCTCTTTTTTTGTTGGAAAGGAAGTTCTGAGGCATGTCTTTTCTTAGCGAATCGGTTAAATTTATATGAGATGGTGTGCCTGCTTTATGATCTTCCTGGTTTAAGTCTTTGCATTAAGGAATTATTTTTTGTGGGTGTAAGTTACTCAATAGTTAGTCAAAAAGTCACATGGTTTGACCTGCTGCAATCGTTGATGTAGTTAATATATTTGGCTCCTTTGATTCTCTTTATTTGCACGAATTACAATGTACATGTGTGATGCTGCAAATGCATTGGAGGAACAAGGCCTCCCTGTCCTTGTCCTATAGTCCTTTTTTATGTGTGTTCTGTATTTCCTTCTGCACAGGAGCCCATGTGGGACTCCTTGCGGTGCAGCTCTTCCTCTTTTTAGGGTTTGGTGTACAGACCCTTGGGATACCCTCTGGATCCCATGGGTGGAGGTACAACCCTGTACACCTCGTGTATGTTTTTGGGCACCTGTGTGTGGCCCACAGAGCAGGGTATGGGCTGGTGGCAGCTCCATGCTGAATTTGACTCCATTTTAGGATACCCAGGACCTGCCATTGGAATTATTTGATTCCTGATGGGTGACCAGATGGGCCCTGTGACCTCTTGCATTCTATCACCTGTTACCTTGTTTTCCCGAAGTCCTGGAAAGCCCTGACACTGTCCCTTTGCTGGACGTCCACGACCGATCGTCCAAGAGCACTACCAGGACCGAAGCTGCTACCCAACACCGTTGTTCACCTTTTCTTCGTGGGATCTCAATGATCTTTGACTCCTGCCTTAAAGGGGGTCACTCGTGACATTATACTTTGCTTTCTTATATTGGTGCGGGTCCCATACTTGCACTGTAGCATTGGGTCAGCTTGGCTCATTCCCCAGCCATGCTTACAACCCTTCTTGGTTTGCTTAATTTGCAATCAGGGTCCCAGACCCTATTATTCTCGACTTGTTGACCATCCCAGACGCTCCTTTTGTCATCAGTACCCCAGACCCTTTTTATTCTTGTTGGGTGCGGGTCCCATACTTGCCCTGTTGCATTGTATCCACTTGGTTCACTCTCCTGCCAAGTATACAACTCTTCCTGGTTTCCTTCAGGGCCCCAGAATCTCTATCCAGCTTCTGTGTTCACCCCATTGCTCCCTTGGACCTCTAGTACCTCCCAGGCAACCCACATACCGGTTTGCTTCCTTCCCGTAGGCACCAGCAGCTGTGTCCCTCTTCGAGACTCTGGTAGCATTTGTGTGCCCGGGTGGGTTTGCAACAGCTCTGCAGTATCATGAATTTTCTGGGCTGTGCATTCTCTCTCATGTCCTTTTCTGGGGTCTGTGAGGCTCAGAGGATTCACTTGGCAGCAACCCTGGATAGTCTTCTCGTGATGGACCACACCCCGGGTCTCTCTTTCCTCTGGTTATGGCTTCCCTTGCAGCCCACGTCAGCTGCACCCATGCAAGGCCTCCGCTGTTCCTCTCCAGTGGATGGCTCTCTATTTTCTGTGTCCCAGCTGAGCTTAGTTCAAACTCCTGAGTGAGATTGTTGCACTGGTTTGGGCCCATAGCTGGTACTGAGAAGCTAGACAGCCCACTCTATTTCTCAAGAGTGATCCTTGGACTACTGGTAGTCTTCTTCTTCACAGTACCAGTTCTAAAATTATATGTATGATACTTTGTACTGTCTAGTCTTTCAGTCTTGTCATGTTTGTTAGGTTGACTGACTTGACAATAAAACAAACTGGCTCTATCTAGGGAGGAGGAAGGAGGGTTAAGGTTGGAGAAGGGGTTGGATGTATTGAAACAGAGTCATACCGTGTTCTTTGATGATGGTGGTCCCCAATCCCAAAGGGGGATATCTTCCCCATGTGATCCTGCCTCAGTACACCACCCACAGGGGGACTATTGTATTGTGGCCACACTGCCCTGGCCACAAGGGATAGGTCCCTCCCCAGAGAAGAAGGGGCGACATCCACAGATTCCTTACACGACATATAACCCATACCTGCTCCACTACTATCACTTGTCTATCCAAATCTTCCTATCATTTCCTGAAAACATTCTGTAACTTCTTTTTTCAACTCCCACCTTTTCAAAATTTGAATCTTGAAAGGTGCTCTGAGACCCTCTGGGTAGGGCCAGAACTAAACACAAATTCAATTAAAAAAGATAAAGGGACTTTTGATTTAACATTAAGCCAATTTCCTAATAAAGGTAATTGGATCTGCTAGGTAGTACCGACAAAGCACAGGATTGAATCTAGTCACATCAGCACTTTAAAGGTTTTAAGTGTGGTTTTTGATACTATACTGTTTGAGTGTGATTTTAATTGTATGTATTTGTGATGGAATTAGATCTATTTTTCATGATTAAGTGAATACATTGATAGATTATTTAGTGAACTGGCACTCCGGAGTGTATTCATACTGAAACTGCATGGTTTCACTCTCTGAGGTCTGACCTCTTTCTTTTATTTCGTAGTTGTAGTCCAGGCTAGGTCAGACCTCAGACACCCCTGCATTTGTGTGGGGTGCCCCAGAATTTCCCCTTTTTTGAGTGGATCGCGGTTGATGATGCATTTTGCTGAAGACAATTGGATTGTTTGTTTTGTTATGTGTGTGGCCCTGTTGTAAGTGCTACTTACTTGGTGGACTTGTGTCTGTGCCTTGTCACGTGGGTCTTTGTAGTACGAAGGTAGTCTTGACAACATTGCATGGCCAGCCACTTTAGATGTTTGTTCATCAATTGTGTGTGCACAAATCTGTTTTGCACGAACTGGAGCCATTGCCATGCACCGTTGTTGTGTTTAAGTGATCCAAGTTTCTTATCAGATGTGTATTGTTATTGCCGTCTATTGGCATGTTTGGAATAGGTGGTTTAATGGTGGACACATTCTTAATATGTTCCCCTACCACCCAATAGTTGCGGTAATTGCATGCATGCTTGTGTTCTTGTCTGACACTATGTGCCTTTGGACAGTGACAGCTTTACCATGTCCTAGTAGGGCTTCCTGCAAGAAGGTACCTTGCTTCTGTGACAGGTACTGTATTGCTGGATGTGGGCTTTGTGTGTGACATTGCAGTAATACCTCCAGAATGATGTTGGAACCATGGTTGCATAGTTTTTTCAGGGAGACAGGCTGTAAGTGGCACTGGTGACATGGCAATCTCGGTTTTCTGTGAAATACAGGCCTTATTCACAAAGCGTTTCCCAATGGGATTGCACCATTATAAACAACAAAAAAAAAACTTCTGTGAATAAAGTGCAAAGTGTGCATATAGTCTCCTAGATAGTGCAGCATGTTTTTTGATGGTAGGATATGCTGGCCGTGCACTGGACCGTGCTATTTGTAACGGGGTGTGTTTTGTACCATGAGGAAGCTGGGATGGGAACTATTGAGGTTGGAGGTGGCTTTGGTATGAGACATTAGGGGCAGATGGAGGTAAGATGGTTGTCAGCATTTCTCTAGTATGTCCAGATTAAAACAATAGCCATGGATGATGCTGGAATGTATGTGTGTGCACATGTAAGGGGTTTGTTCCCTGTGGGGTTATGTGTTGTGCAGCCAGCGGGTAACTCAGAGGATTTGGAAATTGGGAAGACATGTGTTTTTGCCTGTTACAGAAGTGTCCGGTAGTTTTGTGAGGTAGGAGCTTTTAGCATAAGTACATCTTAGTGAGAACAGTAGGAATGCTTTCCTTGTGTTGTTTTTGGGATGTGGGATATGCACTTTAGAGCGGGAAGTGATTCTACAACTGTGCTGGTATGTATTGGATTATTAGTTGAGATGGCCGATCCTGTAGAGATGTAATTTGGATACCAGGTCAGTCTTTGGATGTGCACCACGCTGCACATGACATGACGATTCTTCCAGCATAGTAGAATGTTTCGGGGGCAGCATAGGTGGCAGTGTTTTCTCCTGTGGTGTGGAAATTGTGCAGAAGTGGATGACATTAGTGTTCTACTAGCATAGATGCATTCAGACAGGTTTAAGGCTGGCCAGGGGGCATACATCTGTGAAGACTATGGACACTGTATGGCCTTTGATATCAATTCCTCTGTGCACTTTTCTGGTACTCCAGCAGCTTTCATGATTGTCAGTGGAATAGGCCCTCATAGCACAGGTATACCACCTTTGAAATGTGTTCCATCACCCATCGAGAAGTCCCTCCGGTTATTTTTTAAATATCAAAAGAGATTTTGAATTCTTGGATTGACGCCTTGGGGATCTTGTTTGGGCTGCTGAGATGTTTGACTCATTGTGTGCATGTTGCCTTCTTTCCAAGATGGGTGGTATGTTCAATTATTCACCCATGGCATCAGTCATGTCATTTCATTGTACTCACTATATGAGTTGTTTGTGCAGGGTCATGGGAATGCAGTTTGGAACCCTCGAGGATGTGCTGTCATCCTACTGTCAACCCCAGTTCCTATGAGTAACTAGTGTGGCACACATGATTTAGCTCGTAAATCCTTAGCACACTTGTTCACCCAGACTACAGAGAGGGACATGTGGTGTTGTGAAACTTGTATCCCCTTTATTATTCCTTGGGCATTCTGACAAAGATGTTTGCACTCTGGGTGGGTGCATTGGGTTCAAAATGCGAGGGACCTCCCCTATCTGCAACTGCGGGGATCATATTATGCTTGACTTCACACATGCTCTGTCATTGTTCCAATTTTATTTACATTCTTTGGATGTGTAGTGTTCACATCCCAGGATATTCACCCCTTCTGTGACCCTCTCCCAGAGGGCAGCCCTGCTGCTGGTGAGACAGGGCCCTGTGAGGATGCTGAGTTATGTGTTGTGTTGCAAGCAAAATAGTGCCTATAAACCTGTTTCCCCATCTTTGAAAACACACTTTCATTGGGTGGTCTTTTGGGGAGTCCCTCCATTATTCCTCGTGAAACAAAGGTTTGTCATGTACTGTTTTCATTCTAAAGATGCACCATTTGCCTGCATGCTTAAGTTCTTGTATGACATAAAGTGTCTTCAGACCCTGACAGCTGGGCAATGCCCGAGCAGGCCTTCCTTCAAGGAGGGACTTTGGGCCTCATTACACGGAAGGCGGTAAGGGTTAACGGTCACCGGTAATGGTACCGGTGACGGTTAACCCTTACCGCCTTACTACGAGGTCCCTTTGCGGGTAGGTACTTTAACGCCTGCTGTTTAGCAGGCATTAAAAACCAACCCACAAAGGGACCAGGGTGCTAATTACGGTACCTCAATTTGCGGCACCATAATTAGTGCCTTCCCCATTCCCATAGAGCTCTATGGGGTAAAAATGGGAATGGGGAAGGGCAATGGGGGAAGGGGGAATTACCGCCCCGCCAACCTTGGAATAGGGCGGTAATTCCCCTTTCCACCAAGGCGGTGCCAGTATTTTACTGGCATGGACCAAGGTGCTAATAGATAATAGCACCTTGGTCCTCCGCCTACCGTGGAATGAGGCCCTTTGTCTGTGTGGAGGATGGCTGTGTGGGCAATGCACCAATTAGTGCATTAATGCACTTTTGTTCCATTATTTGATGTTCACACTTACGTGTAACATTTAACTTGATGTGCATCTCACACGTAGGAGTCATTCAGTAGTTGGTACATTTGGCAGAGTTAGATCTGGCTGTGTTGGTGGCCAGTCCTGCTGAAAAAATGGATGTGCCCTTCTTTCTAGGGTTGTGTCAGACAGGAAGAGGCAAATATAGTAGATGAGTCCGAGTTACGTTTATGTAATTGAAGTTGTGTCTGTGGGAGTGTATGATGGATTTTGGATTAATCAGGTGGTGTCATGGAATAATGGCATTTTAGGCATGAAGCACATGTGTTTTGGTATTCACTGAAATGTTCATGGTTTTGAAAGAGGTATAGCATGTGCAGCAGGTTACACCTGCAAAATGATGGGGTAAATGCGATTCAAGCAGTGTCGCAATGCATCATGGTATCATCTTGGATGTGTGTTGTTTATGTATGGGTCCCTGGTATAAGTGCAGTATTGGATTGCAGTATTTTTGCATTTTGTGAATGATTTCTTTATTTGTACTCAATTGACAAAGTCTGACCTGTGTCTCTTTTTTTGTTGGAAAGGAAGTTCTGAGGCATGTCTTTTCTTAGCGAATCGGTTAAATTTATATGAGATGGTGTGCCTGCTTTATGATCTTCCTGGTTTAAGTCTTTGCATTAAGGAATTATTTTTTGTGGGTGTAAGTTACTCAATAGTTAGTCAAAAAGTCACATGGTTTGACCTGCTGCAATCGTTGATGTAGTTAATATATTTGGCTCCTTTGATTCTCTTTATTTGCACGAATTACAATGTACATGTGTGATGCTGCAAATGCATTGGAGGGACAAGGCCTCCCTGTCCTTGTCCTATAGTCCTTTTTTATGTGTGTTCTGTATTTCCTTCTGCACAGGAGCCCATGTGGGACTCCTTGCGGTTCAGCTCTTCCTCTTTTTAGGGTTTGGTGTACAGACCCTTGGGATACCCTCTGGATCCCATGGGTGGAGGTACAACCCTGTACACCTCGTGTATGTTTTTGGGCACCTGTGTGTGGCCCACAGAGCAGGGTATGGGCTGGTGGCAGCTCCATGCTGAATTTGACTCCATTTTAGGATACCCAGGACCTGCCATTGGAATTATTTGATTCCTGATGGGTGACCAGATGGGCCCTGTGACCTCTTGCATTCTATCACCTGTTACCTTGTTTTCCCGAAGTCCTGGAAAGCCCTGACACTGTCCCTTTGCTGGACGTCCACGACCGATCGTCCAAGAGCACTACCAGGACCGAAGCTGCTACCCAACACCGTTGTTCACCTTTTCTTCGTGGGATCTCAATGATCTTTGACTCCTGCCTTAAAGGGGGTCACTCGTGACATTATACTTTGCTTTCTTATATTGGTGCGGGTCCCATACTTGCACTGTAGCATTGGGTCAGCTTGGCTCATTCCCCAGCCATGCTTACAACCCTTCTTGGTTTGCTTAATTTGCAATCAGGGTCCCAGACCCTATTATTCTCGACTTGTTGACCATCCCAGACGCTCCTTTTGTCATCAGTACCCCAGACCCTTTTTATTCTTGTTGGGTGCGGGTCCCATACTTGCCCTGTTGCATTGTATCCACTTGGTTCACTCTCCTGCCAAGTATACAACTCTTCCTGGTTTCCTTCAGGGCCCCAGAATCTCTATCCAGCTTCTGTGTTCACCCCATTGCTCCCTTGGACCTCTAGTACCTCCCAGGCAACCCACATACCGGTTTGCTTCCTTCCCGTAGGCACCAGCAGCTGTGTCCCTCTTCGAGACTCTGGTAGCATTTGTGTGCCCGGGTGGGTTTGCAACAGCTCTGCAGTATCATGAATTTTCTGGGCTGTGCATTCTCTCTCATGTCCTTTTCTGGGGTCTGTGAGGCTCAGAGGATTCACTTGGCAGCAACCCTGGATAGTCTTCTCGTGATGGACCACACCCCGGGTCTCTCTTTCCTCTGGTTATGGCTTCCCTTGCAGCCCACGTCAGCTGCACCCATGCAAGGCCTCCGCTGTTCCTCTC
Organism: Ambystoma mexicanum; assembly: GCF_040938575.1. Classification (NCBI taxonomy): domain Eukaryota; kingdom Metazoa; phylum Chordata; class Amphibia; order Caudata; family Ambystomatidae; genus Ambystoma; species Ambystoma mexicanum. The sequence continues at coordinate 626,683,859 of NC_090930.1, forward strand.
CAGTGGATGGCTCTCTATTTTCTGTGTCCCAGCTGAGCTTAGTTCAAACTCCTGAGTGAGATTGTTGCACTGGTTTGGGCCCATAGCTGGTACTGAGAAGCTAGACAGCCCACTCTATTTCTCAAGAGTGATCCTTGGACTACTGGTAGTCTTCTTCTTCACAGTACCAGTTCTAAAATTATATGTATGATACTTTGTACTGTCTAGTCTTTCAGTCTTGTCATGTGTGTTAGGTTGACTGACTTGACAATAAAACAAACTGGCTCTATCTAGGGAGGAGGAAGGAGGGTTAAGGTTGGAGAAGGGGTTGGATGTATTGAAACAGAGTCATACCGTGTTCTTTGATGATGGTGGTCCCCAATCCCAAAGGGGGATATCTTCCCCATGTGATCCTGCCTCAGTACACCACCCACAGGGGGACTATTGTATTGTGGCCACACTGCCCTGGCCACAAGGGATAGGTCCCTCCCCAGAGAAGAAGGGGCGACATCCACAGATTCCTTACACGACATATAACCCATACCTGCTCCACTACTATCACTTGTCTATCCAAATCTTCCTATCATTTCCTGAAAACATTCTGTAACTTCTTTTTTCAACTCCCACCTTTTCAAACTTTGAATCTTGAAAGGTGCTCTGAGACCCTCTGGGTAGGGCCAGAACTAAACACAAATTCAATTAAAAAAGATAAAGGGACTTTTGATTTAACATTAAGCCCATTTCCTAATAAAGGTAATTGGATCTGCTAGGTAGTACCGACAAAGCACAGGATTGAATCTAGTCACATCAGCACTTTAAAGGTTTTAAGTGTGGTTTTTGATACTATACTGTTTGAGTGTGATTTTAATTGTATGTATTTGTGATGGAATTAGATCTATTTTTCATGATTAAGTGAATACATTGATAGATTATTTAGGGAACTGGCACTCCGGAGTGTATTCATACTGAAACTGCATGGTTTCACTCTCTGAGGTCTGACCTCTTTCTTTTATTTCGTAGTTGTAGTCCAGGCTAGGTCAGAGCTCAGACACCCCTGCATTTGTGTGGGGTGCCCCAGAATTTCCCCTTTTTTGAGTGGATCGCGGTTGATGATGCATTTTGCTGAAGACAATTGGATTGTTTGTTTTGTTATGTGTGTGGCCCTGTTGTAAGTGCTACTTACTTGGTGGACTTGTGTCTGTGCCTTGTCACGTGGGTCTTTGTAGTACGAAGGTAGTCTTGACAACATTGCATGGCCAGCCACTTTAGATGTTTGTTCATCAATTGTGTGTGCACAAATCTGTTTTGCACGAACTGGAGCCATTGCCATGCACCGTTGTTGTGTTTAAGTGATCCAAGTTTCTTATCAGATGTGTATGGTTATTGCCGTCTATTGGCATGTTTGGAATAGGTGGTTTAATGGTGGACACATTCTTAATATGTTCCCCTACCACCCAATAGTTGCGGTAATTGCATGCATGCTTGTGTTCTTGTCTGACACTATGTGCCTTTGGACAGTGACACCTTTACCATGTCCTAGTAGGGCTTCCTGCAAGGAGGTACCTTGCTTCTGTGACAGGTACTGTATTGCTGGATGTGGGCTTTGTGTGTGACATCGCAGTAATACCTCCAGAATGATGTTGGAACCATGGTTGCATAGTTTTTTCAGGGAGACAGGCTGTAAGTGGCACTGGTGACATGGCAATCTCGGTTTTCTCTGAAATACAGGCCTTATTCACAAAGCGTTTCCCAATGGGATTGCACCATTATAAACAACAAAAAAAAAACTTCTGTGAATAAAGTGCAAAGTGTGCATATAGTCTCCTAGATAGTGCAGCATGTTTTTTGATGGTAGGATATGCTGGCCGTGCACTGGACCGTGCTATTTGTAACGGGGTGTGTTTTGTACCATGAGGAAGCTGGGATGGGAACTATTGAGGTTGGAGGTGGCTTTGGTATGAGACATTAGGGGCAGATGGAGGTAAGATGGTTGTCAGCATTTCTCTAGTATGTCCAGATTAAAACAATAGCCATGGATGATGCTGGAATGTATGTGTGTGCACATGTAAGGGGTTTGTTCCCTGTGGGGTTATGTGTTGTGCAGCCAGCGGGTAACTCAGAGGATTTGGAAATTGGGAAGACATGTGTTTTTGCCTGTTACAGAAGTGTCTGGTAGTTTTGTGAGGTAGGAGCTTTTAGCATAAGTACATCTTAGTGAGAACAGTAGGAATGCTTTCCTTGTGTTGTTTTTGGGATGTGGGATATGCACTTTAGAGCGGGAAGTGATTCTACAACTGTGCTGGTATGTATTGGATTATTAGTTGAGATGGCCGATCCTGTAGAGATGTAATTTGGATACCAGGTCAGTCTTTGGATGTGCACCACGCTGCACATGACATGACGATTCTTCCAGCATAGTAGAATGTTTCGGGGGCAGCATAGGTGGCAGTGTTTTCTCCTGTGGTGTGGAAATTGTGCAGAAGTGGATGACATTAGTGTTCTACTAGCATAGATGCATTCAGACAGGTTTAAGGCTGGCCAGGGGGCATACATCTGTGAAGACTATGGACACTGTATGGCCTTTGATATCAATTCCTCTGTGCACTTTTCTGGTACTCCAGCAGCTTTCATGATTGTCAGTGGAATAGGCCCTCATAGCACAGGTATACCACCTTTGAAATGTGTTCCATCACCCATCGAGAAGTCCCTCCGGTTATTTTTTAAATATCAAAAGAGATTTTGAATTCTTGGATTGACGCCTTGGGGATCTTGTTTGGGCTGCTAAGATGTTTGACTCATTGTGTGCATGTTGCCTTCTTTCCAAGATGGGTGGTATGTTTAATTATTCACCCATGGCATCAGTCATGTCATTTCATTGTACTCACTATATGAGTTGTTTGTGCAGGGTCATGGGAATGCAGTTTGGAACCCTCGAGGATGTGCTGTCATCCTACTGTCAACCCCAGTTCCTATGAGTAAGTAGTGTGGCACACATGATTTACCTCGTAAATCCTTAGCACACTTGTTCACCCAGACTACAGAGAGGGACATGTGGTGTTGTGAAACTTGTATCCCCTTTATTATTCCTTGGGCATTCTGACAAAGATGTTTGCACTCTGGGTGGGTGCATTGGGTTCAAAATGCGAGGGACCTCCCCTATCTGCAACTGCGGGGATCATATTATGCTTGACTTCACACATGCTCTGTCATTGTTCAAATTTTATTTACATTCTTTGGATGTGTAGTGTTCACATCCCAGGATATTCACCCCTTCTGTGACCCTCTCCCAGAGGGCAGCCCTGCTGCTGGTGAGACAGGGCCCTGTGAGGATGCTGAGTTATGTGTTGTGTTGCAGGCAAAATAGTGCCTATAAACCTGTTTCCCCATCTTTGAAAACACGCTTTCATTGGGTGGTCTTTTGGGGAGTCCCTCCATTATTCCTCGTGAAACAAAGGTTTGTCATGTACTATTTTCCTTCTAAAGATGCACCATTTGCCTGCATGCTTAAGTTCTTGTATGACATAAAGTGTCTTCAGACCCTGACAGCTGGGCAATGCCCTAGCAGGCCTTCCTTCAAGGAGGGACTTTGGGCCTCATTACACGGAAGGCGGTAAGGGTTAACGGTCACCGGTAATGGTACCGGTGACGGTTAACCCTTACCGCCTTACTACGAGGTCCCTTTGCGGGTAGGTACTTTAACGCCTGCTGTTTAGCAGGCATTAAAAACCAACCCACAAAGGGACCAGGGTGCTAATTACGGTACCTCAATTTGCGGCACCATAATTAGTGCCTAGTGCCTTCCCCATTCCCATAGAGCCCTATGGGGCAAAAATGGGAATGGGGAAGGGCAATGGGGGAAGGGGGAATTACCGCCCCGCCAACCTTGGAATAGGGCGGTAATTCCCCTTTCCACCAAGGCGGTGCCAGTATTTTACTGGCATGGACCAAGGTGCTAATAGCTAATAGCACCTTGGTCCTCCGCCTACCGTGGAATGAGGCCCTTTGTCTGTGTGGAGGATGGCTGTGTGGGCAATGCACCAATTAGTGCATTAATGCACTTTTGTTCCATTATTTGATGTTCACACTTACGTGTAACATTTAACTTGATGTGCATCTCACACGTAGGAGTCATTCAGTAGTTGGTACATTTGGCAGAGTTAGATCTGGCTGTGTTGGTGGCCAGTCCTGCTGAAAAAATGGATGTGCCCTTCTTTCTAGGGTTGTGTCAGACAGGAAGAGGCAAATATAGTAGATGTGTCCGAGTTACGTTTATGTAATTGAAGTTGTGTCTGTGGGAGTGTATGATGGATTTTGGATTAATCAGGTGGTGTCATGGAATAATGGCATTTTAGGCATGAAGCACATGTGTTTGGTATTCACTGAAATGTTCATGGTTTTGAAAGAGTTATAGCATGTGCAGCAGGTTACACCTGCAAAATGATGGGGTAAATGCGATTCAAGCAGTGTCGCAATGCATCATGCTTCATGGTATCATCTTGGATGTGTGTTGTTTATGTATGGGTCTCTGGTATAAGTGCAGTATTGGATTGCAGTATTTTTGCATTTTGTGAATGATTTCTTTCTTTGTAGTCAATTGACAAAGTCTGACGTGTGTCTCTTTTTTTGTTGGAAAGGAAGTTCTGAGGCATGTCTTTTCTTAGCGAATCGGTTAAATTTATATGAGATGGTGTGCCTGCTTTATGATCTTCCTGGTTTAAGTCTTTGCATTAAGGAATTATTTTTTGTGTGTGTAAGTTACTCAATAGTTAGTCAAAAAGTCACATGGTTTGACTTGCTGCAATCGTTGATGTAGTTAATATATTTGGCTCCTTTGATTCTCTTTATTTGCACGAATTACAATGTACATGTGTGATGCTGCAAATGCATTGGAGGGACAGGGCCTCCCTGTCCTTGTCCTATAGTCCTTTTTTATGTGTGTTCTGTATTTCCTTCTGCACAGGAGCCCATGTGGGACTCCTTGCGGTGCAGCTCTTCCTCTTTTTAGGGTTTGGTGTACAGACCCTTGGGATACCCTCGGGATCCCATGGGTGGAGGTACAACCCTGTACACCTCGTGTATGTTTTTGGGCACCTGTGTGTGGCCCACAGAGCAGAGTATGGGCTGGTGGCAGCTCCATGCTGAATTTGACTCCATTTTAGGATACCCAGGGCCTGCCATTGGAATTATTTGATTCCTGATGGGTGACCAGATGGGCCCTGTGACCTCTTGCATTCTATCACCTATTACCTTGTTTTCCCGAAGTCCTGGAAAGCCCTGACACTGTCCCTTCCCACTGACTGGCGGTTGGGTGGAAGTTCCAAATATGGTATTGCGGGCAGTCCAGGCCAGACTGGCTGTAGCCTTCCCAATGACTGTATGCTGTGGGTATGCCCTTAGGGTGGGACCTGGGTGAATGGAATGTGTGAGGAATATGGATTTCATGTTATGTGTGTTTAGTTTCTGGTATGTGACACAATGACTGAGACAGCACTGCCCGTAACTGGTATGAATACAGTGTGGAGTGCTGAATGGCTGGGTACTTGTCCCAATACACATTCCTTCTTGTGAGTGTCGGGAGGGAGAAGAATGGATGAATGCATTGTGAGCCTGATTGGATCGTTACCTGCATGAATGCCCTTCTGAATGATTGGTTGCCTGAGTGTGACCCAGCAGAGTGAATGAGAGACCTAACAGAATATCTGGGGACCTCTCACTGATGGAAATCATTCAGAAGCTGACGTTGATACTTGATGTTTAACTTTGAAGCCCACTGGAAGAAGAAGAATTGCTGCTGCTGTCCTTCACCAATCTGAAAGCTGCTGTGTCTTCAAGGAACTGATCCAAGAGCAGACCTGGTTACTAGACTTCTTCCCGTGCTACGAGAGACCATTGTGCACCAGCTGATCTTTGCCAAAGCTCCCTGGAAGTCAGACCCTCGAAAGGCTGCCGACCAAAGAAGGGGACTGCTGTGGAATCCAAAGTGAAGCGCCCAGACATTGAAGTCCATCACCACCGACGACCACCGTCTCCGACCGGAGCCGCAGTGCTCCTTTGCCTAAGACATTTGATCTAAGGATTTTCTCCCTCATCACCGACAACCACTTTGTCCCGCCAGAGAAAGTCAAGGCCACTGATGCGCCAAGGAGTATCCACCAGTCGGTTTCCCACCACCCAAAGACCGCAAAGAAGCTGATGACCTGACACCCTCGCTAATAGGCCAAAGATCTTCAGTCACTCTTTGTGGCAACAAACTTTCATCATCGAGGTGCCCCACACACCTCATCTTTGCTGGACGTCCACGACCGATCGTCCAAGAGCACCACCAGGACCGAAGCTGCTACCCAACACCGTTGTTCACCTTTTCTTCGTGGGATCTCAATGATCTTTGACTCCTGCCTTAAAGGGGGTCACTCAAAAAGGATCCGTCGATGACCCAACATCAAACTCTGCTAAACCATGTACATTGGGCTGGTAGAACTTTTATAGAAGGAGATAAAAATCTAATAGACAATATATGGGCTGGGCTTGTCAGTATTCTGCCAATTGTCTAACCACTTCTTTCCCTCCTAAATCTATGATTGATACCTTTTGCTATATTGATTTGTATGCTATTAGAACTGTCTACATTTGATGCATTTTAATGGAATCAGAGTAATAGTGAAACTGTATATATTTACCATTTTAGAATTGTCAGAGCACAAAGTGTGTTATTGTGATTGTGTATATAACGTGAACCTTATTTATATAAAGACTGTGTTTTCACTAACATAGCTTGTGGGCATTCCTTTGTGGGTGCTTGGGGACGACAATGTATTTAAGAACAAGCCCACATCACCTCCTGAGCACTTCCTTGATTTCTCGTCCAACGTTACAAAATAGAGAATCTTGGCGGTGGTGCTCTTTTACCTCTACTCTGTCATATAGGTAGCACAAGTACAGATAGCTCCCTCCAGTCATTACAAAATGTTTCCATGGATTATAAAGGGGTATCTTTGTTTTCTCTTGTGGTTTGATTTATTCAACCTTTGACATATAAATTTCACAGCTTATACTAAATTCCAAGGAGGTGAGCTGAGGATGATAGTGGGGAGCGAGGGCTAAAGTAGGGAGTGAGATGGGCGGATATTTATGTTGGGGAAAGTACATTTATAGTTTTGAAGATGATGAGAATGAGTTTATACATTGCCCTCTGTCTAATAGATAACCAGCCATAGTGATGACAAGCTGGAGAGGTGGAAGTAAAGAGGGGAAGTTTGAAGAGTGTATGGACAGCAAAGTTGAGGACTTTTTTGATATGTGAAAAAGCATAGTTCGGAAGGCCATAGAGTAGACAGGAACAGTAGTGAGATTGAGAGAGTACTAAAGAGGAAATTAGGTGCTTAGCAGTGTTGTCCTATTTTTCTACCATTGAGGAGAATATGTCTGGCTGATTTGAAGCTGAAGAGTGAGAAGTTGTGAGATTGGTCAAAGATGACATCAAAGTTGTGAGCAGAAGCAGAGTAGGGAAGGTAGGCAGGAGGGAAGAATAGAATAGGGGGGAGGAAGAGATAGCCTGTTTGGATGGGAAGTAGAAAACTCCAGTCTTAGTGGAGTTGAGAATGAGTGAGTAAAATGCCATCCAGTATTTAAAGCCAGAGAGGCAGTTTGAAATGTTTTAACATAGCTTGTCATATTAGGAGGGAAAGGAAAAGAGGATCTGAGTGTGATCAGCAAAGGGTTGATATCAGAAGCAATAGGAGGAAATCAAGGTGCCCTGGGCAGAGGTGTTGAGAGTGAAGAGAAGTGGACCCAGGACTGGCACTTGGGGAAAACAACAGTAAGAAGGGTGAGAGGCGAGGCAAACCTGTGCAGGATACCTGCAAGTGTCTGGTGTCGATATATGATGCAAACCAAGCGAAGGCTTGCCCCTGAAGCCTAGAAGGGATAGTGTTGAGAGAAGGTCTGAATGGTCAATGGAATCGAAGGCAGCAGAAAGGATGAGAAGAAGAACAGATGAATAGTTACAATGGTGAGCATACGAGATGTATTTGCTCTCATTGAGTAGAGCTGACTCAGTATAGAGCAGAGGTCTGAAGCCAGATTTTAGAGGATCACAGAGGTCCACAGAGGTTGTGTATGTCAAGGAACATTGTGAACAAGGAACATAGTGAGTCAGTTGAAACTACACGCTTTAGGAATTTGCAATATCGAGATAGAAAAGAGACAAATGATGGCAGGACAGTCAGGATCTAGGCCAGGTTTCTTAAGGAAAGGGATGCCAGTAGCCGACTCGTAGGATGAAGCAAAAGTGGCACTGCCAAGAGAGGTGATGAAGAGGGAAGTAAGATATGGCACAACACTGGGAGCTGAATTTCACTATGTGTGGGGATAGAGTGTCGATGGGGGACCTTGAAGAGTTACCTCTAAGGAGAAGCTCAAGAATACAATCTCGAATAATGGAGGCAAAGGAAGACATTGTGGCAGGAGAATAGTAGAGGTGGTAGAGAAAAATGAGGAGGAGGGGGATATTAGGTAATTTTGAATGTTGGAACTTTTTGAAGCAAAGCAGAGAGCGAGCATTAGCAGAAAGAACAGAGGAGATGGAGGTTGGTTTAGGAAGTGAATTCATTTAGTTGAGAGATTTTGGAGGGGCCCAGAGTGAAAGGATTGAGACAAAATTAGAGAGAAAGATAGAAGTCAAGTTTGGCGAAGTCAAGAACAGAGGGGTCATTTTGGAGAGTAGTTAGGTACAGTTGGATATCTGATTAGTGTCTAGATCTTTTCCAAGTGCCAAGGTGTATCCTCATTGCTGTTTTCAGGGTGAAGGTGGTATGTGTAATCCAAGGCAGTGGAAGGAGGGTTCAGGAGTTGAATGTAGTAAGAGGGAAGTGAGAGGAGAAGGGAGCATAATTAGCAGTGTTTTATTTGGTAAAGGTTTTATCAATGAATGGGACAGTGAATTTTGAATTGGAGGAGAGATACTGATGTAAGACAGAGAGGTAGATAGAACATTTGGGAGAGGGAAACTTGCACTTGGTAATAAAAGTGGTAGATGGATATAGGAGGGTGAAAGTAGAAGTAGGGATTGAGGCAAATGTGATGGAATAATCAGAGAAGGAGCAGTGAAGATATTTTTTTTAAATGTATTTTATTTTGGTTTATTACAAACCTTAAAAAAGAAAAACAACTTCACATTTACAATTAAAAGAGAAAAACAAACAAGAGAAGGAAAAAAAGCAAATCAATACATTTCTTAACATCATCTTGAAAAAGGAAAGCATTAAAAATAAAAGAACATAATCGTCAATACTCATTTATGTCTCTTGAACATTAGCATTCATAAGTCTCTGTGTTATTTTATCTAAAAAGAATGCTAATGCAAATATCAAATTTTTGTTAATGCCTTCGTGCAGTATCCGCCATCAGTCTTCCGCACACCGGTCTGGATATTTATCAAGTTCGAAGCATAAGTTACTAGTTCTTTCATCTCTCATTTCAGAACAAAACAAGATGCTTCACAGATTCTAGTTCAAGGTTACATAACCTGCACATGTTATTGATTTGTTTATCCACGTTTCTCATAAAATATCCCACATCTCGTGTGACAAATTTATTCAATCTGAATTTTAAGAATGTTGTTCTTATCTTATTACAAGGGAACTTCACTATGTATTCTGGAATGGCATGTAGTTTTTTAGCTTCAAACAGCGCGTTGTTCATTCTGGTGTGTTGGATTCATTTTTCATTTGTTTCGATCCAATCCTGCTCATATAGCTTCTTTTTTACTGTGTTCGGATTACATATTAGCTGTTTTTTATCGTATCTAGTTGACTCAAAATGTTCTCGCAGGCATTTCTCCATTGATTTAATATGCTTTCCAGCTCTGTATCTTTGTCATTATTTAGTATCTGAAATTGAGATATATTGTCACCTCCGATTGCTTTCCTATAAAGTGCTAAGGAATTCCAGGTTATTGCAGCGTTCATTGATGGTAAACTGACCTCATACCTTATGCAAGCAGTAGGAAAACCTTTTGGCAATTTTAAGATCCTCTTCCAGATAGCATGTTCACATCTTGACCATATTTCATAGTTGCTGACAAACATCGTCTCAGCTCCATATGTTAATATTGGAATGATTTTATTCTTGTAAAAGCGGATTACAGGTAGCATTGTGAATTTACCATACTTTTTGTGTAACCTGTCCATTTGTGCAGCCATCTGATTACATTTAGATGCCAGTTTTTTTTGATCATCGGTTCATCGTTAATGCTCGAATTTAACGTGATTCCCAGATATTTTACTTCTTTGACCACAGACAGAGTCTCCTTTCCCAAAGTCCAGATATATCTTTCGGACTTTGTATTTTTGTTTGCTCCTTGAAGATATTTAAATATCAGAAGCTTGGATTTTCTTCCATTTATCACAGGTCGGTTTTCTTGGATATATTTTTCAAGAGCATTTATTTTTCTTTGACGTCCAATTGGGGTTATATCCAATAGCACAATGTCATCTGCATATATTAATGTGCTTACATGGTGCCATTGATTTTAGGTGGAAAGGACTTCACTTCCTCAATAGATCTTCTTACGTCTGCTATAAAAAAAGTTGAAGAGCGTTGCTCCTAAAGAGCACCCTTGTTTGACTCCACGGGTTGTTCGTATTGGAGCAGTTACATCTCCTTTTGTGTCAAGCCGCATTTGTATTGAAGTTTCACAATATAGTGCTTTAATAAAAGAAACCAGGCTTACCAGTCATCCTTCTTTCAACATTTTAGACCATAGAATCTCTCGGTCCACACCATCAAAGGTGTGAGCCATGTCAATGAAGGCGATGTGTAGCGGCTGTTTCTTTCTGATTGCTTCCATTTTCAATATGTTCAGGATTAGCAAATTTAGGCTACAACCTACCCCTTTAACAAAACCTGTTTGTTTTATGTCGGCTGCTCCAACTTGCTTTATCCATGTTGATAGTTTAGATAAGAGTTGAGTCGCAAACATTTTCCCCACTACTTCCAGTAGTGCTATGGGTCTGTAATTTCCCAGATGAAGTCGTGAACCTTTTTTATAAATCGGTACAATTATGGCACATTTCAATGTATTTGGAACTTTCCTGTTGTTTATTATGATCTTAAAAATCTAAGTACAGAAGTCCGCTCATTCCTCTGGATTTTTTTAAGATGGCATTCGTGAGACCGTCTGGCCCAGGAGCTTGGGAAGAACTGAGTCTCTTGATGTTATTATAGATCTACTCTTTAGATATGGCTATATTCCATTGTTCAAAAGTTTGTTCGTCCTGGTTTTCATAAGGATATTGTTTTTGGAATAACTCACTGTAATGTTTAACCAATTCTTATTCCGTCACAACATTACAGATACTGGAGCTCTGGGGGCATTCTATTTCATTTATTTTAGCCCAAAAGTCTCTTGAGTTTCTTTGTGCCAGAAAAATCATCATTTGTTCTGCGTCGTTTTGTTCCATGGCCATCCTGTGCCATTTTAACCAATTTTTGTAACTCATTTTGGCCCTCTTTTTTTCACTGATCTTTTCGTTTCTGTCAAGACAGGACTACTCTATTTCTCTCAATCACCTCTCAGTTCCCTATTTTTCTCAACAACATTTTGATTATAAACATGTTTCCTTACAGCTTCTTTTTGGTTCGGGCGATTGTAGGTTCTGTATACTTATAGTAAGCCATTATATTCTAGGATGTTAACCCCCTCAATATTATGTTGGTCTATTAATGTTTCTGTCAAAATGACGATGTTCTGGGCCTTTAGTCTTAGCCAATTTTGTCCAGGCTCCGCTTCAACTATTTCATTCCACTTAGCACGTATTATAGCTCTTTGGAATTGAAAAGACATTGTCAACAGATTATGATCGGTTTGAGCCATTTGTATTATTTTCAAATCACTTACTTTAGAGGTCATATTTTTAGAGGTGATTATGTTATCAATTATGGAGCTTAGAACATCACATTCCTACGTGACCTTAGGGGGAATATCACCCCTTATGCTTCCATTAAGGATGTCCAGGCTTCTGACATTTAACTCTTAGAGCACCACTGTGCGTAACTTATCATTCAATGTCTTTCTTTTTTGGCCTCTTGTTTCAGATATTAAGTCTATGTTAAAATCACCACATATGATTGTGTAAGGATTCACTTCCACAGATGTTATATTGTCCAACAAAACAGTGATGATATTAGAAACAGAGAGTTCAGAGTAAATGAGAATAGGGCAAGGAAGTTACCACTGAATGGGTGAAACAATGATCACCGTCAGCCTCTTGAAAGCAGGCATAACAACACCAGTCACCCACAAGTTAAACGGCTTGAAACAAGGCGGCCCCATCGCAGCAAACTTACACAATTTATTCACAGCTGATATTGAGGAACATATACTCAGCCCTGCAACAAACCCCCCCAAGATCAACTCTATTGTGGTTCCTGTGATGCTTTATGCAGACAGCATTATCCTCCTAGACAAGACGACAGCAGGACTACAAACCAGCCTGACCTTACAAACTGGATACATGAACCAAAATGAGCTGACTATTGACATAAAAAAACGAAGGTAATGTCACTAGCTAAGATCCCTTTCAAAAAACAAAAACACCCTACTATTAAGCTTTATGGAAAACCAATAGAAGCTGTTACCACCTTCAAATACCTTGGAATCCCAATAAACCAGTCCAAGGTGAGAGGCTCAATGGCTTGAAAAAATTGAACAGAGGAGGCAATGCTTAACGCAAGCTCCATCAACTGGACAATGTACGAGGCAAAATTCTGGCGGAAAATATTAAATCTCCTCCTATCCTATCCCATGCCAAGAATCAGACACGATATGGCAACACAATCACTGGATTGCATTGTACTCTGGAAGCGACTGGATATATTCCGCAAGATACTATCCAATCATAAAACTCCAGTCATACACATCTTGAGGCTCCATCCAAACACTTTCAATAATGCAACCCTACATGATTGGAAACACAAACTGATGCAAGAAATGGCTAGTGAAGACATTTCAGAGGAACTTCTAACACTCCGACCTCAACATGCTAAAATTAAACTGATGCACAACGATTGGATAAAAACGGACTAGCTGAAAAAAACCTATCAATAAAACCTCCAGTGTACTGCAGACATCCAAGCAATTCATGAACTACCAAAATACCTGACGTTTCCTGACACTAACATCAGAACAACGTTCATGAAAATACGATTAAACGCTATCTCTACAAGAGCCAACCTGGCCATCGCTAGACTGATACCCTTTACAGAACAACATTGCCGCTTCTGCAAACCGCAAGGAAGGCCCAAAACCTTATATCACCTTGTGATGGAATGTAGTCTACTCTCCAATCAAAGAGAACGTTTTGGCACCTTCTTCAAACTTTCCTCACAACAAATGTAACCAGTAGAAAGATGCACTGCGTTACTGAACGGACAAAATAACAAATACATGTACACAATTGCTCTATTCCGCCAAAACATCCTCGAACTCAAGAAACAGATATATTAGGAAGCCCTAATTCTCATTTTTTGAAAATCTGATTCTCAACAAATGAAAATGTTTATAAACAAACTACACCATTTACAAATAAATTAAACAAATGGGTGTTAAGAGTGGTGAAGGAGAACTGAGTTAGTGCCAGTGCCCAGTGACAATGAGGTGATGATGGGGATAAATTGACCAATGAGTTGGGAGAGGTGGTCAGTAAATTGACCAGCAGGACCAGGGTCTGATAAAGAGATAGATTGTGAAAGCCATAGGGCGCTGTGATTGTGGAGCATATTCGAAATAGTGGTAATAGGGAAGTAGGAGAGATAGGAAGTTTGGACGATACAAACAGACCTACACTACAAACCCTGCACAATGGGTGGGGAGAGTGGGTGAAGGTGTAAGCAGGGTGAGATTGGCTACAAGGGTTGCAGAGTGTGAGAGTACATTTCAGGTTTCTGTTAGGAGATCAAGAGAGAGAGAATGGGGAACGAAGAAAGTTGCAGGTAAAGGAATTTTTGTTACCAACAGATTTTATATTCCACAGAGAAATAAAAAGAGAATGAGATGAAAAAGAATACTGATGTTGAGTCTGCAAAGTAGAGAGGCACTTGGAGATGATGTGAGAAGAGGAAGTGAGATGAATGTTAGAGTTGGAGGTTTTGTAAATAGGATGAGGTGAGTGAGAAGAGGGGTGGCATTGAGGAAACGATATGATAGGAATAGGAAGAGAGCTGAAGTGGTTTTGAGGAGAGGAGAATGAAGAAAGAAGCAGAAGAGATAGGAAGAGGTACTAAGAGAAATGCATGGTGAGGGCAAGGCTAAGTGAAGATGTAAGAGGTACACAAGCAATAAACAGGACACAGCAAAGCAATAGCTCAAAGGCAAAGAGGCTGGGGGAAAGGCTTGATTTTGGCAGTTAGCTGTTTGCCCTTTGGTGGATCACCCAGGGCTGAGTCTCCCCAAAGCAAGGAGTCAGACAATAGAAGTGGGGAAGAGCAACCTAATTGTGGGAAGGGATGGCCGTACCACCAGACTCTGGCTACAGAGCATGGCATGCCAGGAAATGAAGTCCTGGTACAGATGCCCTATTTGTCACTGGATGGTGGTGCAGGTGATCAGCCTTGATGGAGGATGCTTTGCTCATATTAGCGGCTGTCTTAGGCAGATGGAATGAGTGCTGTTGTGATGAGCTCCATGTTGCTATTAGCTCAGTTGACGCCCCTCTCGTGAGGAGAAAAACCTTTCAAAAATGGTAGTTTTGGGGTCAGAGGTCATGCGAGAACTCTGTGGATCTATTCTAGATATTTCTTGTAGTTCCAATGACCTTTTCATGCAGCCTCATTGAGATTGAATGAGTCCTGGAACAAAGGCTTGCAAGTATCTTTAATCCTAAACTTATAACCCAGCACTGGGGAATGCAATCATATACGGATGAAAGGAGTTATGTTTTTTCTTTGTGGCAGCCAGATCGCAATATAGTGAATAGGTGCCTAACACTGTGTTGGTGCCAGACCAATCAAAGTCCCACAGTTTGTTATTCAATTTTGTTGGGTTGAAGATAACATCTTGCTTGTAAACTGCCACTTGAGAGAGGATGTGGTCACAGTTCTCGACAAGCCAATGTATGCCTTTGCCTATTGCTATGTTATTTAATTCAGGTCCTAAATTCCTGGCGGTATGATGAATCGATAATGAATTCCATTGTATTGGAGCTTGGAGAGAAGTCAATTCTAGTTCCTACCTTATTCCTGATATAGAAAGAGATTTTTATAAACTTAACACATTCCTCCAAAGGATGCCCTCAATGACTCTTAACGTATGCCAGGTCCTAGGTTCCAAATGCCAAGGCCATAACAATTGGTAGACACTATCTTGCCAGAAATTGGCTATTATACATTTATTCTGGGTGGCATATAATAGTATTATGGGCTTCAATAAGTTATGTAATTGATTTAAATATCATCCAGTTTAACTTCGGGCGATACCAGGACCTGGAGACTCTTAGAATGTTTGTTTTAGTCTTGTAATGTTCTATCTCATTAGCATTCATTAAACTAGAGAGCTTATTGAGCAAACGCTGAAGACCGATATATCTCTGATAAATGAGCATGATGTTGTCAGCGTTATCAAACCATGTTATTACCCTTTTCTCGATTAAGGCAGGAAAAAAGAAATTGCCTTAAATATCCCATCTAAACTCCAATGTGGGTATGCTTATGCAATGCAATTAGAATATCCACTATCCCTGCTGGAAGACCCCACTTTTCAGTTTCCTGCACAGATTAGATCTGTTTACAAAGTCAAATGCTGATATTAGGTCTATTGTTGCAATGTAAATTGCTTTATGCTTTCCATTCGTCCTGTATGCTAGCCAATATAAGAAGCAAAAGAATATATGAATTCAGCATTAGCCATTAACATTAAATACACATCAATACATAAAACTGCAGTAAAACATAAAACCAAAACTCTGATAATATTATTAAAAAGGTATGCCATACCTACTGAGAAACTCCGTTACAAACATGAACATATCTCATATAAAATTCAAATCATTAAAATTCATACATAAACACATAGGCATTAGTGGTATCTATTTTTCAGAACATAAGAAAATGATATCTTGTAAGAGTATTAAACATAGGAAATATCAACAGGAAATGTAAGATATTCTCTTCAAACCTTAACCCACAGGAGCATTCTTTATGGGCTAATAATGGTAAGATATTGATACAAATCATTCATGTTATTTTTCTATACTCCGGAGCTCTCAAGGAGCTTGCAAAGCCTCTTTCAATTATATTCCAGCAAGAGGCGACGTAAAGTGACATTGACGGTAGTGAGCATAAACTGTTCATCATACGTACATGTTTCATCCTACAGCCTTATCCCTAAAAACAGTCTTCCGTTCTGCCGGGGAATTAATTTGATTAAGTACAATACCCCACTTCTTTATCAAAGCATTTCTGTATTTGCACCGTGTATATTTTTTGGAGGCCAGCGACAGGCGCATTTCCATCACAGCATTTAGCCTAATGGGGTTTTCAATATAACATTTTTCAGTTTTAACAAAAAAATCCAAAAACATATGCTCAAAAAGAACTGCAATGCTGTGAACCCCAAGTTCTGCTCGTAATTCATCCCCTGGCGCACTGGGTCCAACACCTGCTATATTTCTTAGGAATTCATTCTGTACCATATTCAGTCTTGCGTAGCTAGAGAAGCCCCATATTTCACAGCCGTATGATGCAGACGAATAAACTTTAGCTTCCATTGCCCTTTACCATTTTTCCATTCTCTTACCTCCAAATTTGTGATAGAAGCACCTCAAACCTGTGAAACATGTTTGAATTTGTTTTACTATCTGTTTAATATGTTGGAGCCAGCAATTGCCAATCTGATGGAACAAAATGCCTAAATAGTTATATGCATTCTCCATTAAGAAATTGATATTATTTATGGCTCATACAAAGTTAATTTTACTATTTCCAAATGGCACTTTCTTTTTTTTCTGCAAATTTAGTTCAAGACCATGCTCTATAAAAACTGCATAATATAAAGACTGTTGGAGACCCCTGTGTGTTAAATCGAGCAAAGCCGTTTCATCAGCATACATTTGTGTCCCATATTTTGTACCATTAATAGCCAGAAGATTAATATTCATTAAAGAATTGCATGGGTCAACATCTGATAAAAATAAAATAAACAGTAATGGAAAAAACGGGGCACCTCTGTCTAAACCCCTATATTATTAGCAAATGTATTAGAATAACCAGCTAGGCCTGGGTATCTTACAGCAGCTGATGTTTCCGTATACATAAATTTGGATTAGATGAAGCAATCCGCTGGCACCCCCAGCCAATGTAGTTTTTTTTTTCTCCACAGAATTGCCCTATCTAAATAATTCAATGCTTTCGACAGATCCAGGAATGCAGCACAAACAGATCATTCCCTAATCTTAACATATTTTTCTCTAATAATATTCAACAAATTGCAGTGGTCCACCGTGCTGTAGCCTTTTCTAAATCTTGCCTGTATTTTCGGGCAAATGCTGTTAATCTCTGCCCATTCTTCTAACCTTGTCAAGAAACATTTTGTAAACATTTTGCTCATACTATCAAGCAAAGAAATAGGCTGATAACAACATATAACCCTGTTTTCTGTTTATGAATAATCTGTTTGTCACTGGGCCATTCTTCCAAAACAATTGAAGCAAACCAAAGATCGTACTGCTAATATCAAGTAATGTGATTGGACTTTAATTCAAGGGAACAGAATTCACCTGTCTTGAAAATTGGGACCACGTGAACTGTATGCCAGGAGTCTGAAAACTTGCCCCATCTTACACATTCCCAGAAGAGAACTAACAATGTCTCAGACCATACTGCTCCAAAGGCAATAAAGATGCTCCATCCATGCCAAGAAACAAGCCCACATTCAGGCACGGGTTTCGGGAGCATCCAACAACACAGCTGAACTTTTCAAGATCTTCAGGGAACTAGCCAACCCTTCCACAGTCTCCTCCTCTCCTTCTTCCTCCCAGGCCCTCTGCAATGCACTGGCCCCTCACTTTGCCACTGAAACCCAGGACATCCTGAACACCCTTGCTATCCACCCTCCCTACCCTTCCAACACCCCCTTGCCTCCCTTGGCCCTGCACCCTGATCCTTCTCCTCCTTCTCCCCTGTCACACCTGAGGAAGTTACCAGACGTGTCCGCTCCATTAAGGTCTCATCTAAACAGGTTTCCCCTTGATGATTCAGGACCATCAAGGATAACATAGGCTCTCTTTCCCCTGCACTCGCTGATTTCTGCATTCACTCTTTTGTCACTGTATCTTTCCCCTCCTCCCTTAAGCACTTCCTTGTGTGCTGACTCCTGAAAAAACCTTCAGCATATCCTACCTGCACTGCCAACTACCACCCTATTTCCATCATCCCCTTCCTGAGGAAACCTCTGCAAGAGCTAGCATTGCCCCAACTCAACACACACACTGAACTTGTTGGTGGTCTCCACAACCATCAATCTGGATTCTGAGCATCCAGAGGCATGGAACTGCTCTTCTGAACACCTGTGAAGAACTGCTCAAATTCTGGCCTCCAACCCCCCCAGCTGTCCTCATCCTTCTTGATCTCTCTTCAGCCTTTGACAAAGTCAAACATTCCATCCCCATACAAAGGCTACACAATACCCTTAATATCTCGGAAAAGGCACTGAACTGGTTGACATCCTTCCTAACTGAGTGCTCTTCCCATGTTATCTTGGGCCCATTCTCCTCTCCTACTTCCTTCTCCAACTGTGGTGTTCCCCAGTTGGAGAAGGAATTCTCCAGTTGGCTCTCTCCTTGACTCTTTAACATCTACTTCAATCTGCTTGCATGCCTCACCCTTTCCTTCTCCACCAACTTGCAGTTTTATGCAGATGACACACAGCTCTTTTTCATACTTCCTGCCGTCCCTCTTGAAACCTGCATCATCCCTGACTGCCTATCTGCCATCCAGTCCTGGTGCACTTTCAACGATCTCTGCTTCAACGCGTGTACAATTGAGATCCTTCCCACTGGTATACCTTCACCCTCATTCTTCCCTTCACTCTGGCCTTCCTCATTGGGCTCTCCCCCTGCTCCTTCATCTGAAGCGCGAAACCTTGGAGTCATCTTCGACTCCTCTCTCTCCTTCCTCCCTCACACTTAGGATATTGCCAAGAAGTCCCACTTTCAGCTCTTCTTTCTCAAAGGGAATTCTCCCTTGTCTCACTTTCCACCTGAGGCTCAATGTTACCTGAGTCCTGTTTCTATCTAGGCTTGACTATTCCAATAGCCTCCTCCTGAATCTAGCTTCCTCCACTCTGCAACCCCACCAGCTTATCCAGAATAGGGCAGTGAGACTTATCCTTTGCCTTAAGCCCAGGGACGGCATCCCTAAAAAGTCTTCACTGGCTCCAGGTTGCTGCACAGATTACATTCAAATCCCTCTGCATCATCCACAAAGCTGTCTGAGCCTGGGTACCACACTATCTTCAACTTTATCTTACTCAATACTATCCCTCTAGCCCACTCCATTCCTCTGCAACCAACTCTTTGTGTGCAAAGCATTTTGCTAAACAGAGGGTAGGTAGTCAGAAGGTAGGTAGTCGATCGCTTTCCTCGTCCCGCTCACACCTGTGGAACTGCCTCCCCCTGCCTCTGCGCTTTGAGCAGGACTTTCTTAAATACCGGAAACATCTCAAGTCTTTCCTCTTTACCTACTCCTTCCCTTCTTATCCCCTCTTTTAATCCCACAGTTGCTGTTATTGGTGTCCTGGACCCTTATGCATGCTTGAGGCCCCTGTCCACCCACACCCAATCGGCCCAGCTCCTGTCTACCCTCTGCACTTGCATTTGCACACCCTCTACCCTGGAGGGTCGCACTTACACCTATCGTGGCTCCTAGCTGTGTAGCATTCAACAACCCAAGGATTTCATCTGTGGGTCACCCATGAGCTCGGACTCCCCAGCACTTACCCCCTCTGCCTTCTTCCTTGCTACACTGGCACGTTCTAAAGACTCACAAGGCATAGTAGGTTTGTACTTTCTTCCCTTTTCCCTTCACTGCTCTTATTAAATATTGAACAATAAATAAATATTATAGGTTATTTTTTAAAAACATCATTCGTTAAGCAGTCTGCACCTGCAGATCTCGAGTTTTTTAGCATCCTGATTCTATTTTCAATGTAAACAGATCATGTAGTGTAAGTTCCCTCTATTGGATTTTGAAAATCATTTTCGATTTCGCAAATCATTTTCTAAAGTGATTTGTCCACTGTTCCTTGGATATTACATTGATTGTACTGTATGTCTGCCTCTCATGGTTCTGATTACATATTGTCCAAAAATATACTTATTTTTGTTAAGGAGGAATTGCAGCATGATAACGTTATGTTTTTGTTGTGAAAGCCAAGTCTTATAGATCTATTTTATTTCGGATACCCTTTGTTTAAATATACCCCGTTCAATATTAGAGTATGTTAATATGTTAGTTTAGGACTACAATGTAATTCCATGTTCCTCCGCTGAACATTATAGCCACATTAATGAATATTATTTTAAATATTATTTTAAAGGAGATAATACTTAGTATGTGCACCAAGAAATGTGGCAGTAGTATCTTGTGTGCATTTATTTAAAGTGGGCGGAGCAAGGAGTCAACTTTTTACTCGTTCCTTATAACTTTTTGAAAAACGAAATATATATGTTATGCCTTTGTGCTAGCGGAATGCATAGATAGGTTTACCCTGAAATCTTGTTGGCATTTCCGAAAATGACTTTTCTTAAACTTTCAAATGCTTGCATGTTAAAAAATCAGAAAATATTCCATATTTTGAGTCAGCCTTTCAGATTTCTACAATAAAGGCTTCATAGTTTAAAACAATGTTTACTTTAATTGCGTTTTGACCAACTTTTAACTTGGGTGTTTCCGATAAGATTAAAAAAAAAAAATCGGCACAAATATCTACAACTTGGCTGCTTCGAATTTCCTCATTTTTTGAAGGCACCTGGATTATAGTGCAATTGATGCACTGAAAAAAAAAATGAAAATTGCCTTTGTCAATTGTGAGATATTAGCAATTGAAAATGTAAATGGTGCGGGCAGAGTGCGTTTAGGTGTCTGTGAGGAGAGACACGCTTTTGGCTTCACTCCGATGGACTTGCTTCCAGCTCTATTCCAGCTACAATGGCCCTTTAACTCAGCAGGAAGATTCATATCCTGGAGCACCCAGCGTGGAGCGCGGTGCACAGAGTGTGGGGATGAGTGTGTTCAGGTGTTAGGGTGGACGCAGGATGAGGTAACTCGAACAGAAAATCGAAAGGTAACATTGATACAGATCTGTTGAGAAACAAGTTCATGATTATATATCGCGCTGAATCTGCTGCTGCTACGTATGATAAATATTGACTCAGATTTCCATATTGTTCCATACGTATTGTTGCCCTATGTGTTGTGGATAGTATGCTACGCATTCCATGCCTGGGAAAGTGCTTTTGAAAGTCACATATGCATATTCCAAGGAAAGGAAAGCCATAAGGTAAATTCCCCCTAAAGCAAGATGCAACAGACATGATTTGCCAGGATACGGCTGGAGTGTTGACTCTATTGGCAGTTCCTGCAAACAAAAATAAACAGTTTAACTCATTGACAATGGGTAAAATAGAAGATTATTACCAACCTTCAGGAGCAATGGTTAATCACAATGTTAATTCTGTTTTTAACAAACACAAACTGGGGGCAGTGAATCCCACATAGTCTCCAAATGGCTCCAATACTGACTATTGTGGGATATATAAAAACTCTCTCTCATCTTTATGGTATCCGCTACAAGGAGCCACTGCGGAATGTATCACGGCAGCCCCATCCGCCGAAGAGCACGAATTAGCACCCAAAACCAATGGTGTTGTAAATGATTATGTGAAATCGATTCTGATGGTTCCTTTGGCCAATCTGTATTGCTCTGAGTAGTTATCTGGTATTCCTGAAGTGACCATTGCTGATACGTCTATGAGTGCACAGGCTGTTGAGACAACAGTGCAACGGCTATGGACCTCGCCCAACCTTTGTCCAAGAAATACATTATGATCAGCTTCTGGTGCTCAGAAGTGCCCAAATAGAACATGAAACAGCAGTATGCTTAATTCCAGTAATAACAATAAATCCACAGAGAGCATTGTAAATTATACAGTAACAATTGTACTAAATTATGTGGAGTAATATTGGAGGAAGTTAAAAAACAGGGCACAATTATTGCAACCCTGGACAATCGATTACAAGTAGTGGGTTAAACTACCAAATGTTTGGATAGTCCCGGCACCAGTGCAAAAAATGGACTTGGCCAATGCAAGTTTCCATCAGGAGGTAACAGCTATCTCTACTGCCATGAATTTGCAGGAAGAGGACACCTCAGATCTAACTATGTATAAATCAAGAAGGAAAAGGTACCTGGCTAAATGAGCTCAATTGCGTAAACAAGTTGCAAGTTGTAAATTGCCCCTATATTTAAAATGCTGTCTAATGATCGCCTAAAATCTTCCTCAATTGCACCCAACTTATTACAGCCAAAGAAGGATGCCAGCTGTAGTGTTTGTTGGCGCTCCAGTGAGGCAGAGGTTGACTGGTACGTTGACTAGTTGGTTAATCGGGGAAAGCTGATATCCAGTGCAACATGAAGGGGGCAAATCACTGCCAACAATAGCCCTGGGTCAAAGTGAAATGTCCTCTCTGTTAATGGAGAATGTGTTGGCAAAGGAGGACATTCCGATATCTGCACCAAAGCTGGTGATTCAGCCTCCTCAGCCTCCACTTGTTCAGCTTGTTAGTTTGGCCCCCACTGAAAAAGAACGTAAGGCCTTTACAATTGGTTGGGAGGCTTTAACATTAATGGGAAAATGTACTAACAGATCTGATTTGCTTAAAGTTTTCAAAGATATACCTGCACTGAGAGTGTTATCATCATCAGATTTTAGCTTTGTTGAGCCAGTCATTCTTAATGGAGGTTATTTTGCATACGTGCATTGTTCGACTGTGGAAGTACCAACACTGATACGTAGCCATCAGTAGTCCATTCAGAAATATAATGATAATGATGTGTTATTTATATAGAGCCTTATGAGTTATCCCTGTACCTGTGGTATTGACGATGCCGGCTTTGACTATCAATACAAAGGTTGTTAGTCTAGAAATGACCCTATAGTATATATAATACACATATTATGTTGGCCAGAAACAAATTGCATCATGTACGATACAATGCCAGCACGGAATCGTAAATTTATTGAGAATAACAAAAGGGCGTTCATTTTGTGAAATATCCGCATTTGCTTTTTTCTTTTTCTGTAAAACCGCTTTGCAAAAGATATTCTATACTTCAAACGCATGCATGGCGCAAGGCCACAGCCTGAATGCTGTAAGATAAACACAGACAGGAATGTTAGACGATACAGAAATACATTGTTTTCCTCCCTCACGACTTCCTTGGAGGCAAGCAGAAACTGCATATAATCAGCGGCCCAGGTGCCGGCCTGTCTCACAAACTCTGTAGCACTAGGCAGTTAAAGCATGAATTATATTCTTTCTAGCGGTACTCCCTTGTGGAGAATGATATTTTCTGCCTCAGAACTGTCTGACCCTTGGTACATGAATAGAAACGCACAGACAATGTGTTAAAGAATGTCTCTCCTACGAACATGATAGCCTTGCTCTACTAAGAGCTCTATGTTCTCCATAACAAAGAACTGTCTCTGCCACTGTTGCTAGAATAAGTGTATTTAGACTGAATAAGGACTTGTCATAATGTGTCATAATTGTCATGATTGTCAATCATCGAACCCTAGCCTAAAAGATACATTGTGGGTGTCCTATATTGCCTTCTAAAAGATTGCATGTCATGTATAAATATTTTTACTTGAGCGTTGCTCGCTCTCTTGCATCTCACGAAGCCTGGATTCTCACGTTGCAAGACGTTAGACCCCAGTCAGCCATCTGAGAATACTTTGAAATAAACTAGACTTGTTTGGAAAAACAAACCTTGTGTCTGTCATGTCACTAGCATATGGTGATTGTGCCTTAGTTTCCATGTGAGGGGTCTTTACGGCCTAGCAAATATTGCACTTGAACAGGGACCCTCCCCCTTTCGCTCCATCGTACACGTTCAGTTTGAAGAAGGCAAAAAAACTAATCGAGGATGAAGCCATCAAACCAAGAGCATCGAGGCGAGGGTCCTGAAACGAGGTAGATTGAGTCAGACACGCAATCACGACAGTTCTTAGTTATGTTATGTTATGTTATGTTATGTTATTTGAATTTGTAAGGCGCCAAAGCCTGTGGGCATCCAGGCGCCGAAAGATGGAGGAAGATGCAGATGCGAAGACAGTCTTAGCTAAACAGGATGGTTTTTAGCTGTTTGCGAAAAAGATGATGATCCTCGGTTTTACGTAACCTGATTGGCAGGATATTCCAGGCTTGGGCGCCCTGCAAATGAAACGCCCGCCCTAGTCCACGGGCGCTGTGAGTACGTGGTATTACCAACTTGGAGCCATCCTTAGATCTTAAGCATCTATTTGGTTTGTAGATTTTAATCCTCTCCTTCAAGTATGCAGGGGCATTGCCAAAGATACATTTGTGACACGTGGTGAGCAGTTTTGAATACGGGCAGCCACCGGGAGCCAATGGAGTCTCCTTCTGGCAGTGCTGGTAGGTTCAGAGTTTTTCATCTGAAAGATGATTCGTACCGCTGCATTTTGTATTTTCTGCAGCTGCTGAACGTTTGCCTTACTGGCTCCTCCTAGTAGGGCGTTACAGTAGTCAATACGTGGCAGAATCACTGCTCTTACTAGTTTTATACGATTTTCCACCAATATAAGCGGGGCTACTTGTCTCAATACTTTAAGATGGTAGTTAGTATTAGTGAGACGGCGGTGACATGTGCCTCACTATCAAGACCTTCCTCCATATAGGTGCCCAAGGTCTTACATTTCTGTACAATCTTAATTTGATTGCCTTCGATGGAAAAGCTGTTATATTTTTGGTTCAATTTTGATTGTGCATATTTAGAACCAAAGAGCATCAACTCCGTTTTAGCGACATTTAAACAAAGCCAATTCATTGACATCCATTGTTTAATAATGAGTTATGCTGCAGTCAAAGTTTCTTGATCTACTTCATAGTCCCCTGTTATATCTAGTACCAACTGGAAGTCATCTGCATAAATGCAGAAAAAGATCCCCAGGGCTTCCAGCTCAACACATAGTGGTAGAATATAGATGTTGAACAATAAAGGTGAAAGACAAGCTCCTTGAGGAACACCACAGGTTATAGTCTGTGGCTCAGAAACCTGATCACCCCAGTAAACACAAGACTGGCGGCCCTCCAGGAAGGATTTAAGCCAAAAGATGGCATTGCTGGATAGACCTCTGACAGTCACCATCCTTTCCAGCAAGATTTTATGATCCAGCAGATCGAAGGCTGCTGAGAGATCTAATAACATCAGCAACCCCGACCCGCTGTGCTCTAATTTACCAAGCATGTGTGTTTGTAGGTCCAAGAGCGCGGACTCAGTTCCATGAAAGCTCCTGAATCCTGATTGCTTCACATGTAGCTTACCGGTGTTAAGTACATAGGATTGGAGCTGTGTGGTAGCTACCTTGTCAATTAATTTTAGAAAGTACAAGGTATTTGTGATTGGTCTCAGATTGGCTGCATCCAGTGGGTCCAAGCCTGTTTTTTTTAACAGAGGGGTAACTGCCACATTTTTTATGGATTGAGGGATGTAGCCGGTGCGAAAAGATCAACTGACGAACCGGCTAAGGAACGGAGCAAACAATTCTCAATGTTCCAATATATATTTGGAAGGAAAAATTCCCCCTGGGCAATTAGTGGGGTGCATAGTTTTTAATATCTCCATGACTTCGACTGAATTTGGTTCAGTGAAGTTGAAAGAACCTGGAGAGTAGTTGATTTGTCTTTTTTAGGGGGTTTTGATATAGGCACGATCAGTGCTTCCTGTTCAATTTTCTTCTGGGCCTTCAGCAGTTTATCTGCGAAGGCCTTCTGAACTCGGTTACAATCTTCAGTAGAAGGTTTGATATCAGAATTACAGGCCATCGGTTTCTCCCAAGTTCTGAAGAGGCGGAAAAGTTCCTTTGTCTTGTCTCCAGCCTGGTTTATTTGATCGTCATAGTGTTATTTCTTAGTCTCTATGATCATTGCCTTGTACTGCTTTCCAATGAGTTTTCATGCCGATAGAGTCTCATTGGATTTATCTTTGTACCAGGCTTGCTCCGCCTGTCTCTTACTAGCTTTAAGTTTGGCTAGTGCTGGAGTAAACCACTTATGGCGGTTGGGCAAGTCTTTGACTTTTTTATCTTTTAAGGGGGTGTACTTATCTAGCATCTCTAACATAACCTCGCTATAAAGTTCCGTGAGTCTCTCTGGGTTATCCTGTATTTCTGTTTTATCCATAAGAGAATCCACATAAATCTTTAGGACATCTGAAGTGATGTCCCTAAAATTATGTGATTTGACTCTGTGCGCCATGGCATACACTCTTGCTGGTTTAGCAGGGAGCTCCAAGCAACATGTCAAGAGGTAATGGTCAGACCAGATACACGGGGTAGTAGAAATAGGTCCGAATTGGACATTTCCTCCACCAATCCAGTCCAAAATATGTCCCATGATATGTGTGGGTTCGGTATTGTGGTAAATGATTCGATGAGTTTTCATCACCTTCTCTAATTGTAATGCTTTTTTATCTGTTTTGTCACTTTTCCAAAGGTTAAAATCACCCAAAATAACTAGGCCGGAATTTGTAGTCAACATAGGCGTAACTAAGTTGACTAGGTCATCATTAAAATTACCTCCATCTCCTGGTGGGCGGTAGAATAAAACAATGTTCAGGCTAAAGTTAGGATTTGAGGTTAACTTTACATGGATAATATCACAACCCATGCACTGTATTTTGACCCCATAGAACCCTAGATCCTTTTTACAGATTAGGGCTACTCCACCCCCAATATTATTCTCTCTGTGCTTCCCCAAAAACATGTACCCCGTTGGGGTCACCTGCTCTATGGTGGGCCCATGTGCTTCAGTGAGCCATGTCTCTATGAGACACATAACATCTGGTTTATGTTCCTGTATATAGTCATGTATCTCGATACCGTGTTTTACCAGTGAACGGGTGTTTAAAAGGGTAATGTTTAATTTGGTAAGAGTCTGAGCACATCACCTAGTATCAACATTGTTATCTTGTTTATGGTCATGAGGTGCAACGATCGTCGTAATGTTGTCCGTGTTATTACTCCCCACTTTGGAAAGAACCCCATCGGATAAAACAATATGTTCCTCCATAAGTGGTGTATGACGATCAACCCGATTCTTAATACGTCCTGATATTGATCAAGTGTTGCTCTTGCAAGATCAAACGCCCAGAGTAAGAGAAGGGTAAGGATTAATTATGCCTGGTGAAATTGTCTTCCTGTCTAGTGGGATTTTTCCACTGCGGTAGACAATCTTTGGGAATTGGGGGGTCGCCGGCATTTGAAATGTATGTGAAGTATGGTAAAGGAGCAATAATGTTTAATGCGATTTGGCATAGGCAAACCAGACATGTAGAAGACTTGCAGTGGCCTAATAATGGGAGATTTGAATTAGAACATATAGAACACCTAGAATCAGTGTTGCTACATAAGAAGGCCAGACCAGCGGCGTTTGACGTCATAAGAGACTGGTGGAAGGAAGCTTATCTCTGTCTGAGAAGTAGAGAGACATGCGTGCAAACATAAATCGAATGCAGAAAAAACGATAGAGCTTGCTCAGCACCACCAGACAGAGGACCTTAGGAGATGGGACAGAGTTTTCCAATTAGGTGTACACAAAATATATCCACAACAAGAGTTGCATACCTCCCTCCAATCAGATTTGCACACATCAAATGAGTTAATAAAATCTTGAATGAGCGAAGAAATGAATGCCTCCCCCATATGTACCTCCCATTCCTATAGTTCTATCAGCCCCATCTCCTCCCCCTGTGACACCATTTCCTTTGCCGCCTTCTGAGCATGAGTTAGACACTATTGTGGGCAGTTCTACAGAGATGGGGCCAGTGCAAGGAAGAGCTAGAGTGACTTGTAGTATGGTTAGCAATGACAGGAAAGAGGAGTTGAGAAGTTGGGCAGAAACCTATATTGAAGGTGGCGATGAAGCAGCCGTGCAAAGTTCCATATCTGATTGTAGAGGCCTCGGTGAACAGCACACATTGGCACTGCAAGGGTTGCGTGATTTGGTTTTTCTTTCTTGTTTACGGGACAATGCCTCGAAAGTACGAGAATATGTAGGCTGAATCTTTGAGTTTAAGTATGAGCTTGATCAATTGCTTAGAGAAATGGGGATGAAAGATAAACAGTATATGTCATATGTCCAGCGATTCTGTCCACCGT